>NC_061803.1:28758673-29084673 GCF_021462225.1 Girardinichthys multiradiatus | reverse complement strand
CCAGTTTTGCAACAGCTTCATGCGTGGAGTGGGAGACATTGTCCAACAGGGTTGTTATTTCTGATGGAGCTCCTCTCTCTCCCATCACCTGCACTGGGTCAAGGGGGCATCCTAGGACAGAGCTGGTCTTCCTAAAGAGCTTGTCTAACCACTTCTTTTTAGTTGTAGATACGCTGCTGCTCCAACAAACTACGCCATACAAGATGGCTGATGCCATCCAAGATGAGTGATGCCATCTCAAAGTCAGAAAAGATCTTCAGGAGTGCCCCTGAATTCCAAAAGATTTCAATTTTCTTATCAGATGGAGTATTCTCTGACCCTCCTTGTAAAGAGCAACAGTGTTGTGACTCCAGTCCAGTTTATTGTTCAGATAAACACCCAGGTACTTATAAGAGTCCACTATCTTAATGTCAGTTCCCTGGATGTGAAGGTGTTGTGGGCCTGCACCTGCATAAATCCACCACCAGCTCCTTGGTTTTCCAGTATTGATCAGGAGAAGGTTCTGCTGGCATAAGTCCACAAAGTCCTGTGTCCACTGTCTGTACTCTCAGTCATCCTTGCCTCAGTTGAGGCCACCTATGACAGATTTGTCAGAGAATTTCTGAAATGGCAGCCTGGAGAGTCGAAAGAGAAGTCTGCAGTTCAGAGAGTGAGCAGGAACTGTGCCAACACAGTCAAAATGCAGGCAACCGGTGAAGTAGTCCAGTATCTACTAAAATAGGTGGTTGATCCACTCCTGTCCCTGAGCCCCGGCGTTTTCCTCAAAGTTTTGGCTGCAAGGTATTAAAAGAAGACAATGAAGAAATACTCTGCAGTGTTTAAATTTCAGACTTTTCATTGTTTCTCAATGTTTCTGACTTGTTGTAACAAAAAAAAAAGAAAAAACCTCTTTTTCACAAGTTCCCAAAATGTATGACGCACTTGTTTAGCCTAAAGTCAGGAGGTATTGAGTCACTACTCCTGTCCAATAATCCATCCTGATGAAACTTTGGTCCCCCTACACAGCAAGTGAGTGGGTGCATAGCATTTCAAAAACCATGTGATCTCAGGCATCGTCAATGACATCTGTGAGTCACCGTTTTAGCCCCTTCAGCATCTATGTTGTAAAGCTGTTAACCCCTGAAAACCACCAGTTGGATTCGTCACAGAAAATCTGTAGTCAGTCACTTCTTTTTTGTTCCTCATTTATTTTAGTGCTTCATTAATCTGGTTGAAGTGTAGCTCATCCTCTTAGGTTCTGCTGTTTGAACTTCCCTTCAATAACTGAAGTGGGAACAAGCAGAGTACTTCCTATAGGCTCCAGCTGAAGTCCAGGTGAAAGGCGAACTAGATGCTTTAATTTAGCGTTGTTTTCTCCCTAACCTCAGTGTAAGGCCGGCTATTTATTTAGATACGTATTCCGACGGAATTTAACGAATTATACTTGGTTTTCCAGGCAAAGAGCCAAAGTCACTGAAACAGACAGACCACAAGACATTTTGTTTTCGATAATAAGCGATGTTGCATGTTTTCTTTTTTTTTTTTTTTACTTGTGAAAAATGTCTGTTGTTAAAGGAAGAACATCCCAGCCTCTATGTACAAACCCAGTAAGATCAGGAATGCATTTGGCTGCTTCTTTTTAAACATAATACATTTCTGAAATATTACAAACATTCTTCCACTGTAAAATATAGTGGGAATGTTAAGGTGAATTGGGTAAAATCTTGATTTTGGGTTTAGAAAGTTCATCAAAGTATTCCTTTGCCTGGAATTTTGTGGTATCTGTTGTTAGTGGTGCATTCAGTGTATAACAGAAAGTGTAAAATTACACATTTAATTTAAGAGAAACATTAAAAATGATAATAAGGCTTTTTCTTAGCTTGACAGTTTAATTGGTCATGTTATATCTAGGAAATAATTTAATTGAAACAGATCATAATCTTAATGCTCAAACAATAGGCTTCTTAGATTTCATGTTATCCTGTCTTTAAGTTCTCAAATGACAGTAATGAGTAATACCTCTTCAATTAAAAGTTCATCTGTCAAATGGAAACACGGGCATGTTAGGACGTCTGCAGCGCTCAAAGTTGACAGCAGCATTTGTTGTGGTCCCTCTTCAGTCAGCGCAGGACAAGATGGGTCCCCGTGTTCCCTGCCAGCGGCGATTCTACCAGGCTGTGAATTTGTAGCTGAAAGCAGTCTGGAGTTTGGAATGTGGACCATTTGGAACGGTGCATTATTTAACGTTGCATATGTCGGGAGGAGCTGCCTCCAGGATCTCTCTTACATCACACCACGAGGTGCTCCCATTCTCTCACTCATGCTGGATATAGGTTTCAATTTTGTTGAGAAGTTTCATTTCAGACCGTTCCTTTTTTGTCTATTTTTTATTGTACTGCAAAAAATAATTATAAACGTTCTGCATGTCCTGGATTCTCTTTATGTTCTTAAGCTCTGCTGAACTCAAGCAACCCACTCCCATCTGGCTTTGCCTGCTTCTGCTCAGCTCAGAGAAAAATAAATACTTTGGTATCATTTCACTAATGAAAAACAAGTGTCCTCTGCCCAGAAAGCCAATAGGGAAATTGCCAGGAAGAGAAAGACAATCAGGAGCCTTTTATTGCAACAGCATTGTCCCCTGATCCTGTCTTCTGCATCTAATTGTTAACCTGTTTCCTCTTTTAAAAAATGGAATGGTAAAAATTGTAAAAGTAATTTGCCAATTGAATTGTTACAGTTTGTTAAACACCCTCAGAACGGTTTGCATGCTACAGGTGCCATCCATCCAGCAACGTTATTATGCAAATACTAGCATTGCAGTGACCAGAATCTCCCATCTCTATTTTTTGTGACCTGCCAATACTGATTTTTGTCAACCCCATGTCATGATTTCTGATGTTTAATGACACAAGGAATGTGGGACGTGCCTGGAACACCTCCCGAGGAAGGCATCCAGGAGGCATCCGGTATACATGCCCGAGCCACCTCAACTGTCTCCACTCGATGTGGAGGAGCAGCGGCTGTACTCCGAGCCCCTCCCGGATGGCCAAGCTCCTCACCCTATCTCTAAGGGAGTGCCCGGCCACCCTACGGAGGAAGCTCATTTCAGCCGCTTGTATCCAGGATCTCGTTCTTTCGGTCATGACCCAAAGTTCATGGCCATAGGTTAGGGTAAATGGCTTTTTGGCTCAGCTCTCTCTTCACCACAACGGACCGGCACAGCGGCCCCATTACTGCGGCAGCCGCACCAATCCGTCTGTCGATCTCCCGCTCCATTCTTCCCTCACTCGTGAACAAAACTCCGAGATACTTAAACTCCTCCACTTGAGGCAGGAACTCCCCTCCAACCTGAAGAGGACAAGCCACCCTTTTGCAGTTGAGAACCATGGCCTCGGACTTGGAGGAGCTGATCCTCATCGCAGCTGCTTCACACTCGGCTGCGAACCGCCCCAGCGCATGCTGTAGGTCTTGGCTAGAGGGGGCCAACAGGTACACGTCAACTGCAAAAGGAAGAGACGAAATCCTCTGGTCCCCAATCCAGACCCCCTGCGGCCCTTGGCTACGCCTAGAAATCCTGTAAATAAAAGTTATGAACAGGACCAGTGACAAAGGGCAGCCCTGCCGGAGTCTAACGTGCACCGGGAACAGGTCCAACTTAGTGCCGGCAATGCGAACCAAACTCCTGCTCTGCTTGTACAGGGACCGGATGGACCCTAATAAAGGGCCCCCGATTCCATACTCCTGGAGCACCCCCCACAGGGCATCACGAGGGACAAAGTCAAATGCTTTCTCCTGGTCCACAAAACACATGTAGACCGGTTGGGCAAACTCCCATGAACCCTCGAGTACCCTGTAGGGTATAGAGCTGGTCCAGTGTTCCACGGCCGGGATGAAAACCACACTGCTCCTCCTGAAGCCGAGGTTCGACTATCGGCCGGACTCTCCTCTCCAATACCCTGGCGTAGGCCTTACCAGGGAGGCTGAGGAGTGTGATCCCTCTGTAGTTGGAACACACCCTCCGGTCCCCCTTCTTATGAAGGGGGACCACCACCCCAGTCTGCCAGTACAGAGGCACTGTCCCTGACCGCCACGCAATGTTGAAGAGGTGTGTCAACCATGACAGCCCCACAAAATCCAGAGACTTAAGGTACTCAGGGCGGATTTCATCCACCCCCGAAGCCCTGCCACCGTGGAGCTTTTTAACCACCTCGGTGACTTCAGCCTGGGTGATGAAAGAGTCCAACCACGAGTCCCCAGCCTCTGTTTCCACAGGGAATGCGTTATGGCAGGATTGAGGAGATCCTCGAAGTACTCCTTCCAGCGCCCAATAATGTCCCCAGTCGAGGTTAGCAGCCTCCCACCCCACTGTAAACAGTGTAGGTGAAGCACTGCTTCCCCCTCCTGAGGCGGCGGACGGTTTGCCAGAATCGCTTTTAGGCCAACTGGTAGTCCTTCTCCATGGCCTCACCGAACTCCTCCCAGGCCCGTGTTTTTGCCTCTGGCACTGCCCGGGCCGCGGCACGCTTGGCCTCACGGTACCCGTCAGCCGCCTCAGGAGTCCCACAAGCCAACCACAGCCGATAGGACTCCTTCTTCAGCTTGACAGCGTCCCTTACTGCCGGTGTCCACCACCGGGTTCGGGAATTGCCGCCGCGACAGGCACCGCAGACCTTACAGCCGCAGCTACCTCTTCCTATTCCATGAATTATTTTTCCTGGTGCATGTAGTCTTACTTCCCATGTCCTTCAATAAGTAAATAAAACTTCCCATTGTCAGACTTAAAGTGCACTTCTGTATTCTGAGTTACGTAATCCAACTCAGGGGTAAAAGTTTTCCAGGTTTATTTTTGATGTGTGGTGTTTGTTGTTTTTTAATGAACTAACCTTGCAAGTTCATTTTTGAATCCCCCAAAATAGTATTATTCAGAAAATGATTAATAACTACAACTCAACCTTTTTAAAACAATGAGTTCATAGTCCCACATCTAACCTTAATGACTGTTTGTGTGCATGATCCACACCTTCTTCTCTGCTTTTGTTCTATTCTAATGAACTTCTTCTGTAGAATATAGAGTATCCTGTTCTGTTTTTTCTTACAGTTTTTATGGTTCCTCTGATATTATTTTTTTCAACACCGTACTGATATTATTCTTCCATCTAGTTTCCATATTCAATATCATCCTGATTTACTGATGAATTCTGGTCTCCAGCTGATTGACTGATGTATGCATTCTTTAAACCAAGACACCATATGTACTTTAAAGGTTCTGTTTGACGGACAAGTGTGAAGGGCCTCTATTGTAACTGTATTTGTGGTTTGACAGTTATATAGCCTGTTTTCATCCTTCTGTTTCTCCAGAGCACATCCATCTGATCTAGTGGCTTCCATGAATGGAAAAACTTTTTATTTAGTTCAATGGCACGTTGTTTGTCCATTGTTTTATTCATAACCATTGTTCTCAGCTAGCAATGGTTTTAATGGTTCCGCTTTTCCAAAACACACCACTGACAAATATAACATCAACCTCCAAGACCATCAAAGAGGAAACATTGCTGCGATGTTGTTGGATACTGTGTAATTACATGCAGTCTTAACCCACACATGTTTGTACTCTCCCATCATGTGGGACCAGAGAGGGTTGGGAATCATCCCAGCCTCAGCAGCATGTTGTTGCTTCAGTCTCTAAAGGTCCTAAAAGCTCTTTCTCAGGGATGTTTGGGTTTAAATTAGCACATAATGATTTTTTTTTACAACTTAAACAGGAGGATGAAGTAATAACTTTTCCTCAACAATGAGAAATGTTTTATCAGAAGAAACTAAATTGCTGTCCTGTTTCATGGATCCCATGTTATAGAAGAGTTCGACTAAAGCAGTAATTTATACTAATTTACGGGTTTACTCATTGCATTCAGTTCTAATGCAGTATTCTTTCTGTTTGATTTTGATATTACACTGTGGAGCGAGTTATGGCAGACTTTGTTTTGTCAACTGCCTATTAAGCCTGCAACACAATCCATGAAGTAGGGATGGGCATAGTTAAGAGCTAATGAGAGAAAAAATTCTACATTGGACAGGGTCATCTATAGCGGAACAGCAGCTTTAATGTTACTTGCACTTCCTAAAACGTACTTTGTCAAGTCAGATTTAAACACTTCACTCTGGACGGGAGCTGGAGGTTATTCTGGCCCTCTCCAGTCTCCAAACAGCATCTTCCCATCGCGTTCCTCACTTGCAGCCCATTGTTTTTCTGCTAATCAGAAGCATATGTGTACAGTTTGCTTACATGCTCTCATGTTGCGCTCAGCTGCTTGCTGTGTGCGCATGGCGGGTCTTAGTCCTGTCTGCAGAGCTGCTGCAGTTTGTTGTTCATTGTGTGGCAGAACCCAGTCCACCATGATGTCATTTGAAATACGTGAGACCCTAGCTAAACTCAGTCCTACACATTTGCTAAGGATCCTTCCCAAAGTTTATTTCTATCATTTCTTTATCTCCAGCAGTTTATGTCAGTGATAAAGGACACATGGGAAATATTTTTTTGTCACCAAGCTACCATGCTGCTTATGAGCCCTTGCCATGATTATTAAGATTTCTTGCTTTTCTCTGTCAACAGAAGACATCGTCTCTGAGTCAGCTCCCTGTCGAGGACATCAGAGAGCCTCTGCCTCCTCACTGGAGATGCTACATGTCTCCACAAGGGAAAAAATACTATGTCAACACAGCAAACAATGGTAAGAGAAACACTGTGTTTAGTTAGCATCCAAGTTAAACTGTATTAAATTAAAATCGTGGGCAGTGTAGTCTGAATTATACATTTTACTGTATTTCACACAAAATGTTTTTGTATATGTATTATAAGTGGTGTTGCTGTACAGAACAGCACCACTAAAGCTGGTTCCAGAATATCTTGGACCAGATTGCACGCCACAATGTTGGTCAACAAAGCTGTTTTCAAAGGACACAAAGTTAAGGTGTTTTTCAGCTACAGGAACCTTTCAGAAACCTGGGTAGTTTTCTGGGGCCAAAATTATCCCCCATTATTATAGATATAATAATGTGCTCTACCCAAGCATATTCATAGAAAGTTGAGTTGAAGGAAACAGTGTGGTAAGGGAGGTGCACCAACATCAGTCTTGAGAGGACTGTCAAGCAAAATGCATTCAAGAATTTGGGGGAGCTTCACAAGGAGTGGACGGAGGCTGGAGTCGGTGCATTCAGAGCGACTATGCACAGACAAGTTCTATTCTGAACCAGAGACATCATCAAAAGCCTATTACCTGGGCTAAGAAGAAAAAGAACTGGACTCTTGCTCAGTTGTTCAAAGTCTTCTTTTCAGATCAAAGTAAAATTTGCTTTTCATTTGGAAATTAAGCTCTCAGAGTCTGGAGGAAGAGTGGAGAGGCTCAGAATGCACATTGCTTGAAGCCCAAGGTGATGCTTCCACAGAGACTGATGATATGGGGAGCCATCTCCTCGGCTGCTGTTTGTCCGTCCTCTGTGTTTTCTGAAGTCCACAGTCAACGCAGCCATCTACCAGGAAATATTAGAGCCCTCCATACCTCCTTCTGCTGACAAGGAGAAGATGGAGATGCTGAATTCATTTTCCAGCAGGGCTTGGCACCTGCACACACAGCCTAAAGAACCAAAAGCTGGTTCACTGGTGTTACCCTGTAGAGAATCTATAGAGTATTGCCAAGAGGAAGTTGAGTTCCTCTGTCTGTGGAACTGCCGGTACCGCTGCTTGTTTCTGTCTACATGATTAACAGTCATTGTGTCACTGAACACATCATTCACACACATATTAGCAGGGACACAGTTTAATTCCCGCCACAGTTGACAGGCATTGCAGAATTCCCTGCATTATTGTCTGCCTTTAATAACCTTGCGTGGCCGTGTTGTAGAAGCTGACTGATGACAGTAATTTCTTGGATTGGCAACTCTTGCGTTCTTGCTGATGTAATAAAGGTTAGAATGAGAGGGAATGCATTGTTACCAGTCTCGAGGTGATAATAGTCCATGTCCTAACAAGAGGTTGTGGTATGATAGCCCTACAGTGGATTGTAAAAGTATTCCCTCCCCTTTTACACATTTTCTCACATAACAACCACAAACCTCATTGTATTGTACTGGGATTTTATGTGATTGACTAAGACAAAGTAAGGCATGATTCAGTCAGTCCTGAGTCAGTGCTTTGTAGTACGACCTTTTGCTGCAGGGGAAAGCGAGATAAGAATCTACCAGCTTTGCTTCCCTAGAGAGTAAAAGTGTTCATCATTTTTTGCAGAATAGTTCAAGCAACGTCAGATTGGATGAAAGGTTGTCTGTGATGTTGAGTGGGGCGTTCTAAATATGCTTTGACTGTATGTTTCGGGTCGCTGGCCTGCTGAAAGGTGAACATCTGTCCCAGTCTCAAGTCTTTTACAAACTCTAAAAGCTTTTCTTCTGCTATAGCCCAAAGCTCCATCCGTGTTCCCAGTAACTATAACCAGCTTTCCTGTCCCCACTGAAGAAAAGCATCCCCACAGCATGATTCAGCCACCAGCATGTTTCGTGTAGGTCTCATCTGTCCACAACAACTTCTACCCAGGTCTGTGGCAAACTCATCCTCAAAGGCCAGATGTGTAGAGTGTACAACTAATAAACCTCTGCACAATTGTATGCTGATGTGTGCTGTGTTCCTCGGTCTTCATGACACTGTTTGTTCATTAAGTTTCTCTAACAAACCTCTAAGGCCTTAATGGAACTGATGGCTTTACACTGAGATTACATTACTCACAGGTTTGGACTCTACTAGTTAAGTGACTTTAGCACACAGTTGGTAGCAATTAATTTTTATTTTTGGGTGACTGCTCAGCAGATACTGGGCAAGACACTTACTGCAAATTGCATACCGATCCACATATCGGTGTATGAATGTTTGTGACTAGGATCAGGTGAATGTGGCTCTAGTGGGGAGAGTTTTGAGCTGTCGGTATGACTAGGAAAGCTCTATGTATATTCGGTCCATCAAAAGGAAGCAAAATATGAATGCATACCATACATATTAGATTTTTATTCCGAAGAAGTGTTTTAAAGATTATTACAATGCAGAATTGAAGTTGGCTTCTGATTTTCACAGTGTGGTAATGGGCCATTTCATTGCTTTTTACCATCTGGTCTAACCTGGATGAACTCTTTGTCAAAGTCTGTAGGATTGCAGTGTCCTACAGTCAGTCAGTCAGTCAGTCATTTTCTGTCCTACATAAAATGTTAATTAGTTTAGGCTGTGCTGCGAAGGCCTCGTCCTTCATTCCATTGGTAAAATATAAGAAAACACTTTTCCCAGTCAGCCTGTTTCCATTTAATTAGAAGCAAACTTTAGAAATATAGAGGATGTGCATGGGGCACTTTTCTGACTGACTCATTTTCCCTTTGAGTAGCAGTGGATAAGGTCCAGTGTAGCTTGTTTACAACCGTGTAGCAACACCTCATTGAACCTGTCCCCATCCTCTTTAGTTGTGATTGCCGCCAGGGTTCTTTTAGGACCGTAACCCCATCAGTGATGTTTGTGTCATGTGCATCTCTTGTCATTGTCGCAGTGGTAAGGGTTGTGGCCTTAAAAGATGAAAGAGGAGGTTTAAAATTGGCTCAGGGCTCCACCCAGGCACAAGAACAGAGGACTCCCTCCTCCTCCTCCTCTTCGTCCTCCTCCACTCCCTGTATTTGAGGACATGGTTAGATGGTTCCGAGGTGCTGTCAGAAGGATGGAACTAGATGTTTTCTTTTTCCTTCTGTTGCCATTGTATGATGGTGAGCTAATAGCCCTGTGAAGGCTTAATTTGAATGTAGTCGATATGTTTAGAGTCCTTTTTTTAACAAAGCCACGCAGCACTTGCCCTATCTGATAACCTTTCCTTTCAAATAATTGGTATTTATAGCAGCTCTGATGCCTTTTATTTTTTACCAGTGTTCTCTATTGTTTCTCTAAAGTTCAGCTTTATCAGCGTCCTCTGTGAGTGTGTGTTGTGTTACGACAGTGCCATGGTAACAGAGCAGCATGTGTGGGTGAGGGCAGCTTGCCCTTGTCTGTTTTTGACTTTTTCCTTCCTGTGTTGCGGATGGTGTGGTTAGTACCAGCCGCCTGCTGAGAATCGGATTGGAGGGGGCTACTATATAAACACACCTAAACACCTTACCAACGTTGAAATTTTCAGCAACCAGATGACTGTACCCAAATACATTTTATTAACTGATCCACAGAAGCGTTTATACAAACAGGAGTTTTGGCAGTTTGCTAGTTTTGAGCTGACAGGTATGTGTTACCACAATGCCAAGCAGGAAGGACCTCAGCAAGGACCTTAGGGAAGCACATGTTGCTGCTCATGGATCTAGGGAGGTTTATAAGGCTATTTCCAAACAAGTTAAAGTTTGATGTCCAATAGTGAGAAAGATTATTTAAATATTTACACCATTTGTCAGTCTTAATAGAATAAGACGTATTAAGTATGGTTTGTTTAAAAACGTTGGTGCCCTCTTTGTGCACTATGCACAAAGAGGGCACATTCGGCCCTTGTGCATAGTGCACACACTTACAAAGCATCTCTGTACAAACAACTCATACCCAGCTATGAAGCATGGTGGTGGAGGGCTGATGACTTGGCCTTGCAAATCATCGGAAAATCTTGGAGCGTTGAGTCACTAGGTTTACAATGAAAAAAAAGAATCGAGGTGTTGCAGTGACCCAGTAAAGGTTCAGAGGTTAACCATCACAATTTAAAGGCTGTGGTAGGAGTTTAAGGGAGCTGAATCCCAAGTGAATACTAGCAAGCAGAACAGAAGTGTTGTAAAGAGGTATGAGAATTCAGGAGAACAGACCGAATAAGTATGGTTTGTTTGGAGAGACTGTCAGGAGAAAGGCCTTTTTTTTTCTTCTGAAACGTTTATGACAGCATGACAGGTTCTCAATTCATAAAAATGAAAACCACTAAACTCCTAGAATGACCTTTAAATAGATGAGATCACAGCAGATAATACTTTTGAAAAAAAAAAAACGGTCATAACTGTCATGCATGGTAGTGGAGACATGATGACATGGGCTTAGGACCTGGGCATCTTGAAAACCCAAATGAGCTGAAGCAGTGCTGTAAAGAATGCCCCACAATGATAAGAAAAACTGATAAGGGTATAGAGAAAATAAATGTGGAACTTTAGAACTTAGAAAATAAATCAGAGCCTCTGTGGAGTAAAAAGCAAATTCAAAGTCAACTCAAATCATTCAATTTTATTATTTGCACTATGATTTCATATCATAGCATACTATACATATACGTATGCTAAGCTTATTCCGTGTTAGTGTTCCTTTATTCAGACAGTAATTCAGTAATTACTCTATAAAAGAACATATTAATAATTAGAAGAATCAAAAAGCGAATTTACTTCAGGAATTTTATAAAAAGAACTGATACTCATATTATGTAGGTTCACAGCATACAGTGATATATTTAAAACTATGTTTTACATCTAAAAACAAACCTACATATATTTTCTCTGGAAATTTAAAAATATATATTTTTAGGAGTGCAGTGAATAAGTATTTGCCGCCTTACAGATTTCTGTTGTTTTTGTCACACTTAAATATTTCAGATCATCCACCAAATTTTAATGGAATCCATGTAGAATCAAGGATTCCATATATAGAACCTGTCAGACAGCATGAAGTTGGCCAAACAATTATTTTAAAAGGTTTTGTAATGGCCATGTTTGGGCCTACACAATCATGGGGAAGACTCCTGACCTGATAGTCCTCCTGTATACATTGATCGATACCTTCTTGAAGGAGTTAAGCCATAATAGGTTTTTGCAAAATATGCTGGTTGCATCCGAGCATAATAATAGTAAGATAAGTGGAAGGATAAAGTATGGTAGAAAAAGATGCACAAGCAAGAGGACTAAGTGCAGCCTTGAGAGGATTGTGAGGCAAAGCCTGTTGAAGAGTTCTTTATGAATTACCGCCCTGGACAAGGCACATCTTCTGTACCCAATGTACACTACGCAATATAGGGATTAGAAGAATGAGAGAGGATTAGATGAGACGAGAAGAGATTTTAAATTTATTTTTAAGAAAAGTAAGAAACCCTCTTTTTTGTATATAAAAATTTTTGACCTATTCCAGTTGCTTTTCTCAGTTTAAGGTTGCCTTAATGCCTTGAAAATGCTGTTTCCTCTACAGTATAAAACAAAAAACTTTAAACCCAAATGCATTGCAGTAATTAGAAATATGTTAAAGACCATAGCAGTCTGACGTACCTCTGTGGTTTGTAGTAAAATATGGCCAGTATCAGTTTTACAAACTTTGGATTATTACAGCAATTTCCTTCATCCAATAAGAGGCAATATATTTCAGCACCACTATCTAGTATTTCTTTCAGTATTGATTGGGGTTTATGAGAAGAGATGAGAGTAACGGAGCCTTACCCTCCGCCCGTGTCATTTGAGCTGATAGGTTTGGCTCAGTTGCTTCCTCTGCTAAGCAGGGATAAATAGAGCCAATAGAATAGCCAAAAGGCTCTAATTCAATAAAGGCTCCTCTTTTCTAGCCATACTCAAAGCAATGATGGTCAGAGAGAAGTAAATAAAAGAGAGCTTTTCTTTATAAGGGTGGTATTGGATCTTTTGCAGTAGGAAATTGACACAATAAACAGATTTAACCTAAAATATCCTTAACTCACTTAATAGCCTTTCATTGATTGTTTGAGAGGTGAAAGAATTCCAAAGAAAAGAACAACCTTGCATTAAAATAACATATGCCCAGTTTCCTCTAACATCAGGAGCTTCATTATGATCCCATCTGTTTAGGTTTGACTTAGACCTATTTGGGGTTTCTGTTTCCGCAAATGTCATCCAGTAACTTCTTTCATTCCTTTATCGTTATTTGCCATATTTGATTCACAGTGCTTTGCAGGTTTCCATTCATACCTCTTGAACTTATTCCACCGTTTGCAACAATAAAACAAACTTTAAAGTATTTTAAGATTTCATGTGACATACCAACAAAAAAGCGGAAGGGAAATTGTGGATGGCATGTTTATTCACAAATAAAAATGTTGAAAAGTCTTGTTTTCTTTTGTATATTAACGTGTTACTCTGACACTCCTAAATTAAATCTAGTTAAACCAGTTGTCTTCAGAAGTCACCTAATTAGCAAACAGAGACTACCTTTGTGTAATTTAATCTCCGTGTTAATCCTTCTGTTCTGTGAAGGCCTCTGAGGTCCATGAGAGAACATCGGTACATTTAGCCCAGACAGGACAGGGATGATGTGTGTTGAAGCTTCAAGCAGGCTTAGGTTGTCAAACAATATCCCAAGCTTTTGATTTGCTAGATTAAAGCATGTTAGTTGAAAGCATGCTTAGAGACACAGCAAACATGTGGAAATATTTGCTCTGGTCAGATGAGACCAAAACTGAACATTTTGGCTTCCGTTCAACACGCTATGTTTGCACATCACCATGAACACACCAATTGGTGGTGGTGGCAGAATCATAATGTGGGGAGGCTTTTCTTTTACAGGTTCTGTGGAGCTGTTGGAAAAAGACAGGAAAATGGATGTTAGCTAAGTACAGGACGGATCTGGAATTTGGAAAACCAAGTATCATTCTCCTTCCACTTTAAAATGAAACACTTATTGTGTTGATCTGTCCAAATAAACTTTACAGAAGTTTGTGGTTGTAACATAATAAAAAGTGAGGGGAGTGTTCAAGGGGAGCACGTGTTTTTGTAAGACACTGCACTATGTTTTTCCTATTGGGGTTTTCTTTTAGTGTTTCTCTTCCATGTCTTTATGTCAGACAAATACAATTTTAGAAATCAAAGCCATTGCTATCAAGTGACTATTTTACAGGCTAAAACAATGTAGACATTTCAACTCAACAGGAAATGAGAAAGGAAAGCATCAAAGCGTGAATGAGGTCTGTTTTTTATTGCTATCTGCAAGAAATGCCACGTTTGCATCTATCGATGGAATCACTTCTTCTTATTATTGTCCTGCAAATGTTTCATAATGTTTCCTATGCTCTTCTCTCTCCATCACCCCTTCAGAGACCACATGGGAGAGGCCATCCAGCGTCCCAGGGACCCCCAAGAGCTCCGTCCGACACAAGAACTCTCTGCCAGCAGGTGCTTAACTGGTCTCTCTTCTACTCCGTTTCTTTCCCTTCAACTTCCTCAAGTGTCAGAGCTCTGGGGCTGGGAATTCTCCTTAGATTCCACAGTGGCACAAAGCCTCTGCTCATGCTCACCACACACAGACACTTCCTGTGACTAACTTTATCTGCAGCCACAAACTGGGGAACTAAGGAGTCCTCTGTCTCTGCTTTGGCCCTGCTCCTAAAGGCAAACGAGCAGAAAGAGGCAGGAAGGTTCTTTGGATGTTTCCACATACGAAAACAAGCTTTATTCATTCATTTATCTTCCTTGTTATAACGAAATAATTGGAACCTTTCAGTCTAAACAGCAAAGTTTCTAAAATGTACTTTTACTTTGTAAAAAAACCTCTTTAACATTTTCAATGTCGAGTCAGTGAAGATTTCATGAATTTAACGTCTGTATTAAAACATCACAGACCACACAAACTGCTGAAGTTGCCACTTGTCTGCCTTGGTATCCCCTTTGAAACTAATTGTGACAGTTTGTATAAGACAGGCCTCATAGGACCTGCAGTAAAATGTGAAAATTAGTGACACCTATTTATTGCGGTAATGTTTGTTTTAAAATAATTACAACTGTCACAAGAATCTTCTTACTAAGTAAATAAAATCATGTAAAAGCTTTCGCACAAAGTCCTGAACCAAACCCACATCAAATATATTACCATCAGTGACTCTCCAGCGTTTGCTGCAGTCACTTGATTGTATTCTGCATGGCCAAACAGTCCCCCTAAAAACAGGTTTTTACCTGATGTTACCTGAGTTTTAAGAATTTCAAGTAAGCATAGCCAGAATATAACTCCTCATTTGTTTTTTCATCCCTGATAACGGCATAGCCAGGGATTATTGCTGAAGTTATTTCTAAAATAAACAGTTTGATGTACTTTATGTAACCAACCTAATAGTCTATCAGTTATTTGCAGCTATCCATGGACTAAAATTCAACTGATTTGCTCTGTGAGCACATGCTTTATCAATAATAATTAATTGATTATTTAATTATGATTAATTAATTTCAGGATTTTACCATAAGAACGCAAGCTGAATTTGGTTATTGCAATTATTACAAGTTTATTACCTGACTTTTATTGTAACCACTAAAAGGGCAGAGCATTATTCACCAAAACATTTTTATTAAATTCTGATTTCTTTCTGTAATTATGTGTCACGACCCTTTACAGGTTTTACATAAATTGTCTCAGAATTTCAGCTTTTCGAATACTGCAGCTGGGCTAATTTTTGAACCTTAAAAATTTGAACACTCTTTTAAAACACTTTTAGATGCTGCAGCAGGACTACCGCTCAACCTGGATATGTCTTGGTTAAGGTGCTGGAAACAAAAATAGTCCAAAGGCAAACAGAGGATTTCTGCACACTTAATTCTGTACAAGATTTCACCTTTTAATGGAAGCTTTCGGTTGGAGAGAGGTATGCTCTGATGAAAGTCTCTCTGACTGAAAGCTCATATTAAAAGGTGAAATCTTGTACAGGCCCTGTTAAAACTGCAGGCAAATGTGGGTCAAGTGATCAGGTCAGGCTGTTTAAAGCAAGTGTGAATGCTCAGATCTGGCCCATATCTGACTTTTTCAAGTCACATTTGAGCCACATTCATATGTGATCCTAAATGTGACTCGTATCTGATCTTTTGGAATGTGACTCCATTGGGAACGACCAAGGCGGATTAGATGTGACTTTGACGTCACTTTCCGTCGCATTCATTACAATTTTGCGCGGCCCAACAGGAAACGGTAGCAGATAGCAAAACAGACGGGGGGCTAAAATGGAACTGCACAGTGGAGAAACAGCGAGCACATTAATAAACAGAGAAAAAACTTTATTCAAGCCTCTGGATGTGGGATGTAGTTTGTATCGTAAAATTCGTTCAAACAGAGGACTTTAAAATGCTATGGAGGTTGCTGAGCATGTGAAGATCTGCCCCTGCTGCCATTCGATACACTGGATTGCATCAAGTCTTCTGCCTGTGGAGTTGAGAGGAGAGGCGCTGACATATATGATTAAAAGTTGCTCTCAACATGATAAAGTTCTGAATAAACTCGGTCTCTTTAAAATTGTTAACATCCATGTCCCACCATTGCTGGCTGTGTCTCCACATCCAAACAGTTTGTTGTGCTGAATTGGCAGTCCGATCTCCCTGAAACGGCGCACTGAAGAGTTTCACTCTCCTTTTATACACGTGTTTCCCAGACAGCACCCGCTGTCACAATAAATGGCTTCTGTCGTGCACTTAAACCATAACACCTATTTCTCTGTGTTTACTGTTGTGCTGCGCTTGATGACGCACTTATTGATGCTATGCGCATGCTGGTCAGTTTGGAGCTGCAACATTTTCAAAGTAATAGGAACAACCACACAAAAAAATCAGATTCCTGGTAAAAATCGAATTTGAACATTAACCCATAAAATAGAGAAAAATAGATTATTGGGCTGGATTGCTAATAGTAGAATAGTAGTTAGCACCAAAACAAATAGAAAATTCCACTATTTCTGACTTGCAGCCAGAACACTAGCGACAGGGGCGTGATGTCACTTCCTGCTCCAAGTTCAGATTCTCGGGAGAACTCGAAGGGAACATAATCTAGCTCATGGTACCAAACCACCAACAACAAAGCTAAAGGTTGACTCTAGATGGTTAAATGAATTCAGAGAATGTTATTACCCCTTGATAAGTAAAACGTACCCATTAATCTTTAATGTGGACTCTTCATCTGCCCCTTTATGTCTCAATTGTTTTTGCAGTGAATGGATTCCATTCAGGTGGTAGCCCCTTGCACCATGGTGACCATTCACACAACAGTCTGGTTAGGAGGAGCAGTACAGAGCCCCAGGTAAAACATTATTAGTTTTGTTTTTTTGACATTCATTCATTTTTTTTATTATTTATTAAGGCTTCAAAGGTTCCCAAAACAGATTGGAATGATTTCAACATTCCTTCTTGATATGTCCTTTAAATCTGTCTCTTAGCAAATAAAACCCACTTGAATCCACCAGTGACGCTATGCCAGTGTCCAACAATATAATACAATATTTTGTATGCTGTAAGTTCTCTCAACAAAATACACATGAGAAACTGTCCACTTACATCAAGTCTTATGTACAGTAAATGTTTTTGTTACCTCTGTGTTAGTTGTTCATGAAGTGTAAACAGAACCTTAGAAAATTATTTCAGATAAGCTATTAATACATCATTTTATGGTCAATAAAAGAGGAGTTTGACATATAAAGTATTTTAATTTTGTTTTTGGTTGGGATTAAACCACCTCTCTCTTTCCCCTCATTAAATGAAGAGGCTGATGGCAGTCAAAGCTGATTAAACCCTCCTACAGTATCTGCTCCCTTGATCATAATTAGCCCCGTAGTCATGGTGATATTACACACCATCTACCCACCACTTACACAGTCTCTGTCCCCAAACCCTTCTTTTTTAAAGTCATGCCTTCAATTACAGAAAGGAGATCTAAAAACAATAATCTCTTTAATGAGTCCTGGGTCTGCTCTGAGGCCTCCTCTCGAGGAAACATGCTCGAGATACCTTCCGAGGAACCAGTCAAGAGAGCATCCTTACCAAAGCACCTCAACTGGATCTCCAGTGTTCCACAGACACAGCACACTCCCATTGCTTCCCCAGAACCTAGAGATTTGCCTATAGTGTGACTTTCCTCTATTGCACCTCAACATAGTCTTTCCAGGGAAGGCTGAGGAGTTTAATTCTCCATAGTTTTAGATGCTCCACAACCACCCACCCTCAGCCTGCCCTTTTTTGGGTTCATATTCTCCCTCTTTTTTAGGTATTGCAGACCCCATATTAATATACATGATTAAAATGACACACACAGAGGAATGCACACTCAAACACAAAAGAGAGAGACCAACTCGTGCTTTGCTTTGCTCTGCAGAACTATCTGCGCACACACACACACACACTCAGACACACACACACACACACACTCACACAGACAAAAAAAACAAACATTGGCAGCATGAGTACAGAATGCACTCGTTCGGCTCCCGCTTAGAAAACAACTTCGATTGCTTGCGTGTTTATTGTAGTGACAGAGTGTTGGTGTTGAGCGGTCATGTCTGACACAGAGGATGGAGGTTTTGACGGAGTGTTCTTCTTCTCTCCGCAGAGCCCGGGATCAACGTCACCGATCAAGAAACAGAACAAGGAGAGCACAGTTACAGTGAGTTTTGGTGGCTAAAAGAAATGCCTAACTGAGCAAGAACTCATCCATGATCTTTAAAGATTTATTTGGATTCTGTTTCAACTGTTTAACCTCATGATTGTTTATTAAGATGCACAGATTTATAAAAGGCAGTTGTAAATTGGTTAAAACCAAACATCTGTGTTGTTTTCTCTGTCTTCCTGTTCATTCCCTCCAAAGAGAAATGTTTTTACGCTTGTTTTCAGCTGCTAGTACAAAAATACACTGTGGCCTCATCCTATCAAACATCCAGTTTTTCCTCTGTAATCAGGTCACTGCATCCTTTCACACTTGAAAAAAGACCAGTGGTTTGGAGCATTTTCTAAAATATTTTGGGCTCAAGTTGTTTTTCCCTCTCTTTTACAATTAAAAAACATAGACATCAGATGTGAAGTTCAGCTTCCATCATAACCAGAACAACACTATTCATGATCAGAGGGCAAATAGACTGACCCAAGGATGGCAACCACCAATACCATTGGTGTTTTTGGACATGTGGTCTTCAGGAATCACCTGGCTCCTAGTCAGCATTTACATGCTACTTGGAGAAGGTTTAGGGAAGGTTTCAAAAGTGAATGTAAACTAGTACTAATTTCCTGTGGTTTACACCACCTTAGTTGGTTGATAAAAGAAAATAGTTCCCTGTGTTAGCCTAGATGAGTATAGCCCTGTGTTTTGATTGTTTTTTGCTGCCGTCAAATGAATATATAATCAATCTCTAAAACTAGTATTTTTAAAAGCAGGTCCAGAGTGAAAAACAGAGAGAATAAATATTAGACAGTCACATTCTGTCCTTTGAATTAAATAATTCAACAACATATCACAGTTTGAATGAAAGTCTCCACAAACTAATAAGAAACCCTGTAATCTGAAGTTATTTTCACAAATCCAACATGAGCAACTACTCACATACAATTGTATGCATTAAAGCAAACTGCTATATGTACTGCAAACACGCTGCAACTTACAGACCACTAGGGGGAGTTGACCAATAATATTACTGAAGTAAATATGCTGCTGATCTCTAATACTGTAAAATATTATGACCACTTTTTAAAAAAGACATGAAGGAAAACTGACCCTTTCATTCTTCTCTCAGAGTTTCTTCTGGGCATCCCGTTAATGTCTTTACTAAGGGTCTGGTCCGATAAAACTTGGTGATTGACTCCCCCTAGTTTTCTCTCCACTGCTCTAGTGGCAGCATGCAACACAGCATCGAACACTTTGGCGATGTAAGGCTTGGATGGAGCTGCATAGCCATGGTAGCGCATTCAGTGAAGCTCTTTATGACTGTTCTTCAGCTAATCTGAAGGCCACATGAAGTTGGAGGTCTAAAGGTATTGACTGCAGGAAGTTGGTAATGTTGGCAAGCAATGATTATCAGCATCCTCTGATGCCACATCGTAAATTTACATGATCTATCACATCGTGACGGAGTTGCTTTTGTTCCCAATTGACTCCACGTTGTTATGATACCACTAACAGTTGACTTTAGAATATTTAGTAGGTAGGACATTTCACAACTGGACTTTTTGCACAGTTGGCATCATATCACAATATCACGCTGGAGTTCACTGAACTCCTGAGACCGACCAATTATTTACCAAATGCTTGTAGAGGCAGCCTGCATGCCTATGGGCTGGATGTTATACACCTGTGGCCATGGAAGTGAGTGGAACACCTGCATTGAATGATTTGGAGGGGTGACCCAGTAGTTTTGACTAAATAGTGTAAATTTAAACATTCATGTTCATCATTGCATTGTAATACCTTGGTTCATGTCAGCACATTTTCTTTTCAGTAACATAAGCAACAGTTTGTTGTTTTAATGGCACCTTTGGAGCGTTTTCTGCTGTCATGAACTTTGGCAGCACTGTTAGTTCACACATACCACTTAACAGCTGACACAATGGCCAAATTCTGTCAGGGCATGTGAGCTGATAAAAATTATTATGATCAAATTAGTTTGTGATTTCAGCAATGGGATTCTTTTAGCTAATTTAAGTCTCCATTGAATGTATGGGAGTTTTGTTGGGATTTACTGTGGCAGCATGGCATGTGCATTTTGTACATTGTCATTTTCATTTTACCGCTTGTGCTAGCAAATTAGCACCCCCCCCCCCCCCCCCCCAAATGCACATTGCTAGGTGAAAACATTGCTGTAGCTGTAGCCGCACAACTGTACACATGCAGCTGGTTCAGCAAAGCGTCTGGTGAGAAAGTGGTGCTAACTCTGTAAAAGCATCAGATTAATGTTCCCACATGTGGACTAAGATTAGTAGTTTTAGCAGGCAGCCACTGCAGGTTTAAGGTAGGAATGGGTGTTTTACACAAGCTGTTAGAGTGTCACTGCAAGTGATTCAATTAATAATCAACCCCCCACCCCATCAACGCACGATTTTATTAAAAATGACAAACAATCGCACTTTTCATAGTGCATGCTTATTTAGCAGTTTAATCATACAGGGCTAGGTAATATTACTCACATTGTTTTTAAACAATGCATCTGACTATACTGTAAATTCTAAATACATCTGGGAAGCACACGCACTATAACACATCTCACAAATATAGCAGCAGCTCTATAAATTTAACACTTCTGGCTGCTTCCTAGTGTTGTTTTAAAAACGAATCGAGCATAGCATGTCTCTTGGGTCTGGATGAAGACCTGTCATAAATATAAACAAGCTCCATTTTGATCTCTATGGGTGCACTCATCTGTAACTTTGCTAATTCTGCAAGATGCTGATATTTTGTTGAGGGTAAGTGCATGTTCTGCTAGTGTGGCTAATCTGTAGCAATGGTAAACATTAGGGGAGGGAATACATTTTAAAAGTACTAATGCCTTTTGTTGGAATTATGAAACATATATTCCAAAGCAAACTTGGAATACAAGCCTTTGATTCTTCTTCTTCCCATGGCAGTTTGAATACCGCCTCTGGAAAAGTCATCAGCAGACTTCTGTTTACCAGTTTTCTCTGCAAGGAAAGGCTGTGGCATTGGGCTGCCGCTGAAGTTTTTTTAATAGAAGCTGTACATCTTCCCTACAGGCTGTCTACCTCCTGAGGTAATGGGCAATAGGGAGACAGAAGATAAAGCCCTGGAGTTTATGCAGGTCTCTGCACACAGCTGTTGATTATGAAGATATATTTTCATTTATTTCCTCAAAAGGCTAAAAGGAGACTAACACTCAGAGAAATTTGTGGGTATCCTTAGAGCTTTTTGAAACGTATTTCTCCTTAAACATGGTTTAATTAAAAGCAGCTGTCTAATGTATACCTGCATGCCTTTAGTATGTGGTAGAGTAAACATATAATAGGAAATTGCAACCACAAGTTGATCAGATGGATTGTGCTGATGACAGAAAAAGAGCCAAGGCAAGCCATCCATCAATCACGTTATAAATCATAATGGACACTGGGGAAGAAAACCTACGAGAGCTCCACAACTGACAGAACAACACAAAAAAGACAGACTGGAATTCCATAAAGTTGACAAGCCACAGCATTTCTGGGAGTGAATCCTTTGCACTGACGAGAACAAACTAGAGCTTTTTAGCCATTTGGCCAGTTACTTCGGTCATAAAAGGAAATCTGATGCTTTCCAAGGAAGGGCCACCATATCTACAATGAAACATGGAAAGGGCTTTGTTATGTCTTGGAACTTGTAGGGATCTCTGTTGTGCACAAAGCAATCTCAATTCTACCAAGGCATCCCAGCCTCAGATGCAGGTCATGGGTCATCCAACAGGAAAGTGACCCTAAACATAAAAACAAAAATAAAAGCACACCAAACAGTTCAGAGGAAACAAATCTTAGACTGTTCCTAAATATCCCTCCATGGGCCTATATCTTAATAAGAATCAGATAAAGCTTTACTGACTACGTTTGTGCACACAAACAAGGAGGGAAGGTCAGCCCTGATGATCCTCCCTGTAGTCCTGATGTTCTGATCATACAGTGATGGAGAAACACAGGACAGATTGAATAATGGCCGTGTATAACATGACCAGCAACTCTTGTGGAAGGTTGTATTTCTTAAATTGTTGCAGGAAGTCTGTCCTGGGCCTTCTTCCGAACAGTTTCTATGTGTAAGGCGCATATCGGGTCCAGACAGAAAGGTTGTTCCGAGAGTAATCCTCAGTAGACACAGTGTTGTTGAGGATAGTGAGGGGAGGCAGTGGCGGGGTGTTCTTCAGAAGGGAGGGAGGGAAGGGAGTGTGGGGGGTATTAATGCTATTGAACGTGTCTGGAAAGATCTGAGAACTGCAGACAACACTGAGACTGCTTGAACGGTTTGCTCGGGAAGAGTGGGCTAACTACCTGTTGGCAAATGGAGAAGTCTCATTGTGAAGGACAGAAATTACTTATTTGCAATGACTGCTGGGAAAAGGTGCTGTCAATATTCAATCAGCTTTGTTCATGCAATTTTCATGTGTTTGTTGTATGAAATGTTGAGATGCATCAATAATTGAAAGTAAAGTCTGACATTTGTCACATATGGTATAAACAGTAAGAAATAGCATAAAAAGCTTGAGTTTTGACATATTTTGAAGATGGTTGTAGTTTGGAGTTTAATGTGGGTTAGTATCAATAAATTAGAGCACGTCTGTAAAGTGCTATGCAAATGTAGTTAGCCTCTTATAGATTTCTTCTTCTGCTTTTTTTTAAAACAGTTGTAAAATAAAAAGCAGTTTTCAGATGGTGATTTCCTTCATTAAAGGAAAAAGCCATCCCAGCCCTATGTGAACATATAACTAACCACCGTTTTGGTTCAGTTTTTCTATCCACACCCTTGTCTGATTACTGCCTGATTTGTGGAATCAATAAGTCACATAAACAGAACCTGTCCGGCAACATGAAGTAGGCTAAAATACACCAATAAGCAACACATTAATGCTCTGATCTAATGATATTCAAGGACAGACATGGACCAAAGTCACTGATACATTGCTGTCCATAAAGTGTTACAAAGCTATTTGTCACTGCAGTTTGAAGATGTCATATTGTCTTTCTTTCCTCCCGTGTAAAAGAAAAGACAAAGAAAAAAAACAACACACTATGTCCCGATAGTGTAATCTCTTTGGGAATCCAGAATACTGATTAGTACATTTATAGTGTTGTGTCAAAACACCATACCAGCATGCACTGACAATATTTAATCTAAGATTAATGGGAAATTGAAACATGAGTGAGCAGTGTTGGATTTAAATTGTTTTCTTTGGTTTGTTGTGTCCTGGCTGCAGAGATGACATAATGTAGAGACCATATTAGGATACATGTACACACAGGAGTGATATATTCCAAGCATTTGTTTCTGTTAATTTTGAGAATTAAGGCTTACAGTTTCTGAAAACCTAAAATTCCATTTCTCTGAAAAGCTAAACATGAAATAAGAAATATTTTAATAAAATATATTTTTTATCATACAATGCTATGTCCTGGCCTTCACAATAATGGGAAAACTGTTGACTTGACTGTTGTAAGCCACATTTGTAAAGAAACTGGCTGTTCATGGACGCTGTATCCAAGCATATTAATGTAAAGTTTAGTGAGTAAGTAAATAAGTAAACTTTATTTGTATAGCACCTTTAACAGGTTTCGTGAAAGAAAAATGGTAGAAAATTCTGCTTGGGTCCAGTGTGAATTTTCCAGTCAGTGATGATCTTGGGAGCCATGTCATTTGCTGCTGTTGGTCTACTGTGTTTTATCAAGTCATGGCAGCCGTCTACTAGGACATTTTCGAGCATTCCATGCTTCCCTTTGCTGACAAGCTTTATGGAGATGCAGATTTCATTTTCCAGCTGGTACCTGCTCACCCTGCAAGTAACAATACCTGTGTTAATGACCAACTATGCAGATGAGAAGCTGGTATTAAAGCCACCTGGACATCCTTAACATCTCACCTCCATACCACACTGCACTGAGGCTGTATTTCATTCTAAAGGAACCCTAGCCAAGTACTGAGTACATGCACTGTTAAGTACACGAAGATCCTTTTCAGCAAGCTGACTTTACTCTACTAGAAATGATTTTTGTTGGTTTGAAATTCTAACTTTTTGAGAAACTACATTTTGGGTTTATATAGGGTGTAAGATAAATAGAATTAATGCCAATACATTAAGCTTTCAGTTTGAAATGCTTTCTATCCAGATCTATGACTTGGTCCTTTAAACATTCCAGTGAGGAAGAGTCAGCCTGACCCTTCTCTGTCTTCATCCCACAGATCAACTGTGTGACGTTCCCATCTCCGGTCTTTATGGCCGAACAGCAGCTGCTGAAACCAGACGAGTGGAGTTACTGTGACTACTTCTGGGTAAGTTTACCTCAACAATTGAACTGTAAATATTCTGTACATCAATTTCTGCATTTTTAGTTTTCATAGCATTCTGAACAAAATAGCCATAGTCAATGTTTACTGCTCTGTGCTGTTCTATTTGTTTTATCTGTGCCATTCCTCCTTTAAAAATGCCATGATGTGTGTAAGAGTTACCCTTCCATGATCCACTCTCATGTTATGTACACAAGGTCTTGATCATACTGTGTAGATGCAGAGTTGCCTCTGTTCCATAAACAGACTTCTAGATGTAAGTTTATGCTCTACAGAACTGAGGAGGTTTTCATTCAAACCACACATGTACAGCTTGTTTAGTGCAGGGGTTCCCAGAACATTTAAAGTCATCTAAGTTTGTATGTCTTCGAAACATGCTTGTAGTCTATCTAACTGGTTGGGCTCGTCAGGATTTATGGATAAGTAAAGCTGAGTATCATCAGCGTAACAGCAAAAATGTATCCCATGCTGCCTGATAATTTTACCTATTGGAAGCATATATATAGTGAAGAGAATTGACCCAAGTACTGAACCCTGTGGTACTCCACGATTAACCCTGGAGTTTGAAGATGATTTATCATTTACATGAACAAACTGGAATCTGTCAGACAAATAAGATTTAAACCAGCCTATCGCTGTTCCCCTGATCCCTACAGCATATTTCAGCCTTTTTAAGAGGATATTATGGTCAACTGTATCAAATGCAGCACTGAGATCTAACAGAACAAGTACAGACACAAGTCCATTATCTGAGGCTAGGAAAATATTTTATCACTGTTGCTTTATGACATGGTGCTCTACCATGCTGGAACATCCACAGATATATTATTTTCAATATTTCCTGGGTTTTTGGAGGAAGTTGCTCCTGGAGAACAAGAACATACAGAAGCTCTACCAGGTTGAGCTGACAACACTGGTTGGTGTGGAAGTAGTCAGTGAGGTAACAAGACATCAAGTTGACTATTTTCTGTATCGGTGAGGTGTTTAAAAATCAAGTCAGAAAAAGCTCAGAGATGTAAGAAGCTACTTAAAAGAAACAATATTTTTTACAAATGCAGAAAAATCTGTAGTTCATTCAGGCTATTAGTGAGCGAGGGAAGATAGACTTAAAGCAGATAACAGGAAGGCTGAATAGAGCACAGCAAAGTAGATCTGTTTCAGCCTCTGCCATATTCGCTGCCATTTGGAAAACTCAGAGTTAAAATCTGCATTCTTGGAAATATACACACAGAGACTGTTGTTTTAGTAAAGCGTTACTGCTGCGACCATGCTAATTGCTAATATAGGTGGATATATAAGTTTATGATCCACACAGCTTAATTGTCTGACTTTCAGACTATCATTTAAAGATACATTTTGAGCTGCCTCTTTAGGTGCAGCAGTCAAAGCTCATAAGCCCTGTTAATGTGCATGCCACCATCTAGGTGCCACAGATTCTATGGCTCCACCTTACGTTTTGACTATAATAAAATGTGTTAAAGACAGTTTAAAATGTCTTTAACATTTTGTCTTTGCTTTAAACTAGTAAACCCCCAGTTTACAGCGACTGTTCTCTCTTTCACACACAAACACTGACCTATCATACAATGTTTCACCTCTGCTCCTATATAAATTATTATTGACATTGTAAGTTTAGAAACAATATCTAGAAAGCAGCTCTTCTGTCTTGTATCTTCAGGAACTAATATTTCTACAGAGACCACAATTGGTATCAGCAGGTCAAAACTTTAAGAAACAATGAAAGTAGAGCTGATTCACAAAATCCTCATCACTGCATCTCCGTTAAACATAACGTAGATGTATTTTTGTTCAACCAATAAGTTTGTCTCAGTTTGGAAATTACATGAGATTGAAACAGCCTTGTGCCATTACCTTAATACTTTTCACACTCAACAGTTCTCTATCATTTCTAGATGGGACTGTGGCTGTGTCACTCAAAAATGTTAATATTACTTCTAGTTAGATGAATCGTCATTCAA
The DNA here is from genome assembly GCF_021462225.1 of Girardinichthys multiradiatus. Classification (NCBI taxonomy): domain Eukaryota; kingdom Metazoa; phylum Chordata; class Actinopteri; order Cyprinodontiformes; family Goodeidae; genus Girardinichthys; species Girardinichthys multiradiatus. Next base: position 29,057,982 of record NC_061803.1, on the reverse strand, counting down.
ATTAAAAGACTACTTTAAACCCAAATCTGCCAGGGGTATAAATCATTTTTGGCTTAATTGTGTGAGACTTGTTTAAATAGCCCCAATCAAAACACCTCATGGGGGTTGATTCTGTAAGAATGATGTTTATCCCTTCTGTTCTGAACTATAAAGTGAATAAAAAGCCATGGCAGCCCAATATTTCACTCAAACACGTAGGTTTTCCATTTATTTGTTCCATGTCTGGATTATTTCTCTCAATATACACTGCTCAAAAAAATAAAGGGAACACTCAAATAACACATCCTAGATCTGAATGAATGAAATATTCTCATTGAATACTTTGTTCTGTACAAAGTTGAATGTGCTGTCAACAAAATCACACAAAAATCATCAATGGAAATCCAATTTATTAACCAATGGAGGCCTGGATTTGGAGTCAATCACAAAATTAAAGTGGAAAAACACACTACAGGCTGATCCAACTTTGATGTAATGTCCTTAAAACAAGTCAAAATGAGGCTCAGTATTGTGTGTGGCCTCCACGTGTCTGTATGACCTCCCTACAACGCCTGGTCATGCTCCTGATGAGACAGCGGATGGTCTCCTGAGGGATCTCCTCCCAGACCTGGACTAAAGCATCCACCAACTCCTGGACAGTCTGTGGTGCAACATGACGTTGGTGGATGGAGCGAGACATGATGTCCCAGATGTGCTCAATCAGATTCAGGTCTGGGGAACGGGCGGGCCAGTCCATAGCTTCAAAGTCTTCATCTTGCAGGAACTGCTGACACACTCCAGCCACATGAGGTCTAGCATTGTCCTGCATTAGGAGGAACCCAGGGCCAACCGCACCAGCATATGGTCTCACAAGGGGTCTGAGGATCTCATCTCGGTACCTAATGGCAGTCAGGATACCTCTGGCGAGCACATGGAAAGAAATGCCATCCCACACCATTACTGACCCACTGCCAAACTGGTCATGCAAGGATGTTGCAGGCAGCAGATTGCTCTCCACGGTGTCTCCAGACTCTGTCACGTCTGTCACATGTGCTCAGTGTGAACCTGCTTTCATCTGTGAAGAGCACAGGGTGCCAAACCTGGTGTTTTCTGGCAAATGCCAAGCGTCCTGCACGGTGTTGGGCTGTGAGCACAACCCCCATTTGTGGACTTCGGGCCCTCATACCATCCTCATGGAGATGGTTTCTAACCATTTGTGCAGACACATGCACATTTGTGGCCTGCTGGAGGTCATTTTGCAGGACTCTGGCAGTGCTCCTCCTGTTCCTCCTTGCACAAAGGTGGAGGTAGCAGTCCTGCTGCTGGGTTGTTGCCCTCCTACGGCCTCCTCCACAACTCCTGGTGTACTGGCCTGTCTCCTGGTAGCGCCTACAGGCTCTGGAAACTACGCTGACAGACACAGCAAACCTTCTTACCACAACTCGCATTGATGTGCCATCCTGGTTGAGCTGCACTACCTGAGCCACTTGTGTGGGTTGTAGAGTCCGTCTCATGCTACCACGAGTGTGAAAGCAGCACCGACATTCAAAAGTGACCAAAACATCGGCCAGAAAGCATAAATACTGAGAAGTGGTCTGTGGTCCCCACCTGCAGAACCACTCCTTTATTGAGTGTTTCTTGATAATCACCAAAGATTTCCCCCTGTTGTCTATTCTATTTGAACAACAACATGTGAAATTAATTGTCAATCACTGTTGCTTCCTAAGTGGACAGTTTGATTTCACAAAAGTTTAATTTACTTGAAGTTATATTGTGTTGTTTAATTTTTTTGAGCAGTGTATATAATTTTTTTTTTTTTTGAGAAGAAATAAAATTATAGAGTTAAGTTAGAAGTTGGAGATACTGTGTAGGGAAACAGGTTATGATGAAGGAAAAACGATTGTGGGTTTGCTGACAAAGCCCTTCCTCTGGGTAAATCACCAAGCAAACTTCCTCACAAGTCAGTGAGAACAAAAATAACTTCCTTTTCATCTTTCAACATTAGGCCATGTTTGCTCCTCTCTGCATCCAGAGAATCAGCATTGGGCTTTTCTGTGATGCAGAACACAGCACAGTAGGATGGCACGGTACCAAGTAATGGGCTGGAACACAGCGAGCCAGCAGGCCTCTGCTGCTCTGTTTGGACATCTCCCACCACTGCAGTGTAATCTCTACCAGGTGCATTATGTGCTGTAACACACTAACACTCTGTAGTCATGTGCACAGCAGCGAGCAGACAGTGCAGGTGCAGAGTGGGACAAGTGAACTTCCCATTTGTCTGTCTTCCATTTTTTACTTTGTCTCCAAACTGCTCAACCTGATATGCTTCTAATCCTGTCCATTTGGGTCAATCCCCACCATCTCCAGCCCATACTTCATAGCAGGACATACTGGTAGGGGTTGGAAGGATACTTCCAGCTCAACATGATACTGGATAATGACTGTGTTATGCGTTAGGAAACACACAAAAACTCACCTTAAACATATGCATGTAAACACTTCCCTGTTTTGACCAACTCTGTTTTTGCAAACCACTGCATTTTAATGTTTTCTGATCTCATTGGTTTGTTTCCACACTGCAGTTCTTGTGCACTTGCTGTGTTTATCATGCAGGCTGACAGGAAGGATCCCCAGGGCAACGGTTGCATCACTGGATTTGAGGTCGTATTGCAGAAACAGCTGAAGGGTAAACAGATGCAGAAAGAGATGGCCGAGTTCATACGAGAAAGGTATCTGCTTTCTAATCGTCTGCCATTATTCTGCAGTATTTTTAACGTTGCCATGAAAACCATGCAGCCATTTCCTCCTGTTTAGTTTGTTTTTGCTCCTTGATGCACATTACTCTATTGCACAACAGAGGAAACACAGATGGAAACCAAGTTGCATAAAAGCTGTGTTGTAATTCAATTCTCTACAACCCTCTCAGAATAAAGATAGAAGAAGAATACGCCAAGAATTTGTCGAAGCTCTCGCAGATCCCTCTTGCAAGCCAGGAAGAAGGGTGAGTGACAGTGAAGGAGAGACCCCCCCTCCAATCCACCCAAAAAATCTCTACATCCACCTATCTCTCTCAGAGGAGCCTGTCACATACATGGCTGCATAAATGAATATTTTTTTAACAAACATGTCAGTGCCGTACAACAGCACGCCTGCCTACTTAGTTTGTAGCCACTTTAAGTATGCAGAGACTTTGAATTCAACACTTTTGTGTTTTATATTTTTTACTTTTATTTTGTAATGATATTTTCATATTTTAGTGCAATAAAAAGATATGCTTCCTCTCTTATACTGAACTGTTTAAATAATGGAATGATATTCATCCAGGATAAAGAAACTAAATTTAGTTAAAAAGTCAACAATGTTTTCAGCATCTGTTATTCATTCGTTGCTGTTTTCTATTTCTCTTTACATTTTAATAAAGCTTTGTGTAAAACAAAGCCCGACCATAATCTGGTAATTTGGAGGAGATTTTCCAAAACCCAAAAATAGCACTCATACCGACTACAGGTCCTTCTCAAAATATTAGCATATTGTGATAAAGTTCATTATTTTCCATAATGTCATGATGAAAATTTAACATTAATTTATTTTAGATTCATTGCACACTAACTGAAATATTTCAGGTCTTTTATTGTCTTAATACGGATGATTGTGGCATACAGCTCATGAAAACCCAAAATTCCTATCTCACAAAATTAGCATATTTCATCCGACCAATTAAAGAAAAGTCTTTTTAATACAAAAAACGTCTACCTTCCAATAATCATGTACAGTTATGCACTCAATACTTGGTCGGGAATCCTTTGGCAGAAATGACTGCTTCAATGCGGCGTGGCATGGAGGCAATCAGCCTGTGGCACTGCTGAGGTCTTATGGAGGCCCAGGATGCTTCGATAGCGGCCTTTAGCTCATCCAGAGTGTTGGGTCTTGAGTCTCTCAACGTTCTCTTCACAATATCCCACAGATTCTCTATGGGGTTCAGGTCAGGAGAGTTGGCAGGCCAATTGAGCACAGTGATACCATGGTCAGTAAACCATTTACCAGTGGTTTTGGCACTGTGAGCAGGTGCCAGGTCATGCTGAAAAATGAAATCTTCATCTCCATAAAGCTTTTCAGCAGATGGAAGCATGAAGTGCTCCAAAATCTCCTGATAACTAGCTGCATTGACCCTGCCCTTGATAAAACACAGTGGACCAACACCAGCAGCTGACACGGCACCCCAGACCATCACTGACTGTGGGTACTTGACACTGGACTTCTGGCATTTCCTTCTCCCCAGTCTTCCTCCAGACTCTGGCACCTTGATTTCCGAATGACATGCAGAATTTGCTTTCATCCGAAAAAAGTACTTTGGACCACTGAGCAACAGTCCAGTGCTGCTTCTCTGTAGCCCAGGTCAGGCGCTTCTGCCGCTGTTTCTGGTTCAAAAGTGGCTTGACCTGGGGAATGCGGCACCTGTAGCCCATTTCCTGCACACGCCTGTGCACGGTGGCTCTGGATGTTTCTACTCCAGACTCAGTCCACTGCTTCCGCAGGTCCCCCAAGGTCTGGAATCGGCCCTTCTCCACAATCTTCCTCAGGGTCCGGTCACCTCTTCTCGTTGTGCAGCGTTTTCTGCCACACTTTTTTCTTCCCAAAGACTTCCCACTGAGGTGCCTTGATACAGCACTCTGGGAACAGCCTATTCATTCAGAAATTTCTTTCTGTGTCTTACCCTCTTGCTTGAGGGTGTCAATAGTGGCCTTCTGGACAGCAGTCAGGTCGGCAGTCTTACCCATGATTGGGGTTTTGAGTGATGAACCAGGCTGGGAGTTTTAAAGGCCTCAGGAATCTTTTGCAGGTGTTTAGAGTTAACTCGTTGATTCAGATGATTAGGTTCATAGCTCGTTTAGAGACCCTTTTAATGATATGCTAATTTTGTGAGATAGGAATTTTGGGTTTTCTTGAGCTGTATGCCAAAATCATCCGTATTAAGACAATAAAAGACCTGAAATATTTCAGTTAGTGTGCAATGAATCTAAAATATATGAATGTTAAATTTTCATCATGACATTATGGAAAATAATGAACTTTATCACAATATGCTAATATTTTGAGAAGGACCTGTTTTTAGCATGGCAGTGCTCTCTTTTCACCAATAGGTTGCATCTAAGAATTGACATTTCAGTTTACAGTGCATACAGTAAGCATGGCCTGTTACCAATATCACTGTTCATCAAGGTTTTAAACAGTTACAATCAAATGTTTACCATTTAAGGTTCTTTTTATGACACAATAGATAAAGTGCTGGACTCGCTGTACTTATATACTATAGTATGGAGCATAAAATAACATAAGAGCTCTATGTATCTATGTGTTCCTTAAACATCACTGTGGAGGTGTAATTTAGTCACACTTGATGGTTTTCAAGCATAAACAACCTGTTAATGGTCATTTCACAGCTTCTCTAATTAGATTTAAGTCCGGACTTTTACTAGAACACTAAAAACCTTTATTTAGTTTTTATAAATAGGTGGATTTGCTGATGTGCATTAGATCATTGTCATGCTGCATAATCCAAACGTGCTTAAAGTCATGAACTAATGAGGTCCCAAAGCAGCACAAGACCACCACGCCACCATCATGTTCAACCATTGTTCTTTTCTTGAAATGAGGTGTATTTTTAAAACTAAACTAAACACACACCCTCCAAAACCTTCCCTATTTTTCAGGAGTGGTTTGGCCTTGGGACTCTCACATGGAGGGTATTTTTGCCCAGTCTCTTGTTCCTATAGTTCAATCATGATCTTTGACCTTAACTGGGGCAAGTAAGGTCTGGAGTACTTTAGATGTCATTCTGGGTTCCTTTGTGACCTCCTGGATTAGTACCTCTTAATGTAATTTCGGTACGCCGAGAACTCTTTACTGTTTTAGGTTTTCTTTTTTAGGGGGGATAATGGCTGTCACTGTGGTTGACTAGAGCCCCAAACATTAGAAATGGTTGTGTAATCTTTTCCAGACTTTATTGCTCATCTCTTGTTAGATTTCAGGCCCTGTTATGTTGCGTTTTGAGATCCTTTAGCCTACTTCATGTTGTCAGACATGTTTCTTTATTTTACAGGTCAGACAGGCCTTGGTGTGGCTAGTGAAATTGAAACAAAAATTGTGAATAATCAGCTAATTCATGATTTAGCAGCTGGACAATTATATTTTCACATACATATTGGTTTGGACTGCTATTTTTCTCTTAATAGATGAAATCATGATTTGAAAATATTTTATTTTTGTTACTTAATTTTCGATAATCGTCTGAAACAATTATCGGTGATGAAACTGAATTAATCTGTAAGGGAGCAAACATTTTTTCACATCACTGTAGTAAATAAAAAGCAACGAAGAGGTGACCCCATCTTTCACCTCAGCTGTGAATGGTTTTGCATGGTGTTAATTTGGAGTAATGTTAGTCAGACAGTTAGGCTGCTTCACAGCAAATAAACCTGTCGGGTAGCTGACCAGCCGAGGCGTCTCGTTGTGATCGCGATGCTGGAGGCCCTGTTGGTGACGTTATGGAGTGGTACTGCTTCCTGGCAAACTAGCAGCTGCTTTGATCTGCTCAGCCCTGGAACCTTTGATTGCTGTTACACCAGAGCAGAGGAGAGAAAGCAAAAAAAAACCACGCATGGGAAAGAGGGAGTGTGTTTGGAGGTGGAAGGTGGTATGTGGTGGCGATGGGGCTCTGGGAAGAGTCTGGAGAGCGTAAGAGAGTTTTCAGCCGCTCTTCTTCTCTGCTGTTTGACAGCAGAGGGGGTTCATGCTGAGAGCAGCTCTTTGTCTGGTCTACTAAAGAGGCACGGAAAATGGAAAAGTAACAGGAAGCTGATTGAGACACAGCCCATAGAAGATGAGAAGCTGTGGACTCTGACCATGACACTGTTATTTATCTCTTCTTATTAAGAAATTCCAAAAGGAAATGGTGACTCTGCATAGCAACGTGACAAACGGTTGTCCAACAGTCCCTAAAATCACACTTTTTTAGTCCAACTAAACATATTTTATTTAAACACTTTTGAGAGCCAATTATGAACTTTAACAGATGTGACGTTTAATAGATCTTTTCTGTATGATATTGAATTAGATTTTAAAATGTTACAATAAATAAAGGGCCACTGTGGTCACTATTTTTAGTGGGAAGTTAAGAGATTGACAATCAGCACATTGTCAGGTGAGAATATTCCATTAGGCCCTGCATATGACAATGTACGAACAGTTTTTTGCGGTGTAATCTGTTTAAAGGAGACTTTCTTCACAGATTGACACAATTTCCTGAGGTCTAAATAAAACAGTTGCAACATTTAGTCTTTAAACTGCAGATACGGTACTGCAGCTCCCCTTTCAGTGCCATGTCCACAGCTCTGTGAATAGCACGGGTCTTAAGGGGTGGAGTAGCAGACTCTCAGAACTGTTAGTTCTCTACCGGTTCACAGATGCTAGTATGGAAGCAAATCGTTACCATATTTCAAATGAAAAAAATGTTCAGAAATGCTTTTTCATTTTAAGAATGTGGCTGCATTATTTGACCCATAAATAAAATTAGTAATCAATCATCCTATTTGCATTTTCTTCTTCAAGACTGCTCATTTTATGCCATAATCAAAAAGAAAACAAAGCAAACATTGCTTTTTCGTTTTCGTGGTCTGCCCGCAAAGTACTGCCCAGAACTCGAAAACGAAAAAGCATTCCGAGCGGCGGGCGCAGCAGAGTGACGTCAGCAGCCGCTCTTCCTCAGCTCCCTGCTGACCGAGCTACCCAGCTTGTTCAGTAGGGGGCGCTGTGCACATCTGCATTGCATTACATTGCAAACGTGCCGAGAAATTGATTGAATTGCAGCAGGGCCGAGCTCAATTTGTGGCAGTGGCAGGCAGAACTGGTAGTTCTGCCGCAGGGTGGCACGGGATTCCGCAAGGATGCCAGAAGGTGCCGGACCGGCCGTAAAATCTTGCCAATGCGGTTGCCGCTGTTTTTGTGGAAGCTGATGCTGATTATTGGCAAACGGGATGTCATTGTTGTTATAGCCTGTTACCTTTAAATAATGATGTCATTATTGATTATTATTTAATAAACAGCTTTAGAACCATAACATAAGGTGATTGTATTTACTTGACATGGAAAATAAATAGCACTATGTGTATGTGTGACGTGTTGAAAGGATGACGAAGATTTATTGCACAAACAGCCGGTTTATTGTAGAGCACGAGCGGCTATTCTGAATCGTCACTCACAGAAAATTATAAATAAATGCTTAAAAACACGCTGGATGTCCCAGGCCATGAGGATGCCACCGGAACTACCAGTTCTGCCTGCCACTGCCACAAACTGAGCTCGGCCCTGTTGCAATTCAATCAATTTCTCGGCACGTTTGCAATGTAATGCAATGCAGACGTGCACAGCGCCCCCTACTGAACAAGCTGGGTAGCTCGGTCAGCAGGGAGTTGAGGAAGAGCGGCTGCTGACGTCACTCTGCTGCGCCCGCAGCTCGGAATGCTTTTTTCTTTTCGAGTTCTGGGCAGTACTTTGCGGGCAGACCACGAAAACGAAAAAGCAAAGTCTGCTTTGTTTTCTTTTTGATTATGGCATAAAATGTGCAGTGAAGAAGAAAATGCAAATAGGATGATTGATTACTAATTTTATTTATTGGTCAAATAATGCAGCCACATTCTTAAAATGAAAAAGCATTTCCAGAAATGCTTTTTCATTTTCAAATTTTACATTTCAAATTGAATTTTGGTATCTATTTGATGGGGTACATTTTGAAAAATAAAATCTCAAATGTATTTTTCTTTTTGATTAAGTGAAAGAATGAGCAGTCTTGAAGAAGAAAATTAAAATGCAAATAGGATTATTGATTACCAATTTCATTTATGAGTCAAACAATGCAGCCACATTCCTAAAATGAAAAAGCATTTCTGAAAATGCTTTTTCATTTGAAATATGGTAACGATTTGCTTCCATATGCTTGAGCATAAAGCAAGCCCTTTATAATTTAACGAATTAGAAATGTTGTTTTCGAGTTTTATGGTTAGGATTCTAAGGCAGTGGGGAAATTCAAATTCTTCCACCAGACACTTGGTGAATAAAACAATGAAGAATTAAAAAGCTATATTTATTCCTGTAAAAGCAACTGTGCTGTAAAAGTGGTGACAAGTTGCTGGATATATTGAATCCCAATTGTCTTTCCGATATATTGTATGTGTGTGCCGCATGGCCATCGTAAAGTGCTTAGATGTAATTTTTGATAGGATATTATATTTCGAGGGCTGTTCATGAAAATTTAGCTTTGCATGAATATATTTTCCTGCAATGTCTGTGTTGACTGTGTATTTGTAAAAAATAATTTTAGAAATGCCTACATCACATTTAGAATTTCTTGTTACTGTACTTTATTTGCAGAACATTTGCATAGTTTCTGTTGATTGTAATTCTGATCCCTATTTTGACCAGAAATTAAGGTTAGAGCTCTTATAAAAAACATTCTTATTTTACCCACCGTAGACCTTTTCTGTTTAATGGAACAATTTGTTAAAGAGATGTTAAATTGTTGCAACAGTTGGGCAGTAAGGCCAATTACCCGTTATGTAAATCTTGTTATTTTTACAATCTTTTGAAATTCCGGATAAAGGGAAAAATTGGCTTGATAAAATGAATGTTTTCCTTTGATGGCTAACAGGCAGCTAGCTGGCGAATATTACAGATGTTTTGTACGCTCAGGTCATCCCCATCATAGATTTAATTTTAGACCCTTAACATGGTATCAGAGGGAAGGAGGGAAACTGGAAGTGAGGGCTTAATTTAGTGAGGTTTAATAAGACTTACCCTCCCCTGCAGGGTTTACTGACTTTATATTAACATGGTGACAGAGAGTGGGTTGGAACTGTCCTTAACAAAATCCAGATTATGCCAGCCAGCTCAGTCTGCCCACACCCACAAAAGTGCAGCACAGTACTTTCATTATGCTTTGCCTCAGGCTGGCTCTGTTGTTAGATAGGACAATCAGTGTTTTGTTGCTCGGTTCCTACCATCAACCCGAACCAACCGTCTGTTTATTCCTGAATTTACCATTTGTTTGGTAGAGATGTGACTGTGAGGCATGGGACATTTCTTCTTAAGCTGCAGTTTCTACTGTATCAGATCTGTTGAATAAAAGTAGTCTACAGCAGGAGATAATTTTTTTCCCCTGAAATCCATTATGTTGTTGGGAAGGATTGCCTTTCAGAGGGGAATGTAAGACTGAGGACATATGTCAAATCCAGTTTCCTTCAACATTTGTGGCACTAAGCTTTTACAGCTTGCAAGCAGGAGACACAGAAAATACGTGTTTTTCTGTTAGTTTTTTGTATTTCCTGTAATTTTCATTTCAACTATTGCTTATTTGTTCTTTCAACCTGGACTTGCTTCAGTAAATAAAATGTTCTCTTCGCATGCTTGACATGCGAGATAAGTGCAACACAGTATCATTTTGAACAAAGGTTTGGAGCCAAACTACGTGTCCCTGTAGTTGTTTTTAAGGTCTGGCAGAATTTCTTTTCATTGTAATCTTAAACTGTCTTTTCACTCATGTTCACCGTGTTTTGTTAAAGTATTTACATGCTGTCTCACGGCGTGAATGAATCATAACCGGTTGTAATGTTATAGAAAATATAGTTTCCTGTTTAATAGCTATTTACATCATCTCACTCATACTGAAAACTGTGAGTCGTTGCTCAGCAACAGCATCCACACCGGAGAGGGTTTTGGTCAATGGGACCTGGTGCATTCACTGATTGGAAAAACATCAGATTTCTGAGCTTGCAACTACCCAGAGCCAATGAAGCTAAAAAAGTGTTGTATTATTATTTTATTTATTACAGGCATAAATGATAATCTTTTTTCTCATTTTCCCCGTGCATTTATATTAAGCTTTTTTTACTTTTTAAATCGAGAAACAGACAAAAACGTCTCGAAAATATATTGACAAACAACTTGAAGTGAAAACAGTTATAAATAGAGTACTAAACTGTGAATGATGAAACTGTGAATGATGATACTTATTTTTATTTTATTAATTATTCTACAACAAAAAGAAGAGTATGGCTGTTGTCTTTTGATCCCACCCACTGAAACTTCAGTAAAAATGGACTTGCACATGTTTACACTGTAAACAGATCGGAACATTTCATGTTAATGAAAAATCTGGTTAAAAACAGCACATTGTTTGCAATCTACTGATAAAAAAATTACTTCGCGAAAAAAAACATGGATCGCACTATTAGTGCTATTCGTGCGGTTTATATGCAAAAAAACAACGAAAACATAGAGAAATGCTGCTTCAATTTGGACTTTTTGATCACTTTTATATGTAAAAACATTGCGAAGTTCTTTATGGTCACAAAGTTAAGACACTAAGGAGGGTCTACTGCAGGGGTTAATTTAAAGTAAATTGTAGACCCCTGGCGTAGACTTTAATTGTGTTTCATATTTTCCTAGTCTTGCATTTAGTGTAATCTTTCCCACCCTTCCACCCACCAACTGTGAGTTATTTAAAGGTTTCCTGAGACACTTAACAAAGTGAAGCGTCCTTTCAGCTCCTTGTGAATTCTGTGGCCCCTCATCCACATATCCACTGCGCAACAGGTGGTAGTAGTTCAGTTTTTGCACAACGTTTTGGTATCTGATTTACTAAGCAAATAGCACCATTTGTTTATTTAAGCATTTATTTAGTTTTATTTTGTAGCTACTGTAAGGAATGAAATGATCTAATTGGGGTCTTAGCAGCTCTGGATGTTGGAGGACATAGCTTTGCAGGGGCCAGTCTTTCCCTGGTCAGCGTCAGGAATGTGTTGGATGTCGGTATGAGGGAATTCCGCGCATGTCTTCCATTCAGAGCGAAGCTTTGAAGTGAGCCGTTCATCTATAAAGACTGTCGGTCCTAGATCCTAGGGCCTTGTGCCTCCGACTATCTGCCTGCTGGCTGATGCTTTTACAGTCCTCAGTTTAATGAAAAACAAAAGGGTCATCCAGCCACTTTTTTTCTCAATCTAATGTCTGGGTTATTAAAGAGACAAACGATGAGTGTCTCCTGGCTCTGTTGAGCTCATAGCTGAGAGGAAACTTGGATATCTGATGTCTCATACATCCTAATGATCTGTTGAACTGGCTGTGGACCACAGTTTAGCGCTCTTGATTTACTGACTGCTTGTGTGTGAGTGAACATTTGCCCTGGCGGTTCCTGGGTCTCATCTGTTTATGGATGACAGTGTGTGTGTGTGTGTGTGTCAGAAGCTCCCTTCTATGTATCTCCATACCTGCATCTATTGCCATGACAGATCCCATTGTACATCTATCTTTCTAATAAATCGTGTGCCCTCATTTTGATGAAAGTATTAAAAACTCATACTCTCCTCCCTTTGTCCTTATCTGTTCCCAGAACTTTAGGGGAGGCATGGGCCCAGCTCAAAAAGAGCCTGGCAGACGAAGCCGAGGTTCATCTAAAGTTCTCTTCAAAGGTAATTCACTTCACTGCAGGCGTCCAATATTTAGATCTGAGGCTAAAATTGAGCTTTATCATGGTTAAATCTGTTGCCTGAAGTGTTTTATTCCAGTGGAGGCAGAGGAAATCGACAGATGAGTGTCCTGGAGAAGCTTGAGGGCAGGGAGTTAAAGCTTATCCAGGACAGCAGCATACAGTGCCACACACCACAGCCAAAAGAATTCAAAGTGTATTATTGGGAATCTGTGCAGTGAAGATACATGATTTAAACTTTTTTTTACAAATACAAAAAACTAAAATAAAGTGTGGGGTCCTTACCTGAGTCTATACTTGGTAGAATCATATTTTATTGTAGGTAATAGCTAGAACTCTGTACCAGCTTTGGAAATCTAAATTTAAATTTCTGTCAATTTATTCTTTGCAGACTAGCTCAAGGTCAGTCAGATGAGATGGAGAGTGTAGGAAACAGCAGTTTTTGAGTCTTGCCACAAATTCTCGATGGATTTAGATCTGGACTTTGACTAGGCCATTCTGACACATCATTATGCTTTGATTTAACCATTCCACTTCAGCTTCGGCTGTATTTATAGGGTCGTTGTCCTACTGGAACCCCTGGCCCAATCTCAAGGCTTCTGTTGTTCTAACAGGTTTTTGTTTTCAGGATTGCCAATTATTTATCTCCATGTAGCTTAGACCTGTTTTGCTGTCCCTTTGAACGAAAAGCATTCCCATAGCATGATACTGCCCCCACCATGTTACACTGTGGGGATGATTTGTCGCCGGCTTTCTTGATACACAGTGTTCTGCATGTATGTCGAAAGGTTCCATTTTGGTCTCATCTAACCAGAGCCCCCTCTCCCCCAACGTTTGCTATGTATCCAACATGGCTTGTGGCAAACAGGACTTCTTACAGCTTTCAACAATCAGTCAATCAGTCTTCATATAGCACTTTTCATACAGTCAGGTACAACACAAAGGCCTGTAGAGAGGTTAAAAACAGAAGGCCAAACCTGTGGGTCCTTCACAAATGAGCTGTATTTACACTGAGATTAAATCAGACTCAGGTGGGGTCTATTAGCCAATTAGGAAGGTTTTTAAGACAGTGGGTTGCACTAAACTTACTTTAAAGATACTAGGGTAAAAGGGACTAAATACAGATCTACATCACACTTCTCAAATTTTCATTAGTAAAAAAACATTGAAAACCATTTATGTATGCACGTCACATTAACTGCAACCACTTTGTGTTGGTCTGTTCTATAAAATCAAAATACATACATTTAAGTTTGTAATGTGAAAAAATGCAAGAAACCACTGTATGTCAAAACATCACCTCCTGTGGTCAGTGAATCACTCTCACACACACTTCTAACCACTTGTCACCATTCCTTTCTTTTTTGTAAGGTAGCTCTTTTGTCTGTTACCATGGAAACACACTTATGTCTGACTACAAATGAATCTGGATTGTGTTTTTTTTTTTATTATTATTCTTAATAGGCTGAAGTTTGAGCATATAAATCTGAGCATATAAATCTGAAAATAAGAGGGATTGTTTCAGAAAATATGCGATCGACAGTCCGTTGAAAAGCCATTGAGTGGGGAAATATATGTCCTAATTTACTTTTCATGTTTGATTAGTTAGATATGAAGCAGGAGGGAAAAGAGATGCAGGAAAATGTTTTGGGTGATCTTATGCTCCAGAGATGCACAGATGTGCGGCATTCTTCCAGATTCTCAGAGGAGACAGGAAGGATCTGAGTGGAAATGATCTCTGAATGATGGGTCGCACTGTGACTACAGGAAGAAGCTGCACTTCTTATTCATGGCTGACAGCTGGGGCAGAACGCCACGTTGCTTATTAGGATCATTAAACTAGCGTTGCGCTTGCTGCAAACATTAAAAGCCGACATGATCTTGTCACATTCGTGTTGCTTATAGCTGGGCTGTTTACTTAAACTCTCTGTATGCTCAGGAATCATGAAAAAGGAAGCAGAGCAGTTTGGATAAGACTGTAGTTTGGATTTGTCATACTTACAAACTTGGTGTGGGAGAATGATGACATAATGTAGAAAGCTGCTCAAAAGCATAGAGCTAATTAAGGTTTTTGGACTATATTCATATGCAAACAGAGGTTAAAATCATATCCTCTTGTAGCTTAGGGGAACAGCATGGTGGGTCTGGTTGCCTTGAAGTGTCAGAGTAGATTTAGTCTACAAAACGGCAGAAAATACAATATTCCACTTGTTGCATAATTGTGGGCAGATTAATGGCAACGAAATGGACAGGCCAGGACAATTATAAAGAGACAAACCCAATAAGGGAGAAAAAGTTAAAAAGAAGTTTGAACAAATAAGTTTAAAAGTGTCCATAGTCCTTAGAAGGAAAATAGAAATTGGTCAAAATAGAAATTGGCAATAAAAAAACTGCAAATACCAATGGTCAATAAAGCGTTATCTGTGCACTTCTTATATGAAATTATTGCATCTATATGTGGACTGTGATTGCATGCAAGTAGGGATACATCTGAAATCTGTTCATCTGTAGGACATTTTTCAGGATCAGGAAGGGATTTTGTTCATAGTAACAGCAGGATAACATCTCTATAGTCTGCTCTCTAGTTGGAACATTTCATTCACATTGCTGGACATTCTTGAGGTAGTTTAGGTGGGTGTGCCTAATTTATTAGAAAGCCTTTGATATGCATTAATATTGGTGAATAAACACATCTCTTGATGACTTTAAGAAAACAATTAATTTGCGATGTATTGTGCAGCCTTAGAAGTGTTTATTAAATAGGAGGAAGGCAAGCTCTAGGTTAATCCATTGGAGTCTCCCTGTGTTACAGGTTTTAAAATCTGTAAAGATTTTCAGCTGCTTGGATGCAGCTGATCGGCCATGGAAACCTATTCCACAAAGACCACATAAAGCTTGGAGGTCTGTAGCTACTGATTCTGGGAAGGCATTTCGTAGGAAGGAAATGTCACGACTGGAATTATTGCACAGGTGGCATCCTGATGCACCTGAGCTCCTAAGAGTGACTCATTCTTTTCCAGATGTTTGTAGAAGCACTCTGCATGGCTAAGTTGAAGCAACTCTTTACTAAGGAACAGTAATAAAGCACCAACAGCATTTTATTTCTTTCTTCCAGTTTTGATACACAGTTGAAATCTTTACTCTATAGGCCCAAATATATAGGAAGGGATTTTTAGTGTTCACTGCAGTATGTTGTCTATGGAATATTGTAATTAGATAATTCAATAAGTGTTACAAACTACTTTCTGGTACTAGCACTGTTCTGGAAGAGTCTGCAATCAGCAGGTTACTTGGTGAAAACTAAGGGTGTCAGAACCGGATATAGAAGGAGCTGCCACTAAAACATAGTCTCTCCATGCAGCAACAGGTTGTAGCTTTGATTAAGATGTCGAACTCCATCAGAGGCAGTGAGTTAAAAAAATATTTATGAACTCAAAACTGCTAAGGGTATTGCACTGCATGTAAAGTTCAAGACTAAAGACAGCAGCTAAATTTTATTTTTCTTTAATTGTAGGGGTGTCACGATGTCTCTTGCTCACAAGATGACACGGCACATGATATTTGATTCATGACTTTAACATGTGTTTTAAAGAATCTGTAACTGCATGCAGAATGATTCAGTCCAGGCCTGATCAGTCCATACATGACAGTTTTCATGCCTGGCCCATTCTGAGGTGTTCCTAATGAAAGAAGAAATGGGGAAAATGTTCTTTTGTATGTCTTCTGTCATGTTCTGGTCGATGTGCTGATCTCTGGTTTGTTTTCTGAGCAGCTCCAATGTGAAGTGGAGAAACCTTTCCTGACATTCAGAGAGAACTTTAAGAAGGACATGAAGAGATTCGACCACCACATCGCCGACCTCCGGAAGCAGCTCGTTGGGCGTTACGCAGCTGTAGAGAAGGTGAGACCAGTTCGGAACATCTTGTAGAGCTCAATTAGGTTTTTACCCATAGCTGCAACAAGATTCCTGAAGCCGTCAAGCCGCTGCTAAAAAATACACACAACTTTCAGAAGTACACGGCTACCTATCATCAATTTTTATCCATATGATAAAAAGCAATCGGCTACAGCCTGAACCCAACCACAAATCTGTTGCTCATCATCTGTTATCTGAGCAGAGCTCAACTCTCAGATAGATCCGTCTGCTGGACACTTTCTTATTTAAAGCAGACAGAAAAATAAGCTACTGGCAGCATTAGCTGTCATAAATGTGCTTTAACACCAAGTGAATACTGAGAGTTGGTCAAAGACTACATTATCACTGATGGATGGAAACACGCTGTGACATTATTATAAATGCAGAGTTTTATCATTGTTCCTGTAAACCTGCAGGTCACTGTTTAAAGGAAAAGACCTGTTCAGCAGAACTTTTGATCTCTCAAAATAAGTCTTTTTTTTGTTAGTCCCTAACTTGAGTGTTTTTATCTCTGCAGGCCCAGAAAGCTCTGGTTGACAGACAGAAGGAGCTGGAGTTAAAGACCCAGCAGCTAGAGAGCAAGCTCAGCAACAAGACTGAGGAGGAGATCAAAAAGGCTCGCAGGAAATCCACACAAGCAGGTCAGAGCAAAGGTCATTCTGGGGTCAAGGTTCCACGCAGGTGTTTGTTGTTTTAGTTTGGCCAGAGCGCCGCTTGCCTGTTTATGTTGCACACTCTCATCAGTCTTTAGGTGGAAGACATCTGCTGTGGTCACTGGCGCTGGTTAATCCTGACTGACTGCTGTTGTTCTGGAGCTATATGCACTTTTTAGGTCTTTTTAAACATTCATAACAAACTGCCTAAACTTAGAAAGCTTAAGATTTCCTGCTTAGCCAAAACAAACCATGTAAAATAATTTCCAGCAACCAGCATGGACACTCAAGGGTCCAAAAAACAAATTTACAAACAAAACATTTTCTGCCAAAATCAACAAATCATGCTTCCCATCATCTAAAGCAGTCCTCACACTTTTTAAATTACAACATAGCTTCATTTGGCCTTTATTTCACCTTTTTTTTTACATAAAAAAACCTCAATATGGTTAATAATAATTTTTCCAAGAGAGCCCTGGACAATTCAGAGAATAGTACACGATAAGACATGACAAATTAAAGCACATGTATGCATTGACATTTTAAGCACATTTTGTTGGAAGAAGATATGCAGACATACCAAGTTAGTGAGAAGCCTTTAAATCACCAACAAAATAACTAAAGTTCTGTTTTATCCTAACAAACTTGTATGTGCACCAAGTTTGTTCTGAAGTTTTTGGGTCATTAAAGCACATTGCACAATCTTAACAGCAGTTCAGTATTTTAACTGCTTGAGGCAGAAAACCTTGCCTATTGGCAGCAGTTTATGCAGAGCATGCGAGGAGTCTCTGACTGTGCTCAGAGCCCTGTTCCTGCAGGGGCTCACAAACAGACTTTGGACAGAGGTTAGGGGGTCTTGTCCTCATTAACAGATCTGGTGCTGCTACGGCACAGAAATAACTTTTAGAATTATTCTCAAGGAACTATGAAAATCTGTAAAAGACAATAGAAACATAATTTAAATCGATCTATATCTGGGTTGCAGAAATGATTGGAATCTTCTGCCGTGCTTGTAGAAGTAAAAGTTATCTGTTTAAACTATTTAGTAGTACTTCTGGTGGTTTATATTAACCCAATGTCACAGATGGTACTGTACCATCTCTATTTCTGCACCAAAGCTCCAAAATATATCATGTCACTATCGTAAACGACTGTTTAAATACATTAATTGGGATAATATTAAGTTTCAGTTGCCATTTGTGCATATTTTGAATGCCAGTCATATATATGGCCTGTTGGACTTAGTTTCCCTTTTCTAGATGTCCACACTGCATTTATATCTTTAGAGGTGGAGATGCTAAAGTTCAGCGATTGTGTAAGTAGTGTAAGTGTGAAGGCTTCATGATGAAGGCAAAAAAAAAATTCAGAAAAAAACTTTGGTTAAATGTTATCGATATGGTCATTGTTATATTCAGCAATAGTGACACAATTAGATATGAGATGGTCCTCACACATAGACACTGTTCAAAAGAAGGCCCAGCAGAGACTGTACTTCCTGAGGCAACTCAAGAAGTTCAACCTTCCACAGGAGCTGTTGGTCATCTTCTACACTGTCATCATTCAATCTGTCCTGTCTTCATCCATCTCAGTGTGGTTTGGCTCATCCACCAAACAGGACAGGTCCAGACTACAACGAATAATCAGGACTGCAGAGAGAATAATCAGAGCTGACCTTCCCTCCATCCAGGACTTATACAGATCTAGGGTCAGGAAAAGAGCTGCTAAAATCTCTGCAGACCCCACACACCCTGCACATAAACTGTTTAGAGTTTTACCTTCAGGTGGCGCTACAAAGCACTGTTCACTAAAACCAGCTGCCACAAAGACAGTTTTTTCCCCCAGGCTGTTTCTCTGATGAACATTCAATAGAGTACAAAACAACAGCATACAGATGTTGCAAATGCACCTTTTTTATTAGATATGTGTACATTGTACATTGTAAATTGTAAATTGTAAATTTGTATATTCTGTAATGCAAAAACAGAACAAAAGAGCAAAGTGTACCGGAGGCAAATTCCTTGTTTGTATGTACGAACTTGGCAATAAAGCTGGTTCTGAAATAACTGAGCCCTGACTTCAGTGACAAATCAAATGCTGCATAACTGTGATCAGATTCAAAGGATAGAACAGCAACGTTGCTGTCATACATACAGCCTTCCTGCCGTCTGCTGTAGTCTCCATCCTTGTACGAACAGGAGACATCTGTCTGTAGAAACTAGTTCCCTTCAAATAGCTTTTCACATCTTTTGTGCTTCTTCTCAGTTCAATTTCAACACCTCACTGATACCACTTCCACACTGAAGAGTGCTGATGACTCAAAAAGATTTGATTTTTGAAGTTCTGACTGTCAGGAAACCAGTCAGGGCTGGTCCTGCTGCACATTTCAATGTGCATCTCAAATATACTATTTAGATTTACAGGGTGCACTAATCTTCTTGAATTATGTAGCTTTTTCTTCCCTTAGATCATCCTACATGGTAAATGGTTTACTGAATCAAGCATAATTACAGGTCCTTCTCAAAATATTAGCATATTGTGATGAAGTTCATTATTTTTCATAATGTCATGATGAAAATTTAACATTCATATATTTTAGATTCATTGCACACTAACTGAAATATTTCAGGTCTTTTATTGTCTTAATACGGATGATTTTGGCATACAGCTCATGAAAACCCAAAATTCCTATCTCACAAAATTAGCATATTTCATCCGACCAATAAAAGAAAAGTGTTTTTAATACAAAAAACGTCAACCTTCAAATAATCATGAACAGTTATGCACTCAATACTTGGTCGGGAATCCTTTGGCAGAAATGACTGCTTCAATGCGGCGTGGCTTGGAGGCAATCAGCTTGTGGCACTGCTGAGGTCTTATGGAGGCCCAGGATGCTTCGATAGCGGCCTTTAGCTCATCCAGAGTGTTGGGTCTTGAGTCTCTCAAGGTTCTCTTCACAATATCCCACAGATTATCTATGGGGTTCAGGTCAGGAGAGTTGGCAGGCCAATTGAGCACAGTGATACCATGGTCAGTAAACCATTTACCAGTGGTTTTGGCACTGTGAGCAGGTGCCAGGTCGTGCTGAAAAATGAAATCTTCATCTCCATAAAGCTTTTCAGCAGATGGAAGCATGAAGTGCTCCAAAATCTCCTGATAGCTAGCTGCATTGACCCTGCCCTTGATAAAACACAGTGGACCAACACCAGCAGCTGACACGGCACCCCAGACCATCACTGACTGTGGGTACTTGACACTGGACTTCTGGCATTTTGGCATTTCCTTCTCCCCAGTCTTCCTCCAGACTCTGGCACCTTAATTTCCGAATGACATGCAGAATTTGCTTTCATCCGAAAAAAGTACTTTGGACCACTGAGCAACAGTCCAGTGCTGCTTCTCTGTAGCCCAGGTCAGGCGCTTCTGCCGCTGTTTCTGGTTCAAAAGTGGCTTGACCTGGGGAATGCGGCACCTGTAGCCCATTTCCTGCACACGCCTGTGCACGGTGGCTCTGGATGTTTCTACTCCAGACTCAGTCCACTGGTTCCGCAGGTCCCCCAAGGTCTGGAATTGGTTCTTCTCCACAATCTTCCTCAGGGTCCGGTCACCTCTTCTCGTTGTGCAGCGTTTTCTGCCACACTTTTTCCTTCCCACAGACTTCCCACTGAGGTGCCTTGATACAGCACTCTGGGAACATCCTGTTAGTTCAGAAATTTCTTTCTGTGTCTTACCCTCTTGCTTGAGGTTGTCAATATTGGCCTTCTGGACAGCAGTTAGGTCGGCAGTCTTACCCATGATTGGGGTTTTGAGTGATGAACCAGGCTGGGAGTTTTAAAGGCCTCAGGAATCTTTTGCAGGTGTTTAGAGTTAACTCGTTGATTCAGATGATCAGGTTCATAGCTCGTTTAGAGACCCTTTTAATGATATGCTAATTTTGTGAGATAGGAATTTTGGGTTTTCATGAGCTGTATGCCAAAATCATCCATATTAAGACAATAAAAGACCTGAAATATTTCAGTTAGTGTGCAATGAATCTAAAATATATGAATGTTAAATTTTCATCATGACATTATGGAAAATAATGAACTTTATCACAATATGCTAATATTTTGAGAAGGACCTGTATTCTGGTTTCATTAAAATAACAAGATCACCGTTGATATTTAACAACCCTCTTTCAGCCCCAGTTAATCCCTGTTAATAATTATCTTAAAGGAAATTACATCCAAATCCTCCTCCGTTGTTTTTTTAGCCCCTCATTGGATCAGCATCTTGAGACTGTCTGCAAATTAACTTGCTGTGTTGTTTTTTTTTTTTTTTTACACAAGTCATGCACTTTATCAGGGCTGCGAGCCACAATGGGATTTGAAGAAAAAGTTATTTATTCATTTTAAAGCAGGGGTGGTAGCAGAGTGAACATGCAGCAGTCTGGTCCCACTAGACGAAGAGATGTGGGTGCAAACGGACCTTATTACCAAATGTTATGCATTTTACGAGGGTCTAAGGAGCAAGATATTAAGAACATCAACCCTGTCACATCCCTAAAATGTGTGAGTTGTTCATGGTGCCCGTTCTTTTGCATGCTCCATTTGTGTCGGGATGAAGCTTGTTCGATGTACAGTGAGCCACTGCGTCAGGGTGGAATAATTTACTTTTGCGATACCTTACCATTTAATTATTTCCCTTTTTTAAATTAAATGGTCATGCAGCAGCATTTGCCCAGCAGTTTTGAAGTTTTTAATAGGTGTGATACCTCAGGAATGTGCATGGCTGAGTGTAAGCAGAGGCAAACTCAGGCAGACGGTGGTATTATGAGTCAAGCAGGCATGACCACATGCTGTCACATGGAAGGAACGCTCCATCCCAGCACACACTCACACACAGAACCAGTCCTGCTTGTTCCTTCTGCAACAAGGAGGCAACAGAATGTAAAGGGTAGCAGCAGTTGTTGATGTCTCTCCTGGCGTCTGGCTGCCAGGTCTGACTGCAGTGTGAGCAAAGCAGAGAGGAGACCGGGACTGAAAAACTAAAGTATACCATCTGTTTGCTCATAATAAAGACCGTTGCTCTCAGATTTATTGACTTTCTTACATTTTTGAACAGTCATATTACCATGGTATTAAATGTTAGTTTTTACCTGAAAAAAGAAGCTTCTCTGAGTTTTTTTGTTCTTGCTTTTATTTACAGAAGCACATTCTTGGCTGAGCTGTCAGAAGATTGAAAACTGTGCTCCAGGAGCTAGAATACAAACTTTATTGGAAAACACAGAACCAAGCTTAATGTCTTCTATGTAACTGAAAGAATACTACACTGGAAAAATGTACTTGAAACCCAAATTACTTGATTGAACTCCAAAAAGAAACTTGCTTCTCATCTCCAGTTATAGTCAAGTACAAGTTTATTCTGCAGTTTGACACTATCATACATTTAAAAATGTCTTCTTCAGACCTTAGGATTAGTCAAACAAGTGTAATTAAAAACACATTACCCATTATTATTTAGGCAAAATGCAAAAAGAAAAAAATTAATAATTTAGTAGCATATAGTTCCACTGTTAAAAGAAACCCCTTGAAATGATAATCATCTGTTATGTTTCGCATCAGTCTCACATTTTTGTTGAATATGTCTGCCCTACTCTTCTTTAGAACATTGCTTCTGTTTGGCTTTTGTGGTATTTGTTCGAACTCGACAGCCTTCCAATCAGGTTTAAGTCTGTACCTTGACTGGGCCATTCAACACATTTTTTTCCTTTTTTTAGCCAGTCAGTGGACATTTTTTTGCTTTTCTGGAGGTCCATGGCAATGTAATATCTGCAAGATTCCCAGCTTCTACATCTCTAAAAAAAAAGCCCAAATACCACCGTGCTTCAAAAGTATAAAACAAAGCAATGTTGTTGTTCTTCGTTGAGCCTTCCTGTTATCTGCTGAAAATCTTGTCTTTCTCTTGTTCCCTCACAGACTGAATGAACCGCACACACGTCTTGACATGAAAATACAATTTCCTTTTAGGTTGCTGTTAAAAGAATGTGTACTTCCTCTGATTTCATTTTAAAAACCTTACTGGTACTAATATAACTAACTTTGAGTCATCTTCTACCATTTACAACATCCACACCAAAAAGTGTTGTTACCGTGATCTGCTACTATTTACATCTGGTGCCTTCAGTGATCTTAAAAACATGATTTTTTTGTTTTTTGTATTGAAAATCATATGATTCCAGTTTCCACCCGAGTCCTCGGTACATCTTTGTGTGTCACGTATCATGTTATTTTTGCTAATCAGACTTCTTTCTTTCTGTGTCAGAAAAGGGTTGCCACAAACATTTTTACAGGACCATGTGAGTTAAATCGGGCCCATTTTTAGGTTTAAAAGCATATTAACAAGTGAAGTGTTGTGGTTGTGTTTGAGATCAGTTGCTATGGTCCCCTCACTGTGTTTGTTCTCCAGGAAGCTTTCACTTAAAGAAAACGTGAGCTAACACTGAAGATACTCATTTCCTCTGATCTAGTCTCCCTCATGATGAGTGTTTGTTTTATCAGCAGGATGCAAGCCGTATCATTATTGAAATAAGAGATCAGCTCTCTTTTTATACACTATCGTAATGAAATGTATTATTTGTCTTCTTACACCACCTGCTGGATGTTTTGTGTCACATACAATACAGTACTTGCAGTGCTGTAAATAGTATTTCTTCAGTCAGCTCCTTCTCATCTGTTTTTTTCTTTTCCCCAATAGGAGATGATCTGATGCGCTGCGTTGACCTGTATAACCAGACTCAGTCTAAATGGTTTGAGGAGATGGTCACCACCAGCCTGGTAAGGTCACACCAGTTTGTAAAGAAAGTGTGCTGCAGTGGGGCTATTTGAAACAGAGGTTTAGGTGTTTCTGTATTGTCCTCATCAGGAGCTGGAAAGACTGGAGGTGGAACGGGTGGAGATGATCAGGCAGCATCTCTGTCAGTACACAACTCTTCGCCACGAGACGGACATGTTCAACCAAAGTGTGAGTACAACATACAGCAACCTGCAAAGTGTTCATACCCTTTAAACCTTTCTCCGGTTTTTCATGTTGGAACCACAAACCTTTAAGTATTTTATTTTGATTTGTAAGTGACAGACCAACACAGAGTAGCACATTATTGTGTAGTGGAAGGAAAATAATAGTCTGAATCATGTGGTGTGCTGTTGTATTCAGTCCCATTTTACTCTGATACTGCTAAATAAAATCCAGTACAACCAGCTGCCTTCAGAATTCACCTAATTAGTAAATAGAGTCCCCCTTGATTAATTTATTCTCAGTATGTTCTGTGAAGGCCTCAGGCGTTTGAGAGCATTGGTGCACAAACTGCATCATAAAGAACAAGAAAGAAATTCTCTTCAAAGTCTCACTCTCTTGCTTTCTCTCAGCCTGGCATATTGTATATTCTATATTCTGGCTGCTGCAGAGTGTTGTTGTAAGCATGACCTGGTTACTTATACAGTGGCTTGTAAAAGTATTCATACCCGTTTGTACTGTTCCACATATTGTGACATTACGACAAACATAAATATTGGAATTTTATGCGAAAGACCAGCACAAAGTGGTATACAATTGTGAAGTGGAACGAATATTATACATGATTTCAAACAAAAGAAATAAAAAACTGAAAAGTGCAATGAGCAAATGTATTCAGCCCCCTTTACTTTGAGTGCAACCAATTGCCTTCAGAAGTTGGCTGATGATTGCTAATAACTAAATAGAGTCCATCTGTGTGTAATATAATCTCAGTACAAATACAGCTGCTCTGTGATGGCCACAAAGGTTGGTTAAGAGAATGTTGGAGAGAACAGCATCATGAAGTCCAAGGAACACACCAGACAGGTCAGGGATAAAGTTGTGGAGAAGTTTAAAGCAGGCTTAGGCTATAAACATATTTCCCAAGCTTTGAACATTTCACTGAGAACTGTTCCATCCATCATCCGGAAATGGAAAGACTATGGCACAACTATAAACCTACCAAGACAAGGCCGTCCACCTAAACTTACAGGACAAACAAGGAGAGCACTGATCAGAGATGCAGCCAAGAAGCCCATGGTGACTCTGGATGAACTGCAGAGATCCACAGCTCAGGTGGGGGAATGTGTCCACAGGGCAACTATTAGTCGTGCACTGCACAAATCTGGTCTTTATGGAAGAGTGGCAAGAACAAAGCCATTGTTCAAAGAAAGCCATAAGAAGTCCCATTTGCAGTTTGTCAGAAGCCATGTTGGGGACACCACAAACATGTAGAAGAAGGTGCTTTGGTTAGAGGAGACCAACATTGAACTTTTTGGCCAAAATGCAGCATCATGCTTTGGGGGTGCTTCTCTTCAGCAGGGACAGGGAAGGTGGTCAGAGTTGATGTGAAGATGGCTGGAGTCAAATACAGGACGATCTTGGAAGAAAGCCTGTTGGAGTCTGCAAAAGACTTGAGATTGGGGCGGAGGTTCGCCTTCCAGCCGGACCCTAAACATAAAGCCAGGGCTACAATAGAATGGTTTAAAACAAAACATATTAATGGGTTAGAATGGCCCAGTCAAAATCCAGACCTAAAGTCAATCAAGAATCTGTGGCAAGATCTGAAAACTGCTGTTCACAAACACTCTCCATACCTTTGCACAATACCCATTTTCAGTTTTTTATGTGTAGAACAAAAAAGAAATCATGCATAATTTTCATTCCGCTTCACAGTTGTGAACCACTTTATGTTGGTATTTCACATAAAATTCAAATAAATATATTTATGTTTGTGGTTGTAATGTGACAATATGTGGAAAAGTTCAAGGGGTATGAATACTTTTACAAGCCACTGTATGTTTGGTGTGTTGACTGATTGGAAAAAAAATTAGTTTTTAGTTTCAGACCAGCCTCTGGTCTTAAGAAATATTTCAAATAATTAATTAATACAGCGAAGCACATCAGGTTAAGGATGCCTTTAAATTATTGCTGTTCTTCATTGAGGATGGCTTTGGGAATAACCAGTAGAAAGAAGTAATGATTTTAAAATGCCATATTCAGTTTTTACATAATATGCAGAATCTAAAATAAATGTATTTAAAGCTCATTGCCATTTAAAAAATGAGTAGATATGACAATGTTATTATTAAAGTGAAACCCTGCATCATATACTTAACACCAGCAGAGGCAAGCAATGAACCATACTTGCTAAAAGAGGAGCATCACATTTCCTGTTGTCAGCTAACAGTCATCTTTGTTTTTTTCCAGACCATGGAGCCGGTGGACAAGCTCCTACAGTGTGTGGACCCCATCAAAGACAGAGAGGTGTGGGTGCGGGGGAATAAGACAGGGGTAATCAGGCCTGTCGACATAGAGATCTGAACTGGCTGAGTGATGAGCTCACACCAGGGCAGGATACCCAGGAGTTCCATACCGGAGGACATAACTGGGAGATTAGCTCTGTGATGGGATCTTTACCCTCTTTCTCCCACTGAACCTTGCGTGAGAGTTAACAGACTGAGGAAGAGCTCGCTGGATCTTTACCTGCCAGCAGATCCCTAACAAAGATGATGTCTGTATTTGGGGGGAAAATTCAAAACAACATTGAGGCATGAAGATGACAGCAGAGTTTTGTTTAAGTACACTGATTCTTTGAATGGGAAAATGGTAACTGTGAGTGGAAATCGTTTCCTAAAGGATACTCAGGTGAAGTGAATGATGAAGTAGCACCAACTTGTAAATTTTTAAATGTAAAAGCTTTACGTCATTCAGCAGTGTATGGCTAATTCATGAGAACTGCCACGATTTAACAGATGCTGCTAAAACTAAATGCAGTTAAGCTAAGAGTGTTGTCATAATGCTGTGTAACAGTTAGGTTATAATACAGTAATGCTAACATCTATGTGGAGCTCGGTGGAGCCGCAACCTTTAGCTACTGTTGCTACAATGTTCTGTTAAGGCTCATAGCTTGTTCAATTTAGTCAAAATGCAGCAGTGAGAATTCAGCTTGATTTAACCTTAAAATTTGAAAAAAATTGTAAACTTGCCTCTTTTTACAAAGAATTATTCATAAATGGGCCGGATAAATATATTTCCGGGAGAAAAACTGTTTTGGTAATCTTTATAAAGAAGAGTTAGCTAACTTAAGCTAACACTAAAGCTTGGATTTGCCAACTTCATGTTTACAGTTTGTTTATATGAGAAGACATTGATAAAACTAATAAATTTCCTTAAAATGACTACATGTTTAAAGACAGTTCTTCATCTGCGTAGAACACAGAAATAAGGGCATTTCCTTTATGCCACAAGCTGCTGCCAATTAGCCCTTTAAAAATGACTTGTTAAAAATGTTACATTATGAATGCTAGCTGCCCTTTTTGAAGCTTAAACAGTCTCACACAAGGCCAGAGGAAATATCTGTAGCTTTGTTTGGACTCTGTCCTGAACATTTAAATACGGTGGCCAACAGGTGCAAGCACAAGCAAACGGAGACTTTGATTTATAACAGTTTGCATTTCTGTGATTGCAGCATTTTGTGGTTCCATCAGTTTTTTGTGTCTGTGTTTTTGAGTTTGCATCATTCATGTGTTGGGATTATGAATCTGAGAATATTTTTTAATATTTTATCAAATAATATTTTGGCCTGTTAAGGGTTATCCTGTGAATACCAGCCCAGTAAGGTGATGGTATTAGGACAGAATAGAAAGATGTGAGACGAGCTCTGACATTGTTGAACAGCATAAACTCTGCACATATATGGAATGAATTCAGACAATTTCTTAAAATACAAGAATTTATTAACAAAAATAAGTCAACTCAAAGTCAAACATATTTCAATCAACAAACTCTTTACTATGCTAAAACAATCCAACTAAACTACCAAGCAGAATTAAAGAAAAGGGAAGACTAATGGGCTATGTACAATATAAACAAGTTGATTAAAGATGATTGAGAACCATGACCAACAGAGTGATGCAACATTATCATGTAATGCTATTTATGTCTGAGAACCAAGGATTATCTTGAAGAATCTGGAAATGAAGTTAAGTTAGTCTTGGAACCAACTTCGGCAATAATCAGCAAACGTTTAGACAACCATTCACAATGCAAGATCAGATAAAATATTATTTTAATAAAATAATGTTTTAAATAATGATCTGCTGAATAAAGTCAACCTTCTGGATGACCATTTCGCAACGGTGTCTAATTAGCTGCCTTTATTTATTAAAATAATAAAAGGAAGAAATATTAAGGGAATATTTTGGAAAGAGACAAATCTTTCTGAAGAAATGGGGTTTAATGGTGTTTACTTAGTAATCACATTTAGTAAAATTATGTTAGGGACACATTATTTACTGGATTGAAAACTAAACCTTTCTGGGTAAATATTATTTAGCAGCAAGCACGCGTTCTTACCTGTTAGCAGCTAAGCTAACAAAGAAGCTGATAGCTTAGCACCAGATTCAAACACACCTTTAAAAAAATACCGTTAATAAAAGGGTTAAAATGCATAAGCGCGGACGGCGCGTTATGATCAATCTTCTGTTTAAATCACCCTTTAATAAAGTGTGTCTTAACTTTAAAAACACACAAAGAACACAACCTGAACACGTGTGCTGCAAATAGTCTGTTAGCAGCAAAATAGCTGAGTTCAACACAAACAAAACCAAACTTCATAAAATGAAAAACGTTTAGATCATTTCAACCTAAATCACTTCTATGTTTTTCTGCCCAAACACTTAACCTCATAAACTGTGGTGAGGAACGCTGTCCAAGCGACGATGAAGTTTGAAGAGAACTCTGTGAACAAAGGGTTAGCTTCTAGCTAACCTTTGTGGCTGTGGATGAAAGACGGCCCATTCTGTCCGCTAACGACACTGCACGTTACCGTTACCACGGTGATGGGGTCTGTGCTGTCTTCCTTCCAGACTGGGAGACCGCTTCTCTGTAGGGAACTTCTCTGGGACAGTTTGCTTCTGCAGGCCTCACAGAGAAAGTAAGCAATTCTTACACCTTAATTTCTCCATTCATGAATGAAAATACCAGATAAACAGACAGTATTTCATTCGTACTTAACTTTGCATATGATCAATGGTCGTATGACATCCTTGGATCCAGTTTTGTCTGTTTGCCAGCAAAGAGACATCAGCGCGCATGTCTCCCTTATCTGGTCCCTTCCGAAGGCCGTGTGGAAGAGGGCGGAGATAGCAACACCTGTGCTTTTATTTGGGCAGTGGCGTCACAGGAAGTCCGCAGTTATCCCGTTTCCTGGCTGTGCCGGAAGAAGGTTAATGCACTTTATTTTGAAAAGTTCCAGAAGAGTTCGTTCCGGAGTTTTAATGTTGAAATCCATGGCTGGGTCCCAACACATGTATTTGCAACGCTTTTTTCAGTTTACACCTGTCAGCCACAGTATGTAATCCCCAGACATGATTTTCCAACACCAAGTTTTTTCAGCCTGGTTGCATTTCGACTAAAGTTTAATTTTAGTACTGACGTTTTTGAACGGAAGTTATATGTAGTTATAAACATAAGTAGTCCCCTTGCCTGTAGTAGCAAGATGTCAGATCACAGTGCGTTGGTAGACAAGTGGGGATATCCTCAGTGGTAAATAGCCAAGAGTTACTGAGACGGAGATCCCATTTTATCTGATTTTAGCTATATCTAGTGACGGGCCATAGGTCACTGAGACTCTGGAACTTCCTTGCCAAAGTGAAGCAAAATATTATGGAACATTGAGTGTGAGCTTGATTTATTTGTTCTAGTCATGTAACAAAAAATGTATAGTGCCTTCTGCATCAACCCTTTGTAAAACTTTGAAGCTTTTGGTGTAAATTCCTTTCAAAGTGTTTCAATACTTCCTCGAACCATTAGGTGTAACCTGAGTTAAAGCTTGTTTGAGGCCTTGAGACACAATTTGGCACAATGTGAAAGTAATTTGAATGGTTCATGTTCATCGGCTAGCCATTAATTATATTTCCAGATATTAAGCGGATATTACCACACTAAACTTCTTACACCTGTATCAGCCCGCCTTATCAGCTTCAACTAATCAGTTGATCAGGATTCTACGGGGATATGTTTCAAACAATTAGAAGACATGGAAAAGCACAGAACCATACAATTTTTAATGATATCTCCACAAATGTCAGCACAAATGACAGAAATATCATACATTTACTACACTCCTGGATACCTTAAAGTGGTCGAGGTCAGAGCTCATGAGGTGGATAGATACAGATGGCAGCACAAATCAACATAACTTTTGTTATATTAGAATCAGGACCAGCTTTATTGCCAAGTTTGTGCAGACAAACGGAATTTGAATCCAGTACACTTTGCTCTCAGTGAGGATTTTTCTTTTGTATATGTAACAGTGGAAATGAAGAATATCTTTTAAAATGTACATATATAGACAAGTGACTTTACAATAGAATGTAATGTGGGATCAGTCCAAGTATGCATGGTGTTGTTCTGGAACTCTGAATGTCAAGTGTTCATCAGAGAAACAGCCTGGTGGAAGAAACTGTCTCTGTGGCAGCTGGGTTTAGCAGACAGCGCTCTGTATTGCCGACCTGAAGGTAACAGTCATAACAGTTTGTGTTCAGTGTGTGTGGGGTCTGTAGACATTTTAACTGCCCATTTCTTGACCTTCCTTCTTCCGAACATTGTCTATGTGTGAGGACCATCTCAAGTTTTGAGAGATGGTGGTTCCTAGGAACCAGAAGTGGTCCGGAGTAGATACCGTGTTGTTGAGGATGGTGTGGGGGGTGGTGTTCATAATGTCCATTATCATCTCCACAGTCTTGAGTGGATTAAGTTCCAGGTAGTTCTGACCACACCGGTGTACCAGCCGATCCACCTTCTGTCTGTATGCAGACTCGTCACTGTCCTGGATTAGTGGTGTCATCTGCAAACTTCAGGAGTTTCACAGACGGGTCCACTGAGGTGCAGTCATTTATGTAGAGGGAGAAGAGGAGTGGGGAGAGAACACACCCCTGGGAGGTGCAGGTGCTGATGGTTCTTGTGCAGAAGAAGATGCTCCCCAGCCTCACCTGCTGCTGCTGGTCCTTCAGGAAGCTGGTGATCCACTAACAAGTGGAGGCCGGGACTTTGAGCTGGATGAGCTTCTGGTGGAGGATGTCTGGGTTGATAGTGCTGAAGGCCGAGCTGAAGTCCACAAACAGGATCCTGGCGTACATACCTGGGTGGTCGAGGTGTTGCAGGATGAAGTGTAGTCTCAAGTTGACTGCATGATCTGCTGACCTGTTTGCCCAGTAGGCGAACTGCAGGGGGTGCATCAGGGGGCCTGTGATGTCCTTCAGGTGCTTCCACATCAGTCGCTCAAAGGATTTCATGACCACAGACATCAGGGCGATAGGCCTGTAGTTATTTAATCCTGTGATGGTGGGTTTCTTGGGTACTGGGATGATGGTGGAGCGTTTGAAGCAGGAGGGAACCTCACACAGCTCCAGTGATTTGTTGAAGATCTCAGTGAAGATGTGCCAGTTGGTCGGGCTTTCAGGCATGATGGAGAGATATTAACAGGTCTGAGGCCTTCTTTGTTTTCAGGTGCTGAAAGAGCCTATTTACATATTTCTGTAAGATCCTAAGTGCAGGCAGAGGGTCTGAAGGTAGGGGGTGGTTGGGGTATGGCAAGAATTTGTGTCTGAATGTGGAGGAGTTGGGTTGCTGTGTGAACTGCTGCTTTTCATACCTGCAGGAGAAGCCATTCAACTGATTTGCCATCAGCAGCGTCATCTTGGATTAAGTTTTAAATCATTAGATTTATTCAACCACCTTTTAAGCACCCTTATTGTAGGCTGTATATAGAGCATTGAACTGTTAGTGGAAAACCAAATTTTACATCCCTCATCCCAATATGAATGCACTATGCAAAACAGAGGCACAGCATAAACCCTACACATGCATCATAAATGTGACAGGATTTTGTTGCACAAACTGCACTTTATCAATTTACTTTTAGCCTTCTGTAAAAACATATTTTTAGATGTGTCAGCATAACTAAAAAAGTTAGAAAAAAAGGAACACCCTGGTTTGTTTCTGAAAAAAATCCTACAGTTGAGATTAAAACTATCTAGTGCCATTCAGTTTTCTTTTAGATATTCCAACTCTGATGGGTTTTTGATGAAGCAACATAGACCTAAAAGTAGTACAGATATCTAATGTTTCCCAGGCAAAAACTTATTTTACAATGCACAAAGAAATATAGGTGTAGGTTATAGAAACTCAAGAGCCGCTTCAGCTGGATTTGATGTCCAAGCTACTACCTGAAGCCAAAGGTCGTACAAAAACTGTTTTAGAACTACACCCTGACAGTATTACTGCTTTCTTTAATGTTATCACTAAAAAAGAACTGAAATGTCCGTTTTTGTTAATAAATAATGAATGGTTGGCAGTTTGCTCTAGGAAAATAAAAATGTGCATCTTATGTCAAAACATTTTGGTGTTTGGTTTGTTTTTCTGTTGGAAATAACAGAAAAAAAAAGAAGAAAATGCCAAAAATGAAAAAAAATTTATTTTCTTTAAAAAAAACAATTTTCACATTAAAACAGTAAATGATATGGTCATGCCTTGTTACATCATTAGGCACTAAAATAAAAGCTGTGGGTACAAGTTTGGACAGAGATACAATAGGTAAATTGCACTGAAAATACACTTAATAGCACTGATAGGAAAAGGGGCATTGATGTCACCTTAGTTATAAAAGATGGTGACGGTTTATATTGGTTTATTGGTCAAAGCTAATGTTCACAACAGCTTTAACCAAAGCCAAGTTTACAGAGCTGCGCTTGGTTGCCATCCAATTCAAGTTACGGTGGGGAAGGGTTAATGGAAGGAGGCTGATGGTTGGTCTCTCTTAAGCACGGCAGTGTGACAGCGCAAATATTATAGATGCATTTTCAGTTATGATTATTGCTTGTTGATCTGCAAAACATTTCCATGTCAGCGTGTGAGTTAACTATACTTAAGCATTGGAAGCTTATTAAATTAGAACTATTGTGTTAGAGAGATAACCTGTTTTTTTTTTTTTAAGTTTAACACAGAACACTAAACAGAACATTAGCAGTGACCAATGTACAAAGATACTGCTGCATTCAAAAAAATCAGCTATGTGGTACCTTCCACAAGGTTGTGCTCTGTTTTATTGCTGTTTCTAAACCAAAACTGAAAAGATAACTAATTTTACAAACTATGGGCTTGCTGCTGCTTCTGCAGAAGAAATCAAGTGAACCAGAAACAAGCTCTAAATACTATGTGACATTTTACTGTGTAGTTAACATTAGCATCTTAATTGAATAAAGCATTGTGAAATATAATGTCTAAATAATTTTTCCAAAATTCCTATTAAGGAGGTGAGGGGAATTAATGCAGTTTTAACTAGAGATACACCAGTCAGAGTTTTGTGGCCAATTTCTGATCTGAGGCTTTGTAACACTTTGACTTGTTGATACAGACTTCTCTTAAGGATCTGTTGAACAGCGTTCAAATTATTTCCTAGCTCACCTGCCTATGTATGGTTCTTAAGTATTTATATTAGGAGAGGTGACATCACACAGTGTGTGTAAGAAAGCAGTGCTTTACTGTTTTAAAGCAAAGACAAAATGATTTGGAATTGACATTTTAAACTGTCTTGAGCATTTCATATTAGCAGATAACAGGGCTTAGCAAGGTTAGCATTGCTAACTGTAAACAGTGGTCTCTGTGTGTATACCCTAGGGAATGCAGACCATTACCATAACTCAGATATTCTTAGAAGGCTGCCAACATTTCCAAGTCCAACATGTTCCATAACAGAGAGTTTAAACACTACTAAAGCTTGTTTTAGTACGTTCAGTTCTTAAATTTGAGGAAGCTTGCCCAAAACGGGTACAAATCGACAACCTGTGCTGATCAAAACCGTAAATGTACAAAATAGCAAAGTTGCAAAATGACTAACATCTGAAGCTAAAATAAAAATGGCTGATTTGAGTCTTGCTCTCTTAGTTACACTTTTAAGCACAGAAGAGTGGCAGCAAATCCAGCTGGCCTTAGTAATGGTGTATTTCAGGCTGATTACTGGCCTGAAAATCATACGATTCAGGTCACAAGAATTTTTTGGTGCATCTCTAATTTCAGCATTTTTAATTAGCTAATAGGAAACTGTTATTGGAGGCAATTATAATATTAATATAAAACTATGCTTTCCATCAACAAGCATGCAAATTTAGCTGTTGAATGGCTTCTGAAACATAGTCCATAGTTTATGGTTGCTGATGTTAGACAAGACGGCCCAAGTTTTGTAGAAAAAAAAGGTCTAGATCATCACACCTTGACAATATTCGAAGTCCATGAAGAGGCTTTGATAGTTAGTGTCTGAGAGACAGCAGTATTTGCTGATCTACCTGTTGGCTGTCAGTTATTTTGTTAGTTTGCCATCATCTGGAGTGAACTCTGTGAATAAAACAAGCGCACTCCGAAGAAGCCAGTGATCTCACCACTTTCATCTTATTTCCTAAAGCTGTTGCTAGGCAGAGTCACAACTTCGTGGCACAAGAGAGCAAAACTTTTCTGCCATCCAAGAATGTAGATTTGAGCGAGAAGAGTTAATCTGCTCAGGGAGGCAGTTTGAGTGCGAGGAAAAATTGAATTAATAATTTATGCTTAAAATGATCAAAAGTCTATCAGAAAATGCCCCAAAATCTAGCAGATTTTATTATCATGGCCATTCTAACATATGGAGAATAACTATAAATAGTTTTTATTTTATTGCCTTAGACCTTTATTGCTTTAAACTTCAGGAACCTTTGGAAATTTTAGCATGCTTTGGATTCCATCAGAGAGCTGATGGCATGCAGGAATGATGTGTAGTTTTAAGTAAGGATACATTTAAAAGCAGAAATTATAAAGTTGGAACTTGTTGGCGGTGTGATCTTTAACACAGAATGGAGGAGATGACGACAGGCAAATACAGTATACACAGAAAGGTGATGCCCATTATATATGAATCTAATGCTGAGGCTTTCTGATGTTCCTACATTAACACTGTAGCACTCCTTAATTCTTCCGAGGACATTCGATTGCCAAAACAAGCAGAGGTGCAGATATTCCAGTCCCCCTAATCGATCATCAACTTCTTGAGCGAGTTGATATAAGCTGGGATGAGGGAGCTGACCGACTCGTTGTCGTCGTTGAGAATCTTCTCCCCTCTGCCTTCAGAGCCTACAGAGCTGGGTGACCTGACCAGGCCGGGGTACGGAGTGCTGTATCCCTGGTGGAGCAAACAGTTATGTTTCAGGACAGTGGCAACACAAAGCCATGCACACACACACACACACACACACACACACACACACACACACACACTCCTAAGGATAATTTGGAGCTGAACTACTTGCAAGTGAAATCACTGACTTTAAATTACACATTAAACAGTACTAACATATTTATACCCCATTAACTTTTCAACATTTTGTCACGTTGCAACCATAAACTTAAGTGTGTTTTAGTAAAATTTTATGTGGTAGACCAACACAAAAAACAGTACATGGTTTTCTTATTCTTTTGGACTACTTTGTGTTGGTCCATCACATAAAATCCCAATAAAATACATGGAATTCTGTGGTTGTAATGTCACAAAATCTGAAAAGGTTCAAAGTGTATGAATTGTTTTGCAAGCCACCATAGATAGGACTTCAGGCAGGGAACATGTTTGTAAGGAGCAGCTGACTGTTTCCCAAGGACACTTACAGAGGAGTATCCTTTGCCGAAGCTGCCCCTGTTCTTAGTCCTGATCTTGGTCAGTGCTGACTCTGCGATGTCAGCCCGCTCTTCAGCATCATCCAGCTCATGGACAGTCTTCCTGTACTTTGCTAGGTTCATGTTGGCCTGTTCCTCCTGAGGGGATAGCACATAGTGAACAACAGACAAATAAAGAACGACCCACAGGGGCCGTGAAGAATTTAGAACAAGAAGATCACGTGACGTACGGCCTCTTCCACTTGTCTTTTGTAGGCCTTCATCTTGTTCTGCAGCCTCTCCACCAGCTCCTGCATCCGCTGCTGGGTTTTCTGGTCCTCCTCGGACTGGAACAGGAGCTCCTTCAGACGGCGCTCGTTCTTCCGCAGCGTCTTCACCGTCTCGGCGTGTCGCTTCTGCTCGGAGTCCAGCTCCATTTCCAGCTCCTTTACCTGCACAGAGAGTAACTCCCACTGATAGAGTGCCATGAGCTTCACATTCATCTAACACGATCATGCTTGCAGCTTTCTTTACCTCCTCCTTATTTACTGACATGTTGCCTCGGATTAAACTCAACCTATTTGAATTTCTGGACCTGATATATTAACACTACAGTGCAACGTCTTAAGTTTTGGAACATCCTTAACACTCTCCATCTTATCTACTTCTCTCAGCATCTGATTGACAGTGCAAAACGTTTTTATGATGCAAAAACCCCCATGCAGAAGGTTTTAGCAATTTAAACCCCACAAACTATTAGAGGTGTAGTGCAATATTTGATCGACATAATATTTCTCATTAAACTAAAATCTGTCTTGCAAATCACTTTCTAGTTGCTGTTTTTAGTTTAAGCTACTATTTAGAGGTCTGGATACGAGGATACGAAGGTGAGTGCTTTAAGCTTGATACATTATGCACGGTTGGGAGCCTTATCTTGAAGTAAGGAGGAAGAATGTAGTTTTTAAATTGTTGCCCTGTTGCATGGCTGAGTCAAAGCTTTAAGGCTTTCTATTGCCTCAAAGCTAAAGGACTATTTCACTTTTTTTTTAGACATTCCTGATGGGTTCACCTCTTATTAAAAAAGCTAAAATACTTAGAATGGACTTACCTGAACTAGATAGTTCCATACTGAACAGTTTGAGATTAATGAAACTGGTCTTTCTATCCCTCACCGCATTCTAAAAATACTGCTATTTAAAAATAGTCAAATAGACAAGTATTTAATGCTCTCAGTTGATTTAAAAGCATAGAAAATATCATATCAATATTGAATTGAATAGTTTTACCTCCGCTGGTAACAGTGGAGATGACAGAGCAGCAAAAAATGACTGGATCAGTGACCAGAGTCCATTACTTCAGGCCATTCCCTTAATCTTAGACAGAGGTGGGTATAGCTCTGACCATATTAATCCATTTAAGGTGCATAAGCTGATGTTTCCACATTATTTTCTGTCTGGGAAACCGTAATGCACAAAATTCATGCAAAATATCATTGGTTTTAGGTCTGAATCTATTAAAAAGGCAAATCATTTTTGATCTTATGTGGTGACTAACAAAGAAGGTATATTGTCTGGTAACTGAAACATTTTTCCATAATTATTTTTATTCCATAAATGCTAAAGCAAGTCTTCAGGACTGTATAGGGATCTTGTTTAAGTGACTCAACTAAATATATAAAGTATTGATTGAACTTGAAAATGCATCAGATTAGATAAGACAGAGTTGTGGTTAGAGGGTGTTGGCGTGATGCATCCCAGTGCTGCAATGTCACAGACAGAAGTGTCCTGCAGAGGTTTGGAGGACTGTCCCCACCGTAGAGGATCTCCTTCAGAGCCGCTGCAGGAGCTGGGCTCAGAATGCTAGAACATCGTCAGAATCCCCTCACATCCTCTCCATGATCTTTATATGCCTCACAATCATGTTTTTTCACTAATCTGTAAAATATCTCCTGAAAAAATCTTTCTTGTTTTTGTTGTATACTATTTACTTGAAATGACAAAAGAATGATGGGAAACCGTCCTTCTGCGTGGATTATCAGTATTATGGGTTGATGTTACTGGGAGACGAACCTTCCCCTCCAGCTTCTGAATGATTTTTTTTCCTCCTTTCAGAGCTATCTGTTCAGCCTCGTCCAGCCTGGTGCTCATATCTTTAATCTGGCCTTCCAGACCTTTCTTTGCTCTCTCCAGATGAAGTGTGTGCTCCTGCTCCAAACGCAGCTCCTCTCCGACACGTGCTAGCTGATGGAACAAAGCGTTTGTTTCGAACATGACTTAAGTGTGTAAATATGTTTAAAAGGTGTGCAGCTGTATCACATGCCCTGAGTTTTACCTCACAGCCGGCCTTCTTGACCTTGTCTGTGCAGCCTCTCAGCTCTGTCTGCAGCTCCTCATGCTCCTGCTGCAGTGTCTGGAGATCCACCTCCAGCTTCCTCCTCCCGGTTAGAGCCGACTGAAACTGAATGCAGAATAAAAAAAGCTTCAAAATGCCTGATTATCAGAGTAAAATCAGTGGTACGGAAACAAAAACTCTGTGTACCACCTGGCTGCTGAGGTCGCTGTACTTCTCACTGGCATCCTGCAGCTCGGTCTCCAGGACTTTCCGGGCCCTCTCTGCACTTTCCAGGGCTGTGCGGGTCTCCTCACCTTCGCTGACCAACAGAACACAGCGGCGTTCCAAGGCTGCCTGCTCCTCTCTCTGCTCCTCATGGCTCCGCACCTCCTCCTCCAGCTGGCCCTGCAGCTCCTGTTGCAGAACAAAACAACTGGTCAGTGTGCAACAGTGAGACAATGTCTAGCAGAAGTATTCCTACTCTAAACTTTTTTACATCTTGGCATGTTAAAACTGCAAACCTCAAAGGATTTTTTGTGAGTAAAGCATAGTTGTGAAGTGAATAGTAAAGCATGCATGGGTTTCAGGTTCTTCCAGAGGCAGAGCTTTGCAGAACCAGTCCTTTGGAGAATGTCTTTACTGGCACATCTTGACACAGAAATCTATAACGATTCTTCTTTGCTAAAAGCTCAAGCTCAGTCAGACTGAATGAATCTGCTTTTCTCAACTGGAAATGAATATGCTTGAATTAAATCCACTGCTTTGTAGATCTGGCTGTATGTTTAGGGTCGTTGTCCTGCAGGAAGGTGAACCTCTGCCCTAATCTTAAGTCTTCTGCAGGTTTGAACAGGTTCACCTTTCAGTATTGCCCTGTATTTAGCTGCAGCGATGTTTCCATAAGCCCTGCCTAGCTTTAACATCCCAACTGAAGAAAACCATCTCCACAGCATGATGCTGCCACCACAATGTTTAACAATAAGCATGGCACGTTCAGCTGACCAGAGCTCGTTCGTCCACCTGTTTGCTGTGTCTCCTACAGGGATTGTGACAAACTTTTAACAGGAGTTATATTGGCTTTCATCGATGACATTCTTCTTACTTTTCTTCCACTTTTCCATTAAGGCCATATTTGTGGAGGGCAGAACTATGGTTCTCTAGTCTGTTCTGTGCAGCTCCCTCAAAGTGACCATGGGTATCTTGGCTGCTTTTCTGATTAATCCTCCCCTTGGTCTTCTCTTCACAGTTATGCACTACTCTGTGTTATCTATCATATAAATTCAAAGTCAAATACAATCAAAGACGTTTTGGTGGTAACGTATCAATTAATTTACAAGGTGCTATAAATACTGCGCAGCATGCAATGAACGGACCTTGATCTGCTGCTGCATCTTCTTGCTATTCTTGGTGAACTCTGCATTGTTCTTGGTGAGCAGGTCAACCTGCACCTCCAGCTCGTTTATGTCCGCCTCCAGTTTCTTCCTCAGCTTCAGCGCTTCTGTTTTGCCTTTCACCTCCACATCCAGACTGGCCTGCAGGGATTCTATCGCCCTCTGGTGGCTTTTTCTGAGAAGAGCAAAGGGTAAATGAAGCAGTAGTAACGCACTCCAAACAAGTAGTAACGCTCAAAACAAGCAGTGCAGCAGGTTTAGAAGGTATGAACAGCTGTAGTCTTACCTCTAGATTTTGTGCAGTTAAGGTATTGACCAGCAGCATTAAAAATAAATACAGATATTAAGAATAATACTAATGAGACATCAGTGCCCATGCTGAGAGAAAAGCTTTGCAAGAGCCAAAGTTTAATAACCTTCATGTGTTTTACTTATTGCTAATCATACTCTGATGTTACATTTAGCTATCATTCTCTACATAGCTTTTAAAAGTTAACATGTGGTGAACAGTTATGTGATTGAGGGATGAAGAAAGGGGGAAAAACTCACCTCCCAGCTTCAGCCTCCTCCTCCTTCTCTTGCAGTCGGCGCTCCAGGTCTCCTTTGGCCTGAGACAACTCCAGCTGAAACCTCAGCACCTTGGTCTCTTCAGCCTGGAGAACACACAAAAAAGGATATTTAATGAAAAAAAAAAAAACAATAGACACTCTCTACTATGATAGTGAATGCACAGCTTGCTTTAAAAACGGCAATTGAAAATTCAAGTCTGGGGAAGAGTGTACCTCCAAAGCTGCCTCAGATTCCTCCAGTGAGGCCTGTAGCTCTTCTTTCTCCATCTCAATCTTCTTCTTGGCTTTCTGGAGCTCATGGACACTCTTACCTCCATCTGACAGCTGGTCTGTTAGGTCGGCTATCTCCTCTGTGCGATGAACAAAAACTCAAATGTTGCTACTGAGCTATATATCGTATTAAATAATGTGCAATTTTTTTAATCATGTACAAACTGTATTAAAAGCAATGGCTTGGGATTTCTGTGGTGAGTTTCCATTAAAAGGTTAGAGGCGATTAATATCTTACATGCAGTGCGAAACTCTGCACCTTTATTTAGTGTAAATCCAGATTAGTTGGTCCTGGAGGCTGAAGCTAACTGCCACTCCAAGAAAGGCCAAGAAAATAAGGCAGCAGTTTTTTTTACACTGCTTAGCATGTTTGTTCTGTAAAACACAATTAACTGGTATTTTTGACAATAACAGATGCACCAGTTCTTCCCTGTTTTTCCTGAAATTAAATTCAGTGCAACCCTCTGCCTTCAGAGGTCACATAATTGACAAACAGAGTACAACAGTCACACAGTTACTCTGGAGGGGCTGCAGAGATCCACAGCTCAGGGATGAGAATCTTTTGATAGAATAACTTCGAACCATGAACTCCACGACTCTGGACTTTATGGAAGAAAAAAATCATAGAAAGTTCTGTTTGCTGTTTGCTAAAAGCCATGTAGGAGATGATAACATCAAAATAGAATTTTTTGGCGCACATAGACTACTCTGTGGATAAAAACTAACACCAGATATGACCCTGAATACACCATCTCCATAGTGAAACAAGGTGGTGGCAGCTTCATGCTGTGGGACGAGGCCTTTCTAGCCTTGCTGACTCTGCTACTAACTGTAATAGTATCATATTCTTCCACTGTAGAGTCATAGATAATAAATCTATGTCATATGACATATTGATTAAAATCCTGACAATGATTCACAATATGTGAACAAACATTAGCGTGTATCATTTTTACCCTGGAAGGCCTTGTTCTCCCTGCGCACAGCCTCCATCAGCTCCAGACACTCTTCGTGAGCCGTCTTGACTTTAAAGAGCTCGGCGGCATGTTGCCTGCTCTCCTTCTGGCAGCCCTCCACCTCGGTCATCAGCTCCTCACACTTCTGCTTCCAGTCTCCGAGTTGCTTCTCCAGGACCCGCTGCTTCTTGTCCAGTGCCTGACCGCAGCTGCTGGCCTGAGGCAGGTAACATGCTGTGACTGCACTGAAAAGGTTTCCTGCACAAGGCAACGTGTTTTTCTTAATGTGAGTCTTTTTACCTTGTCCAGGTCCATGCAGAGCTCATCCACCTCTCCCTGCAGCCTCTGCTTAGTTTTTTCTAATGAGGAGCATTTTGCCTGGGTGGCTTCCACAACCTCCTCGGCGTCCTGAAGCCTGGCTGCTAGCTTCTTTCTGTAAAAAGACCTGCATTATTGGTGGGTCATACATTATAGAATCCAAGCAAAGCCTGACAGATAAAGTGAACACTGCCAGTATCAACACCACACACTTAGTCTCTTCCAGCTCATCTGCATGCTGGATGGCATCAGCCTCATGTTTCGTCCTCCAGTGCGTCAGTTCGCTGTTGAGTTTGGAGACGAGGCGCTGCATCTCCTGCTTGCTCTCCTGCTCTTCCTCCAGCTGCTCCCTCAGCACCTCACACTCCTGTCGCGCCAAACTCAGGCTGCTGCCAACCGCCTGCTTAGACTGGCACCGGCAGCAAAGACACAAGTTATCAGACATTTGCTCCAGTCCATCCAGATATTTTTGGTTCCACCTCTGAGACACAAACCTTGACCTCCTCATCCAACTGCTTCTTCAGCTCCTCCAGCTGTGACTGCAGCAGAGTCTTGGAGCGGGTCAGCTGGTTTGCTCTGCTCTCTGCCTCCTCCATTTGTCGGCTTACGTCTGCGTTATCAGCTAATGGGAAACATGAGGGATGATCAACGAATAGTAAGCAATATTAGTTAATCATGGACCTGTACAATAAGGACACTGTGAGATCATTTAATTACAAAGAAGCTTTGAGAGTAGATGTGGACAACAATACAACAAGGATCTAAGAATCTGATTAGAGCTAAATAAGCCTTCTCTTCTTTTCAAAAGTGTCATCATTGAAACAAAGTATATTATGTCTGCACTACAAAAACAACAGAAAAAATGAGACCTCGTTCCCTGACAACTTACTAATTTCCCAGAGCGGGTGATAAAAGAGCGTGAAAAGAGCTGGACTGTTTTTAATAAGACTACGATGACTTCCACAAGTATTCCCACCCCTGAAACTTTTCATATTTTGTCACTTTACAACCACAAGATTCAATATATTGTATTGGGAGTATTTGGGATCAACCTAAAGTAGTCATTTGTGAAATGGAAGGAAAACGAAGCATGGTTTTCAAAGTTTTTCACAAGACGTGCGTTTGGATTCAACCCACCTAAGTAAATACTTTGCAGCTGTTTATGAACTTTCGATTAAAATTTCGACATTAACAGCTGTTGGCGCCTCGTGTGGGGACTGGCAGGACAAGAGGGGGCTAGTTAGCGAGCTGGCCCCCAAGGGGGGATTGATGCCAGGGCACCCACCTGTCCTCCCTCACATATGCAACACCACACAGCAGTAGGGTCTTGGAATGTGGGATGATGGGCCTTAGTGGCATGGGTGGAGCACCATGCAGTGCCACCCTCCTTTACAGTATATTTGGCCCAATCCTGCACCTCAATTTTAATGTACGAGAGACTCTTAGGGCTTTGGGATTAGGGTGGGGGAGACTCTACTGTCAACAAGCTGTGGGATCTTGTACACCCCAGTCACAACCACAATTTTAGTGCACTTTAGACATATTCATCTGCATTCATCATATTTCACATTATCACAAACACAAACACCATGGAGGGGGGCTGTGTAATGAGGGCATGGCGTGGTTTCCTGGCTCCCGCAGCAGATCCTGTGCTGGTTCGGCGGGGACTGGGGGTGTTGGGATGGCCTGGGTGTCTCTGAAGGCATGATTGGGGGGCCCAGCAAGGGGCTGCCCGCCTTGGTGGGATATTGTCTGTGTTGGTGATCGGGCCATGTCTCGAAGTGGTAGGCCCCCCATCTGGTGGCATATGGATCCTGGAGGTGTGTTGGGCTGATTGAAGGCTGGGCGGCTCCAGGAGGCATCCCTTCCTCTAGACCTCTCGGGGACAGGCCCCCGTGGGTGAAATACCTTGTTCCCTCCAGTTTCTGATTGCTGTAGTAAGCTGGTGCCTGCCCGATGTGTTGGGGGCTCTGGGGGGGTCTTCCTGCTCGGTGCCAGGCGGTCTTGATGCTGGGTGTGGCTGGGTTGGGTGCCCTGCATCTCGCTCTGTGTCTCTTTGGCCTGCGGGCTGCTAGTCCTGTGCCTTCCTGCAACCTAGTTCTGTGTGGGGCCTATGGCTATCTAGGGGGGATATTTTATGTCTGGCTGCCTGGGACTGCTGCGGCCTTCCGGAGCTGGGTCTACTTGAACTTTGCTTCTCCTAGGTGCTGAGCATTGCAGGCATTCTAATGTTCTCCTCACATTGCAAATGTTCACTTCCAGGTGACAAACTCACCCTCACATACACCTACTCAACACAAACACATTTTATGGCTGACTGCACATTATGGGTTATTGTCCTGCTGCAAGGTGAACCTCCAAGTCTGTTCCAGCTTCTAACAGGTTTTTTCCATGAATTTAGTAACGCAGACCAACTCTAACTTGCAGTCACAGTGTACCTGTGAGTCTGTTCTTTGCCACACTGAGCTCAGAAAGTGTCCTCTGCAGCTCATCTCCTCTTCTGTTGGCCTCAGACAGCTGTTCCTCCAACTTCTTAACCTGGCTGTCTGATGACATCTGTATCACAACAAATTCACAGCCATGTGTGATTAAAGTATCAAAGTCATGTTTGCTTAAACTACTCCAATCAAACACTTCTGCTATCTTCCTGACCTTGGCTTTCTGCAGACTGTTCACCGATGCAGCCAGATCGTCCACCTCCATCCTTAGGTTCTGTTTCTCCTTCTCCAGTTTGATTCTGTTTCGCTGCAGAGCTTCACACTGCTCACTCAGCTCTGCCACGACCTCACCGTGCCGCTTACGCAGAGATGCAGCCAGCGTTTCGGATTGTAGAGAGAACTCGTCCAGCTCTCTTCTCAGACGCTGAAGTTCAGCCTCCCGCTTCTTGTTCACCTCCATCTGTTTGTCACACAGACAGATTGTAAAAGGCTCGCGCCTAATTTTCCCAAAATGCAATGTGTGTTTTCATATTTTGGCACAGCCTCAAACTGCAGTGCATTTTATTGGGATTTCTTGTAATAGACAAACACAAAGCATTGCATAATTGTAAAGTGGAAGGAAAATGATACAAGGTCTTCTTCACAGATAAATGTCGGAAAAGTTAGTGAAATGCATTTGTATTCAGAGGCCATGAGACAATACTATGTGAAGTAACGTTTTCCTGCCATTACAGCTCCTTTGGGATATTTCTCTACATCTACACATTGAATTCCCATTCTTCTTTGCAAAAAAATCTAAACTTTGGTTGGTGTCCTGCTACAAGATGAACCTCTGTAGCAGTCTCTAATTATGATTTATGTCTGATTTTAACACAACAATGAGCACAATATATAGACATT
This sequence comes from Girardinichthys multiradiatus, assembly GCF_021462225.1. Lineage (NCBI taxonomy): Eukaryota > Metazoa > Chordata > Actinopteri > Cyprinodontiformes > Goodeidae > Girardinichthys > Girardinichthys multiradiatus. Next base: position 29,013,021 of record NC_061803.1, on the reverse strand, counting down.
CATGTTATAACATGAAACAGTATGTTGAATAATAAACATGTACCAATAAAAGACAAAACAAAAACCACAGATAAAACAAAGAACACAAAAAACCTAGCAAATATGTCCATAAGTAAGTGAATAGAAAGTACGGGGGTTGGACAATGAAACTGAAACACCTGTCCTTTTAGTGTGGGAGGTTTCATGGCTAAATTGGACCAGCCTGGTAGCCAGTCTTCATTGATTGCACATTGCACCAGTAAGAGCAGAGTGTGAAGGTTCAATTAGCAGGGTAAGAGCACAGTTTTGCTCAAAATATTGAAATGCACACAACATTATGGGTGACATACCAGAGTTCAAAAGAGGACAAATTGTCGGTGCACGTCTTGCTGGTGCATCTGTGACCAAGACAGCAAGTCTTTGTGATGTATCAAGAGCCACGGTATCCAGGGTAACGTCAGCATACCACCAAGAAGGACGAACCACATCCAACAGGATTAACTGTGGATGCAAGAGGAAGCTGTCTGAAAGGGATGTTCGGGTGCTAACCCGGATTGTATCCAAAAAACATAAAACCACGGCTGCCCAAATTACGGCAGAATTAAATGTGCACCTCAACTCTCCTGTTTCCACCAGAACTGTCCGTCGGGAGCTCCACAGGGTCAATATACACGGCCGGGCTGCTATAACCAAACCTTTGGTCACTCATGCCAATGCCAAACGTCGGTTTCAATGGTGCAAGGAGCGCAAATCTTGGGCTGTGGACAATGTGAAACATGTATTGTTCTCTGATGAGTCCACCTATACTGTTTTCCCCACATCTGGGAGAGTTACGGTGTGGAGAAGCCCCAAAGAAGCGTACCACCCAGACTGTTGCATGCCCAGAGTGAAGCATGGGGGTGGATCAGTGATGCTTTGGGCTGCCATATCATGGCATTCCTTTGGCCCAATACTTGTGCTAGATGGGCATGTCACTGCCAAGGACTACCGAACCATTCTTGAGGACCATGTGCATCCAATGGTTCAAACATTGTATCCTGAAGGCAGTGCCGTGTATCAGGATGACAATGCACCAATACACACAGCAAGACTGGTGAAAGATTGGTTTGATGAACATGAAAGTGAAGTTGAACATCTCCCATGGCCTGCACAGTCACCAGATCTAAATATTATTGAGCCACTTTGGGGTGTTTTGGAGGAGCGAGTCAGGAAACGTTTTCCTCCACCAGTATCACGTAGTGACCTGGCCACTATCCTGCAAGAAGAATGGCTTAAAATCCCTCTGACCACTGTGCAGGACTTGTATATGTCATTCCCAAGACGAATTGACGCTGTATTGGCCGCAAAAGGAGGCCCTACACCATATTAATAAATTGTTGTGGTCTAAAACCAGGTGTTTCAGTTTCATTGTCCAACCCCTGTAGATAACTAAAGAATAAACAGGGATGAACAAACAGAGGTTACAGAAAATAAATAAAACATAAATTAATTAAACATCGTGTGTCAAGGACATAGCATGATCCAAGAGCGGTGACCAGATTCTTGAAAATGTGATTTCAGAGCCTTTAAGTGAATACCTATTTTTTCAAATTTCATGAAAGAAAGGGCATCGTTTATCCAGTGAGAATGTATGGGTGGGAGTGGATTCTTCCAGTGCCTCAGTATAATACGTCTAGCCAGTAGTGTGAGGAAGGCCACAAAGTCAGCACGATGGGGTGACAGTAATTTGTTTTTTGGGAGGACCCCAAATAAAACAGTGTGTGGAGAAAGATGTATTGTGGTCGAGGTGATTACAGAAAGTGGGTCAAAAACAGATTTCCAAAATTGGGATAGGAAGGGAAAGGTCCAAAACATTTGATTGAGAGTGGCTGGGCCCACTCAAGGCTTGAATCCATGTCCGGAAAGATTCGAGCCAGTTTTCTTTTGGACCAGTGTACTCTATGGACTACTTTACACTGAATAATTCTGTACGGGGCACAGATTGATGAAGAGTGAATGTGTTTTAGAATAGTTTGCCACATTTCATCATCAATCTCCATATTAAGATCGTCAGACCAAGTTGAGTGAAAATGACTAGACCCATGAGTCAAATTGGACATTAAAAGGTTATATATTTTTGATATCATACCCTTTGGGTCTGTAGCAGTCTCACATCTTATACAGCCTCTAACAGGTTGTCTTTCAAAGATTGCTCTGTATTTAGCTCCACCCATTTTTCCATCAACTCTGCAAGCTTTCCTTTATCTGCAGACTTAAAGGATCCCCACAGCATGATCCTGTCAGCTCCAAGTTTCACAGTGGAGGTGATATTTTGAGAAGGGTGTGCAGTTTTAGTTCTCCACAAACATTGAGTTCTGCATCTAGGCTAAAAAGGTTTCATTTTGGTCTCATTTAAACAGCGCACCTTCTTCCACATGTTTATGTGTCTACAATGCTTGCAGCAAACTCCCACTAGTTATGTTTTTTTTCAAATGGTTTATGGACTGAACTTATAAAGCCACTTTTTAGTCATATTGACTACTCAAACCAAATTCTCTTTGCCTGCTTATCCGTTTAGGTGGATGATCATGTCTTGGTAGTTTGGGAGTTGGGTCATACACTTTTTCATTCCCAGATGATTGGTTGAACAGAGCTCTGACATGATTCAAAGTTTGGGATATTGTTTTCTAATCTACCTTTGCTTTAAACTTCTCCAAAACTGCTGCTGCGGTGTTCATTGGTCTTTATGATGCTGTTTGATGACTTATGTTCTCTAACAATCCTCTGAGGTCTTCGATGAACAGCAGTATTCATACAGAGATTTTATTACAAATTTACTAAGTTTACTAATTAGTACATTACTTATGGCAGCTGGTTGCAAAGGGTTTTACTTTGGTTTATCAGGTTGAACAGGGCAAGCCACAGTTTCCTAAATTCTTCTTTGTGAGAGATTTTGAAAACCTTGTATTATTTTCCTTTAACTCCACAGGTACAGTGGCTTCTAAAAGTATTTATACCGCTTGAACTTAAACACATATTGTCACGTTACAACCACGAAAATTCATCTATTTTGTTGGAGTATTATGTGAAAGACCAACACAAAGTGGTATACAATTGTGAAGTGGATGTGGAAAATTATACATGATCTAAAACATTTTTTACAAAAAAAAAACTGAAAGGTGGAGTGTGCAAATGTATTCAGCCCCCTTTACTCTGAGTGCAACCAATTGCCTTCAGAAGTTGCCTGATGATTGCTAATGACTAAATAGAGTCCATCTGTGTGTAATCTAATTCAATACAATTCAATTCAATTCAATTCAATTGAAAAATACTTTATTAATCCCAAAGGGAAATTAAATATTGTTGTAGCTCATTATGAAGGTTTCTTTAAAGAACCATGGTAAATGTTGATGGATGTGGGCAGGAAAGATCTCCTGTGGCAGTCTGTCTTAAAGCAGATCTGAAGAAGCCTTTGACTGCAGACACTTTGTTGTTGTAGGACAGTCTCATGAAGAGGATGCTCAGGGTTCTCCATAATGTTATTCATTTTATGAAGAATCCTTCTTTGCACAATGATCTCCAGAGGTTCCAGAGGAGTCCCCAGAACACAGCCAGCCTTCTTCATCAGCTTGTTGAGCTGTTTTAAGTCCCATGCTCTGGTGCTGCTTCCCCAGCAGATGATGGTAGAAGTGATCACACTCTCCACAACAGACTTATAGAAGATCTGCAGCATCTTGCTGCAAACACCGAAAGACCTAAGCTTCCTCAGGAAGTACAGTCTGCTCTGTTCCTTCTTGTAAATGGCTTCACAGTTGCATCTCCACTCCAGTCTGTTGTCCAGGTGAACACCGAGGTATTTATACTCCTCCACCACCTTCACTTCTTCGCCCATGATGGAAATAGTGTTTGACCTATTTCTGTTCCTCTTAAAATCTACAATCATCTTCTCTGTTTTATTCATGTTCAAGATGAGATGCTTGTTTCCACACCATGCCACAAAGTGGTTCACCAGCTCCTTGTACTCAGCTTGTTGTCCATTTCTGATCCACTGCACAACTGCAGAATCATCTGAGTAGTTCTGCAGGTGACAGGAGTCTTCTTTGGAACAAGACAGGAGGTCTTCCACAACACTGAAACCTTCATCTGGGCCAGGCTAAGGTTGAAGAGGTGCTGCAGATTCCCACAGACCTGCTCTTCACAGGCCTTAAGGACTCTAGGGCTGATACTTTCTGGACCTGCAGCCTTGTTCCGGTTCAGTCTTAGCTGTTGTCTCTTCGCCTGACTTCTTGAGACACACAGGTGGAAGGTGGCGGCAAAGCATCAGTATCTTTTGATTTGGTTGAAGGCAAACATGTAGAAGCATAAGGGTCCATGGCTGAGGTGGAAGATAAAACATTTGAGTTGTGACAGGATATCTGCGGGTTAAAGGAGGGTCAGATGTCTGTTTGGCTGCGAGGAGGAGATGAGGATGCTGAGCTTGTTTCTGAACTGAACCTATGGAAGAATATGTTCAGTTCATTGGCTCTGTCCAGACATCCATTTCCAGTTGTCCTTTGATCGTCTTCATCCCTGACCACACATCTCTGATACTGTTTTGCTGGAGCTCTCCATTTTATTCTTGTACACCACCTTGCTGTCTCTTATCTTAGCTTTGAGTTGCTTCTCTATACTCCTCAATAATTCTCTGTCTCCCTCTCTGAAGGCTCTTTTTTCTTTTTAAGCAGGTCCTTCAGGTCACTGGTAATCCAGGGTTTGTTATTGGGGAAGCATCTCACTGTTCTGGTGGGGATGGTGGTATCCACACAGAAGTTTATATAGTCGGTTATACATTCAGTCAGGGCATTGATGTTCTCTCCTTGTGGCTGGCACAGTGCATCCCTGTCTGTAGCCTCAAAGCCACCTCGCAGGGCTTCTTCAGCTTCCTGTGACCATTTCCTCACATTTATTTTTATTACAGGTTGCCTCAAGGGGCTTATATTTCAAGCAGACAAAAGCAAGATTGTGATCTGGTTTGCCTAGAGGAGGTGTTGCTTTAGAGATGTATGAGTCCATTTGCATAAAACAAATCTAATGTTTTGCATTCTCTGGTACAGCAGCTGACAAACTGTTGAAATGTTGGATGTGTAGCAGAGAGTGAAACATGGTTAAAATCACCAGATATTACTAAAAACGCATTGGGGTGTTGTCTCTGTAGCTTAGCAACAACTGAGCATGGCATCACATGCAGTGTTAACAACAGCTAAAGGTGGAACGTATACTGTTGCCAAATAATGCTGGTGAACTCTGGGTAAATGATCTGGACCAAATCTTACTGCTAACAGTTCAATATCTGGACTGCAGAGACGACACTTCACAGTAAGATGCAGAGATGAGATTTCACAGTAACATGTCCTGGATGACACCATCTGTTGTTCATAAGTACTGCCAGTCCACCTCCTTTACATTTGCCGCTCCTCTTTAAATCTCTGTCTGCTCGTATGGTTAAAAAGCCTGGCAGAGAGACGCTGGAGTCAGGGATATGATCCTGCAGCCATGTCTCAGTAAAACACATAATACTGCATGCCCGGTACTCTGGCTGGGTCCTTTGTAGGGCTTGGAGTTCATCCATATTGTTTCCCAACGATCTCACATTGCCCATCATAATCGATGATGGGCAATGTGAAGAGGTAGTTTGAATTTCCTCCTCTCTCTTCTCTTTGCTCTTACAGTTATGTTTCTTAGGTTTGATTAGATCCTTGAATTTCTGTTTTATTCCAGCCGTGTTTTATTTTCACTCCCTGCCTCCGTCAGCCAGTAATCAGCTTAATTCATTCCTCCTGCACCATGTAATCAGTCTCCTTGTTTCACCTGCTCCATGCTCCATATATACACTGCTGTTCTGTTTACTTGTCACGGAAACATTATCTCGCTTCTGGTATCACCTGAGAGTGAGTTTTTTGTTAAATTAAAGATTTTTACTCGTCACACTACACTGATTCCTACTCGTCTGCATTCTGGGGTCCACTTCCAAAATCAAACCTGACAGTTGGAGTCTGTAAAAGACTTGACACTGGGGCGGAGGTTCACCTTCTAGCAGGGTAACAACCCTCAAGATAAAGCCAGGGCCACAATGGAATAGTTTAAAACAAAACATTAGAATGGCCATTAGAATAGAATGGCCCAGTCAAAGCCCAGACCTAAACCCAATCGAGAATCTGTGGCAAGATCTGAAAACTGCTGTTCACAAATGCTCTCCATCTAATCTGACTGAGCTTGAGCTGTATTGCAAAGAAGAATGGGCAAAAATTTCAGTCGCTGGATGTATAAAGCTGGTAGAAACATACCCTAAAATACTTGCAGCTGGAATTACAGCAAAAGGTGGTTCCACAAAGTATTGACTCAGGGGGGCTGAATACTTTTGCACAATGCCCATTTAGGCATTAAGAAATCATGCGTAATTTTCGTTCCGCTTCATAATTCTATACCACTTTGTGTTGGTCTTTCACATAAAATTCCATTAAATATATTTATGTTTGTGATTGTAATGTGACAATATGTGGAAACTTCAAGGGGTATTAAAACTTTTACAAGCCACTGTATGTGTTGCCTTGTGTTGATTTTTCTCATCAAATCCCAATACCTTAAAGTTTGTAGTAGCAATGTGAGAAAATGTGAACAGGTTGAAAGGGTATTAATCAAAGCAGTAGATGTAGCTATCTTGTGAGTTACAAGAATATTTTTCAAGATGGTTCAACTCAGTTTAGGATGAATGCCTGTGGTGTACCTGTGAAGCTGTGACCCCTCCTGCCTCCTCAAGCCGGTCAGTGAGTTCATCGAGTTCTCTGGTGAGATCTGCTCTCTGCTTCTCCACCTGCCAAACACACTCCATTTAAAAAGCATCTTCAGGATTTTACATGCACAGTTTAATGAGTAGAGGTTCTACTGTGACTCAGATCAACCACAAACTAACTCTTTATCAATTTTGGACCCCGAATCAGTCCCACACTACAGGATAGGATCTTTAATCTACAGGGGACCAACATGATTGACAGCCCTCAGAAGGAAGTACTCTTTCCTGAGGTTAGAGGTCAGTAGAATGGCATCCAATTTGAGCGATGCAGGGGGTTAGCTCCTGTCAGACAGCGCAAATATGCTCCTTGAGCTCCTGTTTCCTGTTGAAGTTAACTGATACTCTTTTCATTACTGACATTCTTCAGCAAGAACCCATGGTACAGCCTATTCATGTGATCATAGACTTCCTCAGCAAACAAGCCCATGCATGAGATAACACTGATGTATTAGACTTATTAGGGCAGATGAATTTAAATAACCATTACTTCCTTCCTTACTTCAAAATAGGAGTCTAAAACCCTCACCTTTGCATCCCATAATATCTCACACTTACTGATAGCATCTGGATAGAGATTCTTGAAAAAAACTTCAGTTTGAAAACCTATAAACACCTATAAAATATCAGATATTAGAATCTCCAAACTGGTCAGATATTTATATTCTGTTTTTAATGATATGGACCAATTTTGTCTGAAATAAAAGATTATTAAATTAAATTAAATTAAATTAAATATCAAATTCCACAACATTATTATGTTCTGCTCTGTCCAAGACAGACGGTAAGAGTCAATTCACCAAACTATGGCGCCTACATCCCTAACCCATAGTGAAGCAAACCTGGTTTACAGTATTCAATAAATTAGAGTATAATTGAAAATGTATTTATTTTATTTATTAAATTCACTAAGTGAAACACATTATATGGCTTCATAACAGATAGACTGAACTTTTCAAGCCTTCTGTTAAATGTGATGATTTTCATTTATTCAGAACAATAATAAAAAGACACGAAAATGGAAATGTGGGCTTAATTATAATGTTTAATACCTGCTTAAAGGTTGGTATTTTCAAAAGATTCTTTTAGTCTAACAAACAAGCCTCATCGGAACTGAATGTGACTACATTATTTAGCATCCAGTGTCTCATTTTTACATAGATTAATCTACATAGATAAGAATAAAAAGACTATAAGAGCTTTGTTATTATTGTTATATTATTTTATATGTTGGAGACATATTAACCTCAGAAAAGTTTGTAAAAAACAGATTCAATGATATAATTAGTTTATACCTTTTTAGTTTCAACCACAAAAATGCCAAATAAATGTCAGCTCAACCATGCTTTTGGACCAACCAATATTTCCCATGAGCCAAACATTTTGTACATCTTTAATTTAGTGGCCTTTTTTACTTGCCAAAGCATCACACAACTCATGTTAAAAGTGTTAAAACATTGCATTTATGAGCAAAACAGCCAGCACTTGTTTTTACAGCCCTATTTTACAGCTGGTTTAAAGACAGGCGTAGATGCTGAGACTAGTTCACGAAAAGCTGGAGTCTCACACCCCCTGGACTGCAGAAATGAGTCACAGCTGTCTACACACCTCTTGCAGAACAAGGGAAAACAGATGACTCACTGGGGGCCTTCACTATAACACCCCCCACCCCCCACCTCCTCCAGCTAAATCTGCCCAAAACACCCCAGCCCACCTGCTCAGTAAAGCCCTGCCCCTTCTTTGTGGAGGCCTATTGCTGAACACTCGGTTCACTCATCACTCTCCCCTGAACAGCTGACTGAGTCAACAGCCCCACAGCATCAACACCATCCAACACTGCTTCCTCCATTCATAAGCTCAAAGAAACCCCCCCGAGAGCCTTGCTGCTGGAGATAGGAGATTCATGCCCTTTTGCACATGGGTGTGAAGGAGTAGTTTATCACCTTGCATACAAACCAAGGTGTGTTTGTACAAAGGCTTAGTAGTACTCATCCATTCTCTTGTCCCCCAGAAACCAAACCTTTAAATATTTCCAATGTTCTGTTCCTTTCTGCCTTACTAGTTAAAACAGGTCGAGCAGAGGTAAAGAGAGATCACATTTTTGAAGTGGGGTTCTGCTGAGAAGCTATGAGTAGTTAATACCTTACCTGTTGTTGATGACTCTCTTAACATCTTGATTTTGTATGAATACAGATTCGTTTTAAAGGGGTCAATGAACGTTTTGGAATGAGGTTACCTGAGATTATCATCAGTACTAGTTCATTTATATGTGGTAAACAGATAGTCTACAGCTGTGAGTTTGTAGAGAAAATAAGCAATCTAGTCAAATATGGGTCCCCGTTTTTTAAATTTAATATATCATAATTAAACTTAAAAAAAGTTTCATACCTACAGGATAAAAGGCTTTAATAGCAACTATAAATAATCTACACTTTCCCAAAAGACCAATCTTGAGTATGTTACTGTTTTCTCAGCTAAATGTCTGTTTTTATGTGCAAAATTATTTTGGCTGAGGATATTATTCCACCTAGTCAAACGTGTCCAGAGTTTATTGAAAAATTGTAGACATTTAATATTCTCCTATATGTTCAGTTTGAGTTGTTTCAGATTTAAACAACTCAAATAAATTCTACTTAAAGATTTAACGAGAGGCGTATTCCTGAACGTTGGAGAGGTCAATGTTTGTAACCGTCTGCCTCCAAAAAAATCTAAGTTGAGACGGAAACTTGTCTTTAAAAAAGACAATCCGAACCCAGCTAAACATATGCATGAAGGAGAGGGCGAAGCCATTCATGCGCCACAGTCCCCTGACCGTGCGCCGGAAAAATTAATAGTTCCGGAAGAGGAGAGTAAGTAAAAAAAAAACAAAAAAACAAAAAAAAAACAAAAATATATATATATATATATATATACTAAAACAGTGCTAACCCTGTGCTGATATCAAGGTAATTTAAACTGATCACTGGGTTTTATTCTTCTTCTTCTGATACTCATGTTAATATGGATAGCCAGATCACACATGCGCTGAATGAGATAAGAAATGTTGTTGCTCAACTCAGTGAAATTCCCGTTAATGCAGAAGTAGCAGATAACATCGGGTTAAATGCCTGTCCTGCTAACAACAGTGAAAATTTAATAAATCAAAATCTGCACGGTGACTTTTTACGCTCATTAAAACAGGCTGTTGAACATTTAAATAGAACACCATCTCCATCCAGCATTCAGCAAAATGAATCAGCTGAATTACAAATTCTTTCAACGTCACACGCTGCTGATCATACTGGGCAGCATGGCGGTAATTTCAATCTGGAGGTTGCAGTCAACCCTGATCAGATTGAGGGAGATCCTCCTGCGACTGTTGAATGTGAACGTTTTAATAACATTGAAATAAGGAGACCTTTAACCATCCCACCTCCCTGCCCAGAGAATGTCCCTGATCTCGCTGCAGTCTATATAAACATCATAAATATTTATATGATGTTTGGTTTGTTTCAGTAGACACAGTGAACCCCGCAAAAGACCTAGTGCTGACAGGCCTATGAGTGACTGTGAGTTGGTAAAACTGTGCAAGGTGTGCAAAAGGATATATGTTATTTCAATCAGCAAGCAGCATAAACCACACGTGTGTAATGTAAAATGCTGTATTTGCGGTGAGAATATACCTCCTGATTTAGATGTGACGTGCGATGGTCATCTGTGTTACATTCAAACCGCCCAAGCCTGTAATCAGTTAGATGATAAACAGATTTTTTATGATTTTAAATGCTTCAGCAATGAGAAAGGTGTGCACATCCCCTATCTGGTCTGTGTTAAAACACTGAAAGGTGAGGAATGGCATGCTTATGGATTGAATTGCACCCAAAAATGTCTTCTCCATTTCAGGAGACCGATGTACAGAGGCTATACCTTAATAGCGCACAACGCACGTGGGTATGACAGCTACCTGATTCTCACAGTTATGCTGCAGTTAGTCATTAAACCTCATCTCATCATGCTAGGAAGTAAAGTTCTCTGTTTAACCGACCCTGATTACACGTTAAAATTCATTGATAGCCTATCATTCGTGTGTATGAAGCTTAGTGCGATGCCGAAAGCATTAGGTTTTAGTGATCAGACCAAAGGTTTTTTCCCCACCTATTCTCCTCTGAACAAAGTCTCCAGTATGTGGGGTCTTTTCCTCCTCCATCCTCCTACGCCGTAGAACGCATGAGCCTTCAAGAACAACAGGTGTTTAACAGCTGGTACAGAGAAGTGAGCAAAGGGGTCTTTGACTTTGAGAAGGAAGCTCTTCGTTATTGTAAAAATGATGTGGACATTTTTTATCAAGGTTGTGTTAAATTCAGGGATGAGTTCTTTAAGGAGACAAGTGTGAATCCGCTTAAATGCGTCACAATAGCCTCAGCCAGCATGAAGGTTTTTGTGACCAATTTCCTTCCTCCTAAGACCAGAGCTAAACTGGCTTTTTAAAGAATTCTCAGAAAAGTTTAACAATGTCTCAATCATGGCTCTATATGGATGTGTAGCGCTGGATTGTGAAATCAATTGATCTCCGAGCGTGACATCACACTGACTGAAGATGGTGTTTAACGGGTAGTTGATGAGCCCTACAGGTGCATCATTCGGCAGGTTTGTTCCATCCTCGTTAGTAATTTTCACTCTGAGATGCAACAGCGTATCGATGAGATCTAGATACTTTTCTCCGTCTCCCAGAATGAAAAACTCGATCGGGCCTCCATCGGTGATTGCTGATAAAGGCTGGATCTCGGTGTAAATTTTATCTTCAATCGATAGCTGCGTCATCGGGGCAGAAAATAAGTCCAACTCTGCCAGCGTGCAGTCTGATGATTTGTTATGTAAAAGAGCCATTATTTAAATATATCAAAACATGCGGATGACTTCCTTCCTCTTCGTTTGTCAGCTCCAACTGATCTACTTTTTCACGTTTGTCGTTGTTTTTTAACCATCCTTAAACGATCACCAGGGGGTCTTGTTCTGGGTCTTTTGGATAAAACCATAATTCCTGAACCTTCGTGTAGAACCACTCATTTTACTCGCGGCTCTACCGATGACATCCGAAGCGATATTTGATGCAGCCGTTTTAAGATGGGGTTTTGCAATAGCAAATCCTTTTTTAACCAGAGGGGATATGAAGCGGAATAATTTTGAAAATAATGATCCAATTCCGCGTCCGTACATGACCGGGGCCCCATAAAACCCTGGCAGATTACCGCCTGATTGACTTACATAGTAATTTACAAAGCGATTTGGATCACGTCTCAGACTTAGCTGTGCCATGTTCTCTCTTGCCTGCTTGATGCAGTGTTGAATGACCAGCGTAATATGAATGATAACCAATCAATCTTAGAGGTTATATACATATCTGTTTATACAAATAAGATTTATCTCAGGCTACGTTGTGATATCACCGGTTTGAAGTGTAGTCTTACGACGGTCTTTCCATAGACGAAATTTACAGGAACATTTTGGTCCGATTTAATTTCTATATGGATATTTTCAATATGTCTTCTGGAAACTGGAAGGTAGTGGGCAGGGTTAAACGTCAGAGTAACCATATCACTGAATTTGCCTTGTACTTTGATGGTCCGCAGTAAAGGTGCAAAAGCGTTGCCTACTATTCGCGGGCTGACCACGTCGCTGTAACAGTATAGGTGATAGAAACCAGCCTTTATATCCGCTGGAAAAGGAGCCAGTGTTGGTTCAACTACATGAATCCATTCCCCTGGTTTCACGCCCATCATATAAGCCAGAGTGTTGAAGAAGCGTATTTCATACGGACCTCTTGCTTGAAATGCAAATCTCTTTTGAACTTTGCTGAATTTAATGCGGATACCCAATTTCATTTTTTTGAAAAACATTTCCATCTCTGTCTCGAATTGAATAACGCTGTTATAGTAGCCACTTCTGATCCTTTGCGTATGGATCTCCACATCACCAACCTTCCTCCATTCAAAGTAGGCTACATTATTCGGTAAATTATACCATGTATGGGCATAAGAAGTTTCTGCTAATGCAACCATCCATTGGCCTTCTAAATCAATATGTTGAGCTAAATTTACATGGAAAATTGAACTGGTATTATTTTTAAACACTTCCTTGCTAGCGTTAGAGGGAAGGGTAATGTAAAAACTGTCATCCTCTATGAATCGTAAGGTTTTAGCACACACCTATTTTATACGTTTTGTAGTTCATCAAACCTGATCCAACTGTTGAATTTCTCAGGCCAATTTTTCCAGCGTACAAAAACCTGTTTGACACCCTTGACGGTGCGTCGATTTAATATTTTCTCCACTTGATACATCTTGTCCTTAAATATTTTTACTTTTTGAAGTTCCTCAGCGTAAAAAGAACCCTCGATAGGTTCTCCATCCAAATCTTTGAGTTTGTATACAGGAGGGGATCGGGGTATTCGCTCATACACTGTAAACACTTCATCCGTAAAACTCTGTTTGTATTTTTTGTCAGACACTCCACGTACCTTGGATATTCTGACAAGATCCCACTGTTTAAACATTGTCACCGAGGCCCTGCAATATCTGTTAGAGGTAACATCGTGCAGATTCTGAAACACTTGAAAGGCATTTTCTGAGGTTACTTCCATAGGGCTCATCTTAATGCTGGTGTGGTAGCTGTGGTTGTAGCTTCTAGCTAAATTTTGCAGGACATCAATGTACCGCCGGGTGTTTTTAGCAGTAAAATATCTCCACATCCTTGTTTTTAACGTACGGTTAAACCTCTCAACTACAGAGGCATTTGCTTCACTTGCTGTGGCAAAATGTTCAATACCATGTTTCTCCATTAGAAACTTAAATTTCTTGTTAAAAAATTATTTACCTGCATCAGTCTGAAGTTTTTTTGGGACCTGACTTTCTTTAAAAACTGATTCAAAAGCTTTTAGCACCTCTGCAGCAGTTTTCCTCTTCAAAACACGTACATACGCCCTCTTTGAAAAGATGTCAATGGCTGTTAATAAATAATTGTAACCGTAATTTTCCTTGGCCAGAGCTTGCATGTCACAGAGATTGGCTTGGAACTGTCTCAGTGGTCTGGTGACAAAAACTCTGTTTCTCGGGAACTTTATTCTTGCAGGTTTATGTAGAGTATAGGCATCTTCTCCTGATAAAAAATCTTTAACTTTTTCAACTGCTACCTTCTTCCCCGTTTCATTTTGCAAAACCCTCCTCAACCTTTCTATACCCCCTAAACTTCACGGATTTGATGGGTTGTAATATACATTTTTCATTATCCTTCTTTCAGACATCCCAGTCTTATGCTCACTCTGATGACTACTTGTTAAATAATGAAAAAAAAAAAAACACCTGAGGGTATATTTATACTTCTTTTTTATTTTTACCCGTCTTTAATAGAGAAACAGAAAAAAACACATTCAGATAATAACGATCAATTCAAACATTACAATCTTTAAAAAAAAACAAAAAACAAAACTGGTGTATATATATACCAGTAGAAAGCCGAGAGAGAATACAGAAAAGACAAAACAAGTCATCAAACATCTGAGATCAGATCGTAGCACTCTGAGACAGTTAAGCTGCTTGAGACAGTCATTACCGCTCATCTTATCGTACATATCAGTGATTGCACTATGGAAGCCTTGTACCGATTTCAGTTCATATAAAACCGTCTCTGCAATCGTTTTCACTCTGAAGTCATCTGCTTGTATGCATTGAAGTGTCAGAAGTTTCTGAATAGCAGGAAGGAGCTTGGGGTTTACGAGTCGTTGCACGATGCGTTGAAAGTTGATTTGGTAATACTCCTCCTCCAATATCTCCAGGCACTGATGCTGTCGTTGGCTCGGGTGGTTCGTTATGCACCTGTAACAGGTTTCTTTGACATAGTTCAAACAGGTTATGTTGAATAAATGAAGTATCGCTGTTTTCACCGTATTGATGAGAGCGCTTGAGATCCAGCCGTCAATTTCATCACCCTGATTACTCTCCTCCTCCTCCGGTGAAGGCTGAGGGGCAGGTATCGGGTCTGGAGTTTGTGGGTAGGGTGAGTAGCTGATGGTTGCCTCGTCCTCCACGACCACCCTCTTGTCTTCAGGTTGGATATCTGTGTGTACAGACTCAGCCACGCATAGCGGTGAATAGAGGTCGGGAGAAGGCGGATGATACGATCTAAGGTTGTATCCTGTGGGTGTGCCTGGACTGAATAGGGACTCAGAGAGCTGCGACGATGAGGTGGCTGGTGAGTAGAGGTCTGGAGAAGGTGGATGATATGGCCTGGTGTTGAAGCTTTCATCATGATCAGGAGAGAAGACGGTTTCTTCTTGCTGGTTGTAGAGGTCCCAGTATGGTGTTTTCCCGTACACTCCATACATTCTCACGGTCTGCCGCCCACCGTTGTGAAGAAGAAGAGTCTGTGAGCTCGCAGTTAGACCCTGATATATAGCGCAGGAAGGGGGGAGGGTCCTCAAGAAGGGGGTGGGTCCTCAAAAGAGGGTGGGTCTTCAAAAGAGGGTGGGCTTTAGATCCACAACAGGGAACGTCAGCATTCTTTTCACTGACATAACAACAATCCAGCAGCGTGAGTTTCGAAAAAGGTTGGAAAGACGCTGTCCAATTTCATTCATCTTCTCAACCCAAGCATCATATGGTAGAGCCAGGACAGTCTTGAATACACAGCAGTTCTGATTGAATGCCTCCAACACAAACAGATCTGAGGGGGTTGTCTGGTGGTTCTTGCGTTTGCTTGCCTGAAAAGACCAGCGGTCATTTGCTGTGGTTTTTGACCCCCACACTGCATTAAAGAGGGGTTCTCTCGCAGCTATTTCAACATCGGAAGGACACATTCTCATCCTTTTTGCTGGTCGAGGAGAGCTTTCATCTGCATCCTCCATCTCGTACACTGAGACTGATTCAGAGTTATCGTTAAGGTGTGGGATTGCCAGCCGTAACACACCCCAGTCGTTGTGGGTTAGAGTACACAGAGCCAATGATCCATTAAATACCTCGTCTTGATCCAATTGATACAGGCAGAGCTCTCCTATTTCGTACATGAAAATATACCCCCGGCTACCACTCAGGCCATATGGTTCCAAAGACCATTCTTCCTGCAGAGTGTCGAACAGAGGCCTTTCTATCTTGCATAGGTAATATGTTGATTTATTCGGGGCATCCAATTCACGGTGCGTATGCCTGTAGACGGTTACTGGAGTTTCACACAGAAGAGACGTACATCTTAGCTGACCTGAGGCCTGTTTTTCATCGATTGTTGTTGGTGAAGTTGGATCATCATCTGCAGAGTATGTTGCGATAGAAATTCCGATAGGTATCTCAGATGAGGAAATAGATGATGTAGATGGTTGCTCATCATCTCAGCACGCCTTGCTTTTCTCCCCGGTTTGATGAAAAACTCTCTTAACTCTAACCATTGTTCAACATGTGTTCTTTTCCAGCGAATGCTGCAGGTAAATTGCAATGTTTTCTGCTAGTATTTAAAACAAACACTGAACGCCACTCTGGTTTTTTAATTCGTTGATTCTAGATTCGTCCCCTAATGATGACAACCGATCAGCGTGCATGGTTACACCCCTTGGTCACACCCCCCGAGACACCTCAGCAACAGCGCAGACGCGTTAATTCAATAAACAGTGGATGCGAATAGTCAGAGGCAATGCTCGAGACTTTAGGCCAGGAAGGAGCACAGTCCTCTTAATTACTTTGACTACAGTCAGTGTGAAGACTTTGTCTGAGATAATACGCAAGAAACAGCTGTGGATGTCTGCCTTAATTCAATAAACAGTGACATGTCTGAGGACTTTATAACCTTTATTTATTTTTTTTCTCAGTTTCTTGTGACGTTTTACATAGACCACACATGCAGGTTACAACCTCTGGCTCCCACGTGGGATGAGGAGAAAACTGTTTTCTCTAAATCCTCAATAACTATTGCTCTAAGATGAAAAAAGGAAAAGCTTAAGGTAACTAAAATTATCATCCATTTTACCAAATGGAGTCTCTCATGATTCCAAACAAAGTCTTTTAGCTGTAGAATCCGTTTCTAATTTGGAAACAGCGTACTGACTACTCATAAAATTTTAGATAATTCCATGTTGGGCTTACTTTTGAACTATTTTTTTCAGTTCATTAGTTTCTCTGTTTTTAGATCATCTCTACAAGTTGCTGGTGCAGATTAGATTACTCAAACATTTGAGCAGAGGAAGAAAGATTCTGTATCTACTTTTTTGTCTTTCTTGTTTTTTTTTTAGATGCAAAAACATCCATCTAAATAACCCCCGCGTTAAAACAAAATGAATTTACAATTCTGTCAGGTTCTCTCTTTTTATCAGAATTTTGTGTGACATCCCTGCATTAACCTGAGTGACCTTTAAAGTGGAGAAACTACATGTTTTTTTTGTTTTGTTTTATGTAAAAACATCTAAAAACATACAATTAGAAAGATTCGCTTCCTTGTGATGACAACATCCGGCTAATGACGATATCCGGTTATGCCACTGGAAGTCCCACCACCGGAAGTCCCACCACCGGAAGTCCCGCCCACCTGGCAAACTTTTCACACCTCGTTTGATTGAAGGATGTACATTTCGTCTCTCATACAAGTGAAATGCCAGTTGCACAGCAGGAATCAAAAATTCCAAACAAAACTACTACACTCACACAGCTCCTCTGTGGCTGAGTCTCTCGAAACACAAACACGACTCAATATCTCAGAGTTTCAAATTTCAAAAACTCATTAATGTTTTTACAGCGACACTAAAACTGACAGATTTACATAAAATGTCCTGGAGTTATACACATGTCATGTTTTTCAGATGAGCTACACATGCTTGGATGTGTAAGTTAAATTATGTAAGTTATTACTTGCTCGCATCCTCTTAAAAAAACAATCTGGAGCAACCAAGATGTTTTTCAATAAAATGACATAACACAAGTGTGTGTATGTGTGTGTGTGGCTGGCTGGCATTCCAGCTGGGATAGGATCCACTGGAAAATAGTGCCGTCTGTCGCATTGCATCTCCTGATGCTATCAGGCCAAGTGTGACCTGAAGAGCAGAGCCTAACAATGGCGAGTCTGTCTGCAGCCGAAGTATGTTGTAATCGAGCTGCTCTGAAGACGGAGGCTGCAGAACAGATAAAGAACTGCAAGCCCCTGCGTGCCTCTCCCTTTGCTCTGTGGCTTTCGGAGGCTGGAGGGCTCCCAGTAAGCACCATTAAGAGTATACCACCCAGAGTGGGGAGAAGTGTGTAAAACGCCCTCTGGCCTGCTGTCACTCCATTCAACACTCAAGGTGAAATATATGCCTTTACCTTCTGTATGAGGGCTTAAACATGCAGGCTTTAAGAGGATTTTGCTTGAACTAAACAGGCACTTAAAGCTCCTCAATAGATTAGGTATATATGAAGCAGAAATGCTGTTTTTAGAAAACTTCACTTTACAAAGAGGACGCGCTGGATTGTGGTGTAGAAAGTCTTGGTGTTTATTTTGCCTGTAGGGCCAAGGTTTGGGGATTCCAGGGAACAGAGTACACTTACTTCTGTGTGATGAGGCAAAAACGGACAGAGGAAAAAGCCTGCCGGAGCTCCCTCTGCTTCGGGGGTTGTCCTGTATGTTTATCAGAAACACACGGTCCGTCCCATTGTTATCACAGGTGCAGATAGTTTGAGATGACCAAAGCTGAGTAGCAGCACATGAACCTGTATGCAAGCCTTTTTCCTTTTAATCTTTCTTACAGCTTCTCTCTAATCAACAAGCTATTGTCAGCCTCATTAGCCTGACTGTTAGAGCAGAGTTACACTGATCCCAGAGCTGTTTGATTTATCGCCTCTCCAGCATGACAGATTTAATGCCCATCTGCGCTTTGTAGCACTTATAGAGAAGAGAGACACACCACAGACACAGCCTTTTTATCTTCTACTGTACCTTAGCTCTAATGGCACGTTCTGCTTCTAGCTCCTCCTCCAGCTCCTCGATGCGGGCCTAAAGAGACACAAAGAAGAACTTGCATAGACAGCACATGAAGAAAAACCCTGCTTTCACTGAACTGTAAAATATGACAGAATATTATAACATGCTTTTACTTATACTGTATCATTACAACAGCAGAAATACTGTTTGCTATTTCAGCCCAGCACTTCTGTGTGGTTGGGCCTGTCTCTTGCACTTTACTTTTTCTCTGGAGATTTGGGACGCCTTCTGGCTCTTTTCCTCAGGTAGAAAGTTAGACAAAGAATGTCCTGCAGACACCAGTGATTATCTTCAGTGTGACCATGGACTGGCTGAGCTGCATTTGGTCAGTGAGACCAAAGAGCATCGAGGCGATTTGTCTAACATTTGAAGAATTTAGCTCAGGATTTGATTTTACATTTCACAACCCTGGCTAGGTAGGTAGGTAGAGAAAAAGTAGGTCAAGTTTATTTATAGAGCAGATATGACAATAGTAAACAAAAACATAACAAGCAGTCATAAACACCTAAAAGAATTAATTGAAGAAATCAAAATGTTCCAATTTAATCACTGGATTTTGGTTTTAATAGGATTTAAGGGGGCATTTTTGACCTCTAATAACTAAACAAGGTAGTACCTTTTAAATTTACTACCTCCCCTCCCTTTTTTTCATAAATAATATTAGCATCATGTACTCAAGCTGGCATTTAAAGCCTGATCATTATTTTTTATAGGATAGGTTTTAACAGGAATAAAGTCGATCAAAATATTTTTCCTGAAAAGTAGAAAAAATATTAATCTGTATTATTTTTGTAGCATTATTTGGAGGTAAACACATTAAAGACTGAAGAGGCCAGTAAATCAGATTTAACACAAAAATAGTGCATCTGTCATATCCAAGACTGATGTCAGAAAATAAATCCTCAGCCACCGAGCATTTGGTCTACTCAAAATAAATAATTTTGGGGGTTGACGTTCATAAATAATATCAAGGAATTAAGCAGGTATTTAAAGGCTTTAAATACTCAGAATTTTTGAATGGTTGGTAGTTTAGAGCAAGGGTGGCATTTTCTAAAAGATGTATGCATTAAAAAAAGCAGTAAAAATATTTTGAGAAGTGTTAAGAGCTTCTTTTGGGAGATGGACATTTTTGTCTGTTATAAAAATTAAAACATAAATTTAAACATTTGTCAAAAAATAGAAAAAAAAAAAGATCCCTTAATCAAAAGGAAAGATTTGACCAAATGGACAAAAGATGGCCATAATGATGCAGAGGGTTAAGGAATATCAGGATCCCTAACAAAACGCAACAATGCTGTTCACAGTTAGAGAGGCTGCATTGGCTTCCTGTATGTTGCTGTTAGACATCATCCGACAGCTTTCATCATAGCAGAAAGCGACTGAAACAGTAGTTAGCTAGCCATATCTCTCCCTTTAGATGTCTCTGAGGTCAATAGAAATTTTATATATTGTTAATTTTGCTCACAAACCACAAACATGCTGTTTTTGTTTTTTAAATGACTTTTATTTTGAATGCGACAGCTGTGTTTTCTCTTTTATATTTGCGTTGTTCCATTTGCATCATTCTCATTGGCAGTCTAGGCTCTAATAAATGGAGAGCATGGGGGAAGCTGCTAATTACAAGAAAAGTTAAAATACTGTCTTGAGGTGTCCAAACATTTTGTTAGTAAACCAAAATCTTTAAGCTGAAACAAAAATGTTCTCATAATAAAAATTGGAAAAAGACATTCCTTCTGCTCACAAATAAATAAATATTTTCTTTTTCCCATTTTTTGTTTTAAGATTTAAATTTTTCTGCTTCTAGGTTGAAAGGCTCGCAAGATTGAAAATATTGCAGACAAATGGCACAAATATACGCCCTTCTTGAACTGCAATTGCAAGCAGCACAAAATCATTTTGAGGCCCACAAGTGGCCTGTGGGCCACACTTTGGACACCCCATTCTAGTATTTTATACATCAGCCTATCACATCTTTGTGGAGGAATTTTGGTCCAATCCTGCTTCAGTTCACTTAGGTTTTAACACCTTTGTCTCTGCACAGCTCAGGATTTCACTCAGGTTGTGGTGTGGATGTCGATAATGCTATTGCAACATTTGACTCTTTCTTTTTTTAGTCATGCTTTTAAGAATGTTACTGCTGTGACTGAGTTTTGTGCTTTAGCCGGCCATGTGGCCCTGCAATGGACTAGTATTCCATGGTAAATGTTTATGGTTGACTCAATGACAAAATTACCCCATATCTAAAGCTCTCCACCACAATGTTTTACAGCTAGCATGAGGTGTTTGTACCCAAACATCTCTACTTTGATCTCATAATACAAGAGGACAATGTTCCAGAAGTCTTGTGATTCATTTAGATGCAACTTTGAAAAACCCAGGTCATGCTATCATTTCCTTTTGAGTGAAGATGCTTTATTCAGACACTCCTGTAAAAAAAAGCTAAATTTGCTATGTATTTTATATGATCTTGTCATAAACCTTAAATGTAACTTGACGACTAAGGCCTATAGATTTCAAGATGGAGCTCTCGATTCTTCCGCAATTTGTAGCAATGCACAGCCTGACCTTGGGATGAATTTACTAGCACATCCACTCCTGGGTAGATTGTCAGTGGTCTTAAAAGTCTTACACTTGTGAATAATGTTTATGTTGAAATGTTTTGGAACTGGCCTCACAAACCTTCTCAGATTGATTAACAGCAGCAGTTGCTTCTCTAAGGTCATTGTTGCTTTCGTTCTTTCTTGCTATTGTGTCAACACAATGCCAACACCTGCATGCACCAGAGCAGCAAACTGCCAAAACACCTGCTTTGGTCAAATTGGCTGTTGATTAGCCTCTCATATCCAGAGGAAACTGCAAACCTATACCACATAGTATGCTTTCTTTTTGTTATGATTAAAAACCTAGATGCCCACGACTTGTTTAAATCTAAATGTTACAAAGTATATGTGAACTGTACCATGTTCAAACTGTTTAACTCTGATACTACCCTGTAATGTTAAAAAACAAATTTATTTATTTATTTTACAATCCAACCGCTAATTTCAGCTCAACAATGCCTTGTTCCAGTCTCTCTTCAACAAGTGCAGAAATATGCATCCGAACTGAGTGAATCTAAAGTGTTTTTTTTTCCTCTCAAAAACAATTAAAATGCTTTTGCATATATAAATTACTCACAGCACATTTCTACTGCTCTTATCTCTTGCCAAAGCTGTGTTTTCTAATGTTGATAGAAATGTATTGCTCCCTCACCTGGATGACCGCAGCCTACCGTGTTGTGTCATGTTCAGTGGTCTCTTCAGTTTTTTATCGCCGTCTCAGTGTCAGGAAGTTGTGTCTGACATGGCGTGTAGCCCAGGGCTACAAAAAACACCCACACCTCACTGATGGTGGTGAAAGCCGCTTGTCGGCTACATGCCACCCAAACCTCCAAAGTACCAGACACCTCAGACGGAAAAAATAACCATTCGGTGTACTTGTACCGTCTTTGGTCCTGCAAAAATCCTTTATTCTCAATAATTACTCATGTATAACAACTCATCCTTGGTTCTCTTTAAAGTAAATGTTAACATAAACTCAAACAAAGATATATAACTTACATGCCAGCGAAGGACGTCTGCAGAGAGAACAGCCATGGTGAGGCAGCAGCAGCCCAACTGACTGACTGAATGAGACACTGTCTATAACACACATGCACACACACACTGACACACACCTTTCTGCTGATCCCCTCCGGCATGTTACTGTCCACACCTCCTTATGCATGCACAGCCTCCTTCCATTTTCCTGACAGTTCCCCTCTTATATATCTGGTTCTCATTAAATTCCCACCTTCCACTGCCTCAAAATAAATCGAGTGGCCCATAAACAATTGTAGAAGTCATGTAGTTTACTAACATTTGCTGCAGGGATTTACATAGAAATGACTCTAAATGATTGTTCACCTCCCTCTCTACTTAGGACGAGCATTGAAGAAATTGTTGGAGAGATAACATCATAAAGCCAATATGGTGCAATTTGGTTGCAGTGTTTAATCTCCAAATTTGCATGAACTGTTTTTTTTTTTTTTTTGCCGCACCTTGAAATGATAACCATTGTCCATAAACTGGAATCAGATGTGGCCTTAGAGTTGATGTGTCTTTACTCGGGTCAGGGGGGATGTACAGCAGCGTGGGTTGTTATTTCCTGTTAGATCCATTCTCAACTGAGCAATTAAAAGCCCTCTCTGCAGAGAAAACATTTCAGATTCAATGCTGTTGTAGACTATAACACAAAACCCTACATGTTTGTTCTTTAAGTTGTCTTCAGACATTTAGAACCCTGCAGTAAAAGTGGTGTATGATTGATTTGACTTGGAGCATGATGACAGGTGGTGTGCACCTGGTCAAAGGCACCTACTGAAGGTGGTCTGGTTAAGCCAGATAAAATCTTGAGATGAAGCCTGTTGAGGATATATGAACTCTGGAAGCATGGAATAAAGCCCATTGAGATGTTTTTTTGGCAAAAAATAGAACCTAATTAAGGGAAACATTTAAATATTGACTTTTATTTAACAATAATCAAGAGCACAAGTTCAAGTGGGACTTTAATGTTACGTACCAAACTGGACTACTTTTGCCCTTTCATATCCCCTTTTCTTTCGTGATCAAAATGTTTTTTTTATGTCTGCCATTAACTTAAAGGTCCTAACATAGAATTGAGGGTTAAAATTGACACATTAATATCAGGCTTCTAATCCAGATGTAGTAATAAACCTGTAACCACTATGAACTGATTGTAAAACGAGGGTGACGTAATACAAAGGTAAGACAGTGGCAGCCATTATTCACTCTATAGTGCCCACAAAATGGAAACATCATCTCATCCTTAGGGATGGGTACCTTTCACATTGAATCGATACGATACCGATGTCCGGTACCTAAGAATCGGTATCGGTACTCAACGGTACCAATTTCTGGTACTTTTGTGTGTGTTTATGCAGTAAAAAATTTGTTTAATAATAAAATCTCAAATATTTTTCAATTCAACATATTTATTTTTTCATACATAACCTTTAATGAATATATCAAAAGAACATCCAACTGTTTGTATTATAACATCGCAGTTGTTTCAAACATTTCTTCTCCCATGTTGCAGACTGCAGATGATGAGTCGCTATCGTATGCGGGGGTGCTAGCGGTGCCAGATGCAGGAGTTGCAGGAGCAGGAGTGTGTTTTTGTGGTGCTTTCTGCCACCATTCGGTGGTCTCCTTAAGCAGAGAGGAACTTCTAAACATCAGACAGTCTTCTCTTGGCATTTATTTCACTATCATTCATTGACAAAAGCTTCACGGAGATCCTGGCCAGCATAGCGGTGGCCCTCTATGGGCTATGCCACCGGAAACGGCAGAGAGGGAAGAGAGAGAGTGTGCTCGTGAAGCTCTGACAGCGAGGACCACGCGCACCCTTGCCTGCACCTGGCAAATGTGCAATTCATGGTCAACAAGATGGACGAACTGCTTCTCCTCACCTGGAAAAACCTGGACCTTTGTGGATCTGCTGCCCTCTGCTTTACAGGTTTCGGTCAAGTGAGAAAACCCAGGACCGGTCAATTCTGATACCGGGCTTTCAGTTATTCAGAATGGACCGCAACGCAGACTTATCGAGGAAAATGTGAGGAGGCGGAATCCGCTTTCACATAAACGAAGGTTGGTGCAGAGACATCAAAGTGTTGAAGAAGGCATGTAGTCCTGACCTTGAGTCATTTCTTCTAAATTGTAAACCATTTTATTCCCTGAGGGAGTTCTCCTCATTTGTACTGGTTGGCGCTTACAAGGCTCACCTCGAGGCTCCCCTTCAGAGGCTGGAAAACAACTCGCTGAGCTGATAACAGACATGGAGAAAAACATCCAGATTCTCTCATCATTTTTCTTGAGGATTTTAACAGTACAAACCTCTCCAGTGAACTTCCCAAATACAAACAGCACATTAAGTGTCCCACCAAGGATAAAAACACTCTGGACCACTGCTACGCAACTTTAAAGTATGCATATCATGTTGTCACCAGGGCTGCTTTAGGACTTTCTGACCACTGTCTGGTCCACCTCATCCTAACCTATAGGCAGAAATTAAAAGCTTCCAGACCTGTGGTTCGGACTGTTAGGAAGTGGACTGATGAGTCAAAGCAGATGTTACAGGCCTGCTTTGACTGCACAGATTGAGCTGTTTTTGAAACTTCAGCCACTGATTTAAACCAACTTGCTGAGCTGGTGGCATCATACATCAGTTTGTGTGAGGACGTGTGTGCAGAACAAGACCTTCTGCACATACAGTAATAATAAACCTTGGTTCAGTTCTCATCTGAGGCAGCTGCGCTGGGATAAAGAAGAGTCTCACAGCTGTGGGGATCAGTTCCTGTATAAGCAGGCCAGGAACAAACTGACCAAGTACATCAAAGCAGCCAAGAGAAGCTACAGTGAGAAGCTCAAAAAAAGCTTCTCAATGCCGACAGGAGCCATCCCCCCAACCCTGAGCAGAATTCTCGCCTGGCAAATTAGTTGAATGGCTTCTCCTGCAGGTATGAAAAGCAGCAACCCAACTCCTCCACATTCAGAAACAAATTATTGCCATACCCCAACCACCCCTACCCCAGCAAGTCACTGGAGCTGTGTGAGGTTCCCTCCTGCTTCAAACGCTCCACCATCATCCCAGTACCCAAAAAAACCCCCCATCACAGGATTAAATGACTACAGGCCTGTCACCCTGACGTCTCTGGTCATGAAATCCTTTGAGCAACTGGACCCCTTGCAGTTTGCCTACCAAGCAAACAGATCGGCAGATGAGGCAGTCAACTTCGTCTTGCAACCTCGACCACCCAGGGATGTACGCCAGGATCCTGTTTGTGGACTTCAGCTCGGCCTTCAACACTATCAACCCAGACATCCCCACCAGAAGCTAATCCAGCACAAAGTCTCAGCCTCCAGCTGTCAGCGAATCACCAGCTTCCTGAAGGACCGGCAGCAGCAGGTGAGGCTGGGGAGCATCTTCTCCCATACAAGAATCATCAGCACCGGCACCCTCCAGGGGTGTGTTCTCTCGCCACTCCTCTTCTCCTTGAAGCTTGCAGATGACGCCATTGTTATTGGACTGATCCAGGACAGTGAGTAGCTTGCATACAGACAGGAGGTGGATCGGCTGGTACACTGGTGTGGTCAGAACCACCTGGAACTTAATCCACTCAAGACTGTGGAGATGATAGTGGAGAGAGAATCATCAGAGCTGACCTTCCCTCTATCCAGGACTTCAGGTCTAAGGTCAAGAAACATTCAGATAAAATGTCTACAGACCCCACACACCCTGCACACAAACTATTTAGGCTTTTAGCTTCAGGTTGGCGCTACAGAGCGCTGTCTACTAAAACCAGCTGCCACAGAGGCAGTTTCTTCCCTCAGGCTGTTTCTCTGATGAACACTTGACAGTCAGAGTTCCAGAACAACACCAGGCATACTTGGACGCATCTCACTTTATATTCCATCGCAAAGTCATTTTGTATATTAATAGATATTCTTTATTATTGAGAGCAAAGTGTACGAGAGTCAAATTCCTTGTTTGCCTGTACAAACTTGGCAATAAAGCTGATTCTGATTCTGATTGTAGCCGTATATCTGAGGCTGGCGGGAAAAATCTTGTGTTTAACCAGATGCTTCCTCAGATTAGAAGTATTCCTGCCGCTGCTGGCCTTGCACTTCGCATCACAAATATTGCAGCGACTGTAATCTGCATAGCATTTTTAAAGTCGAGGAATACTTTCGAGCACTATCTATCAGCCATGCTTGCTTTATTGACTGTACCAGCAGCTACTGACATCGTTACGCTCTTGTGCGTGTGATGATCCATGACCGGCATGGAAGGTCACTCACACTTCCACTCCCTCAGAATCACAATGATGCTTTTGGGTACCAAAACATGGTACTGTTTGATTTTCCATCAATAGGAATTTGGTAAGACCGACGGTATTCGGTTGATACCTGTAAAAGTACTGAATTTGGTACCCACCCTAGTCATCCTCCTGAGAAATATGCTGAACAGGAGACACTGATGCAATTAATAAAAATATAATAATGGTACACAACATCTTTGCCTGTATTTAAAGCGCTGAATACATTTGGGCATCATAAGGACTGCAACACAGAAAGCCATGGGGAAATCTTTCAAAATGAAGGCTGGGAGCTGTAAGGCATGCCCTTTTGATGAGCTGAATGCTCACACAGCTCGTTATCTTGGAGGATTAATCTTGTACGAAGTGAAACGACAAATTGATCCTTAATGGGCACTTTGTGGTTGAACGTTTATAAGGGAAATATAATGTGAAAGGCTTTTGTGTCATTTTACAATTATAAAACTGAGCAAACAAGGGACATGTTTGAGTTTTTTAAGGCTCCATTCTCGGGTCACTCTCATTTATTCCCTACAGATTCTCCATACCTCACATTATAATGTATTACACATATGCAATTATGCTTATGCTGATGACACACAACTTTATATTTCTGTTTCGCCCCATCATCACAGTCCCTCATAGTGGCTCATCGAGGTTGTCCAAGATACAGGTCCTTCTCAAAATATTAGCATATTGTGATAAATTTCATTATTTTCCATAATGTCATGATGAAAATTTAACATTCATATATTTTAGATTCATTGCACACTAACTGAAATATTTCAGGTCTTTTATAGTCTTAATACGGATGATTTTGGCATACAGCTCATGAAAACCCAGAATTCCTATCTCACAAAATTAGCATATTTCATCCGACCAATAAAAGAAAAGTGTTTTTAATACAAAAAACGTCAACCTTAAAATAATCATGCACATTTATGCACTCAATACTTGGTCGGGAATCCTTTTGCAGAAATGACTGCTTCAATGCGGCGTGGCATGGAGGCAATCAGCCTGTGGCACTGCTGAGGTCTTATGGAGGCCCAGGATGCTTCGATAGCGGCCTTTAGCTCATCCAGAGTGTTGGGTCTTGAGTCTCTCAACGTTCTCTTCACAATATCCCACACATTCTCTATGGGGTTCAGGTCAGGAGAGTTGGCGGGCCAATTGAGCACATTGATACCATGGTCAGTAAACCATTTACCAGTAGTTTTGGCACTGTGAGCAGGTGCCAGGTCGTGCTGAAAAATGAAATCTTCATCTCCATAAAGCTTTTCAGCGGATGGAAGCATGAAGTGCTCCAAAATCTCCTGATAGCTAGCTGCATTGACCCTGCCCTTGATAAAACACA
Organism: Girardinichthys multiradiatus; assembly: GCF_021462225.1. NCBI lineage: Eukaryota > Metazoa > Chordata > Actinopteri > Cyprinodontiformes > Goodeidae > Girardinichthys > Girardinichthys multiradiatus. The sequence goes on along the minus strand of NC_061803.1, from coordinate 28,985,001 downwards.
GTGGACCAACACCAGCAGCTGACACGGCACCCCAGACCATCACTGACTGTGGGTACTTGACACTGGACTTCTGGCATTTTGGCATTTCCTTCTCCCCAGTCTTCCTCCAGACTCTAGCACCTTGATTTCCAAATGACATGCAGAATTTGCTTTCATCCGAAAAAAATACTTTGGATCACTGAGCAACAGTCCAGTGCTGCTTCTCTGTAGCCCAGGTCAGGCGCTTCTGCCGCTGTTTCTGGTTCAAAAGTGGCTTGACCTGGGGAATGCGGCACCTGTAGCCCATTTCCTGCACACGCCTGTGCACGGTGGCTCTGGATGTTTCTACTCCAGACTCAGTCCACTGCTTCCGCAGGTCCCCCAAGGTCTAGAATTGGCCCTTCTCCACAATCTTCCTCAGGGTCCGGTCACCTCTTCTCGTTGTGCAGCGTTTTCTGCCACACTTTTTCCTTCCCACAGACTTCCCACTGAGGTGCCTTGATACAGCACTCTGGGAACAGCCTATTCGTTCAGAAATTTCTTTCTGTGTCTTACCCTCTTGCTTGAGGGTGTCAATAGTGGCCTTCTGGACAGCAGTCAGGTCGGCAGTCTTACCCATGATTGGGGTTTTGAGTGATGAACCAGGCTGGGAGTTTTAAAGGCCTCAGGAATCTTTTGCAGGTGTTTAGAGTTAACTCGTTGATTCAGATGATTAGGTTCATAGCTCGTTTAGAGACCCTTTTAATGATATGCTAATTTTATGAGATAGGAATTTTGGGTTTTCATGAGCTGTATGGCAAAATCATCCGTATTAAGACAATAAAAGACCTGAAATATTTCAGTTAGTGTGCAATGAATCTAAAATATATGAATGTTAAATTTTCATCATTACATTATGGAAAATAATGAACTTTATCACAATATGCTAATATTTTGAGAAGGACCTGTATAAGTGGGTGGATGGGCCATCCTGTCGCATGTTAATGCATAAAAGTTAGGAAGAAAAATCAGTTGCCTTGTCATCAGAAATGCTGTTAGTTCCATTTCTGCTTCCTCCATTGCCTCATGTCAATGTGCCCCTAAGTGAGGCACCTAACAACAAAATGCCTACCAATCTAGTGGTGTATGAATGAGTGCACTTTGGTGATTGTGACTTGGTAAATGTGACCCCAGTGTAATGCTTCAATTTATTGATCAATATAACTTTCAATGTGTTTTATAAATTCAGTCCATTTAGCATCGACTAAGAAAGGTTAGGAGTATTTATGGGCTCAGACTTACATTTCAACAGCCATAAAAGTCTCTCAATCAGCATCTTAACACCTTAAAAACTTTGAAGTAATTGGCAAATTTCTTCAAAACACAGAAAGATTGGTGAATGGTTAGACATTTGTTGTGGAGTTTGTGAAAAACAAAAATATCAATAAGGCAGATGCAACTAATCTAAGGTCCAGGCCAGTAACAGGCACTTGTAACTTGTAACTCTATGCGTTACATTAACGCTCAGCTTGGACTCCTGCTTTACTTGCACTGCTTTACTTGCACAATGATCACCTGCACTGTTGTATTGCTCTTGCATCTTATACTGCTCTATATTTACTCTCACTCACTTAAAACTGTGCACATATATTTATATTATATTGTAGATATGTTTATACTGTTTAATTTGTACTGTATTGCACCGACTACGCCAAAACAAATTCCTTGTATGTCCAAAAACGTACTTGGCAATAAAGCTTTTCTGATTCTGATTCTGATTCTGATGAATCATATCACACAATCCCTTAAATCATTGCACTGGCTCCTGTTAAAGAGATATTTTATAAACCCTTCTTAGGGAACCTAGTTGCTAGTGTGGGAAACCTGTTCTGGAGAAGGTTAGGTTTCCAGATTAGAGAACACAGGTGAAAGAATGCCATCTGAACAAAGAAACGCTTGTAGACTATAAAAGGTTAATAACTTTTAATAAGAAAAGCTCATACATGTAAAAACAATACATGTTCTGTCTGGCTTAATGCAAGGGTTTGGGGCACACATGAAAAACATTTATTAATGCCAAACATTATTGATATGATGCGCTGTATGAACACCTTGAGCAAAACATCTGCTGCAGAAACAAAATGAGTCTCATCTTTTCAGACTAAGATGACCCCACAGCACTGCGATTGAGGGTAACTGCTTTATGGCGGTGTAATAAAACCACTAAAGAGCCTGAGTCTGTGGTAAGGAATGAGGCATGCAGGCCTCCCTTTAAGCCAACTGCTTTGAATTATGGGATGAAGAGGCAGCTTTATTTTTCATGACAGACAAAGCGTTCTCTTTGAATCCAGGCAAGCCCACAAATGCATTTGCACAACCATTACGTGAAAGAATGACAGACAACGATGGGCAGGAGACAGCTAACTGGCCCATCCACCTGCATCCTTATCAGAAGAGAGGTTCTGTACCTGAAACCCAGAACTAAAGAATGACAGACACAGACTAAACATACTGTCTGCACCAGTGACAGAGATAATTTCTCTTAGACTTACATGATACTATCTGCATGCCTCAGGAAGATGCACAGCAAAGCCACAGGACAGACTTTACAACATGTTGCACCAAACAATAAGCAGCGTAATCCACATAAAAGATTCTGCATCGATTTCATTGCCAGAATTGTAGAGTAACAATATTTAATATTGATTAAACACTAATCAAGCCACCAATGTCCTGAGCATAGATGTCCTTTAAAAAAACCAAGTCGAAAAGAACCTTCTGTGGTTCTCTTCATGGCGATCAAACCTGGACCAGTTGGGCCACTGGAGGACCTGTTGCTGTCTTTAAGCACGACCCCACTAGGCCACGGCGCTTATTGGTGGTCTATAAAGCTAGGTGAAAATCCACAATTTTTTTTTCTAAATATATTGCAAGAGGAGGCTTTAATCTTCACAAAACAATTCCCCAAATGAGTTTTGTACATATACCTTTTAGTTTTACAGCAACGTAAACACAAGCGATGACATTTTAAGGTCCCTCAGACATTGCTGACTCTGTAAACAAAACGATACAAAAAGCTCCTTTCTCTTTGCAGCACCCCCAATTGACTCATATCATAGCAAACTAGAGACACTCACTTTTCTAACATAACTTGTCTTTCTAGCATCTTCTCTGATGATGTAATTTGCTTGCACATTACAGTCTGCTGGTTGCTGTTGTGCACTACTTCGTTAGCTTCCAGTTATGTTTGCAACTGTACATTTTGATGATACACAGAGTAAATGTCATAACCAAAGGCTCATATGCAGAAGGATTCCTAAAATAGAAATCAGCACTTTTATTTGACCAGATTCCCTTTTATTTCCTTTTTATGAGGTGAAAAAAACATTTGGGAAAGTTTTGGCACCCTTTGCCTTACTGCCATTCCCGCCTAGCACATTTCCCTCTAAACCTTTTGTGGAACATATATGCTTCAACTTATTCAGTCCAAATTTGCTGCAGTTATAGTAAAGATGTGGATGAATGCAACCTGGGGGTTGTCCCAGGAATTTCAAAGGATTTCCATAGTGTTTTGCAATGTTCATTTATAAAAAACGTTTTGGGAGGCTCAAAAAGTTTTATTTTGTCTTTGTTTAATTACAAATAAATCAGACATAGTAACAGTTACCATAGTGGTTCCACTGGAAAAATATTATTTTATGTCTTACCTTTACACAGGTACCAAAAGTTTACATGTAGGCCTTATAACTGTGGAGCTATACTTGATTTATTTAAGGTATGTAATTTCAGGTGGAAATTGCTCTAAAACCCCTTAGGGCTTAACAGGTTAACTCTCTCTCTCTCCTAGATTAAGCAATTCAAGCAGCTAAAGGAGTTACTGCTTCCATTAACTCTTTACTTTTGCTTTAACTTAGAAAAGACCCCTGTACCAATGCTTCTGCTTTTTTTGTCTTTGTAAGCTCTGTCATCTCAAACTCAGTCGGTCACAGCTTCTTGAGGTTTATTCCTTTTAAAATTAAGTATCCCACTGTCACAGTCAATTGTAAACCCCCACTCTGTCCGTCTCAGTCATCGTGTCCTTGGGCATGACACTTCACCCGCCTTGCTTGTATTGTAGTTTAAAGTGTTTTGGGGTCTCTGGGGACTTGATAAAGCGCTATACAAGTGCAGGCCATTTACCATTTACTATTTAACAATAAATTGAATCTGTTTGTAAAGTGCCTTGAGACAGTTGTTGTGAATTTGTGATTGAATTGAGCTGATATAAAAGGTAATGCATAAAATACTGTACATGTCAGACATCTATCCTCCTAAAGGATGGAACACAATAGTGACAATACCTTAAGAGGGCTGTTCTGTTTTTAACCATTACTGCTACAGAACAAACTACCTATAGCTAAAGTCCATGTATCAATTCTGTCATGCCACATTTAGCATGACCCATCCAGCAGTGTTGGATGTTTAGATTTATTTGAGATAATTTGACATTTACTTAGGATTATTTTTTTTCTTGCTGTCTAGACCAGTAGTGACAGAGGTCATTTAATTCCCTTTGGGATTGAGAATGTATTTTTTAATTGAATATGAATTGAATTTGAAATGGCAGAATTCCAATTGCAAGTGAATGCGTTACCAAATGCTATACATCATCAAATGCTATGCAAACTGATTACGCTTGGTCATTACCCTTTTCCATGTGTTTAACCGGTAGCTATCAGGGAGCATCCATCTGGCATCCAACTGCCATCTACTTTAACAAAAGGATGCCACATGGAAAAACCAATATACATGATGAAACAGTATTTTTTTTCTATGTTCAAATGTCAACTTGCACAGACACTCAATCACTTTTAAATACAGTAGAATTTCATAAGTTCTCCCTCAAAACATGTAGTTCACGTCAATGAGACGAGGCACTACATATAAAGTAAAGAAAAAAAATAAGGAAAATCATTAGTACTACAGTAACAGTACTATTCTTTTTTTAAGCACTGGCTTGTGAGAGTTTAAACTATGACTTTTCCAACTTCCTGGAGTACATAGCTGTGCAACAGTGATGATGTTAGCCTATACAGAAACAAGACATTGAGCTGTTTTGGACTTATTGGTTCTGTCTGAAAATTTGAACCAAATAAAGGTGGTGTGCTCTCTCATCGTGGTAAAGAGTTGGTTTCTAGCTAAAGCAGAGTAGTTTAAATATGTTGCTATCTTGTTCCCAAGGTAGTGCTACAAAAGAAAAACAATGGTTACATGGGCCTGTTGGGATGAAAAAAGAACTGAGCAACTCTCTTGAATTTACTGGCCTGTCTGGGTTCAGTCAATATGGATCATAACCGAAAGAACAAGATCCTGAAAATGAGTGACTATAATGCGTTTCTTTTGCATGTAGCTGTATTCCCTCCTAAAGCTTTTATTTCGAATGTAAGGGAGGTAAGAAATCTATTGCTGTCAAGTTTGGTGTCGTGGAGGACCCCGGGATGCAGACGAGCAGGAAGCATAGGTGGTGAGTGAATGGTGGTGAGGGAATGATTTAATAAATGAAAACTTACTTCAGAAGGTGGTGGCAAAAAACAGACATGGACAGGTTGGCAAGTCAGGCTTGGCATGAGCAAAGGACGTGACATGAATAGTGATGAACTGACTGAAAACAGGGTGACATGATCCAAAATGTTTCTGCAAATAATGAACAGGATGAGGGTGTATATGTATGGCAAGACACTGGTGAAAAACAAAACTGATTAACATAGTGTTGGTGGGCCAAATGAAGCTGATTGCTTAACGACAGGAGAGAACCAAACGTGGCTAGAGCAAAACAGAAATTCAAGGATACAAACTAATCGGCAAAACGTAAACTTACAGAACATGAACTGGAACACCATAAGAAACTAAAGCACAGCCTGGAAAATAATAAACAGAAACAAGAGCCAAAACTTAAACTGGAAATAAGAATATATTGAACCCAAACAGACCCAAACACCCTCAAATCATGACAATTGCTTGGCTGCAGCACCTTTAAAATGGTATTTAGTCCTGCTAAAATACTCAGTCACATTCTAGACCATGCACATATGCCAATGAAGATAAATCAATGAAGATTCACTCCAAAAGGTTTTTTCTGTAACAAACATACAACATTGAAGATTAAAATTTGTTTGATTTATGTTTAGAATGTCAGCCACGTAAGATCCACTTACGCTGACCCATACAGGGATTGTTCGTTGTAATATTTCAACCCACTGTGTTAGTTCAGTACAGTTCTCCCACATAGAAACTGTGTTTCAATATTAGCTCTTCCAGCTGACAATAAAAAAAAATTTGCATGTTTTGCTTCTAGCTAAGATTAAGACTAATTTCAGAAACAGCTTTGGTGAACAGACAATAACAATGTCCTGTTAAACAGACAGGATCTGAGTTGATCTATTAACCAGCCTTTCTGTGATTAAACGGAGCCGCAAAACAGACCATTCAACAATTTTCTTCCTAAATGAAAAACGAAATGAGAGCCAGGTGCTTTTTATATTGTCCATTTGTATCACTTCCTTATTAATGACAATCGACCAAGATGAGTCAAAACTAGAGCAATGGTTATTCATACTGTATTTATACCTATATATAGTCACAACATCAGATGGAAATAGAAGATCCTACTGTGTATGTGGATGTATGTTGGCCATAGGTCTAAACCATCTCCTGACAGTAGTGAAGCAGGGACTGATCCAATCACTTAGCAGATGGAAACAGCTCTGATGAAAGCCAGGAATGCATATGTGTACTGAGTTGTCAGGTTTTGTTCAGCACTTAGTTAGTAAAGAACAGAGTATGAATGCTTGGGCCTTTTAATACAGCAGACTAGCAGTGTAACAGTATATTCAGCTCAAAAAACAATAATCTGCTTTTTTTGTACATATCAAGGTTTGACAAATCCTAAACTATGTTTAAAATAATATGTAATGAGTATAGTATATAACAGTCCATCATTGAGAGAGCCATATATTGCACGTTTTATGCTTGTTTGATTTAAAAGGTGGTTAATTACAAAAAAATAACTGCTCCTTTTTTATTGTTTCACAATAAGATTAGCGGTTTTATAAATCTAACTGTGTTTATAGAATCTGTAATCTGTGTAGAAACATCCAGTTTAGATTTGATTATTTTAGATATTTTAAAGTTTAAATGCTTATTCCCTTAATAAATGAAAAACTGCAATTTGTATTTCTTCCACTAATCTTTCTCTGGTAGTAAAATTTGTTTGAAGTTCTGAAACAGAGCAGAAGAAATCTGTCAGGGGGAAAATACTTTCTCACGGCGCTGTATTTGTAAATTCAAATAGTATTTTATGTTTGACAAATTTTACAGAACTTTACAAGGGACAAATTAAATAGTTTGTGCACACATTGGTACCCATGACCTTCAGCCTAATTTTGTATGACCAGCACCACATCAATGTCCAACACTAACAACCAAAATCAGCTAGCTAACATACAACATAGCACCCTGACAGAGCTTTCACCAATCCAAGAATCACAAAGAAACAGGTCTATCCATATGATCTGTTTTTATAAAGCCATGTTCAGTATGACCTTGAGATCCTTTCAGCTATTGATTCTTATGTAAAACCAGCAGGGTCTAACCTGCAGCTCCTTGCTCCTCCTTTCTCGTCCGATGTTGAGGGCCTCCTCTGCTTCCAGCTTAGTGCTAGTACTGCTGATCTCTAAGTCCTTCCTTCAAAGAGAGCACAAAAATATAATCTTCATTCAACCAGAAACAAAGTTTGATGAAGTGTACCGGTGACTGAAGGGTTCATTTCTAAACATGTCATTTTGTTATTGCTACAACATGTAATAAAGCTTCATGGAACCATGAGCTGAATTGAACTGACAGGTTTCATATCGCAGGAAGGACAGAAACAAGGTGAGTCACTGATTTTATTAATGTTGAGCAGGGTCAAGCTGAGTTGGTGGTGTGTAGTCCATGTCTTTCCTGACACCTGGTTCTTTTCTTCTTTAACTGTAGCTGCAAGGTACAGTAAATATATCTCCTTACTGTCATATTACTGAGGGCAGATAGCAACATGTTGGGATCTTCATGAATGCCTCGCCTGCAAACTATTTCCCATTTTGTCATGTTACAACTGTGAACTGAAAGTTGTTTTGGGGAATTTTATGTGATAGACCGTCACAAACTAGTGCATATTTGGGAAGTGGAAGGATAGCAATAAATTATTTTTTGTTTCTTTTTACAAATAAATATCTGACAATTATGGCATGGATCTGCATTCAACCCCATTTTGGGGATGTCTTTACCAGCTTTGCACATTTAGACTGACATTTAGCAAAGAAATCATCAGTTATCAAGTAGGAGATTCTCAATTGGATTAGGGTCTTTTTAGGCCATCTAAAACCCTTTTATTGCATCTCGGGCTGTATGTGTATCTTGTAAATGCAGAGTAGATCTTAAAAGTCATTCACCACATGGTTTCTGCAGCCTCATATAGGTGTTTTATGATGTCTGGTTATGGCCTATGAGAGAGCTGCATGTAAATGCATGCTTTCTGTAAATGTTTAGGATTATGGTAGAGTTTTAAATGTGAACACTAACTAGAAAGGTTCTTACCCGTCTTTGAGCTTTTCATGGCCAATTATGTATTGTTAAGCATTCCACAGAGATTAAAGAGACAAATCCTATCGTGGCTCGGGAAATGGGTCAAAGCAGGTACATATTTACCCGACCCCTTTGCCTTCATTAAATAGGAATACAATTAAATGAAAATTTGTGAAAAACATGACTAATACCCAGGTTTGAAGATTCCTGACAAAAAGACAGATTCTGAATGGTATGGTGGCTGGGAGGTGCAAACCAACATACAACATCTGAAACACTTTTACAAAGCCTGAGACAAATTCACATTTCAGAAAACAATTTGACAAGTTGTGAAACACTTTTATAAGTTCCGAAGCAAATTTACATTTGAGAAAACACATTTCAATTTCAGAAAACAAATTTACATTTCAGGAAACACTTAACAACACACAAAACACTTTTACAAGTCCTGAAACACATTTACAAATGACAAAATCTTATGGAAAGGGAATGTACCAACTCTGAGGATGACCCGGAAGTGATGCCAGTAGCGCTCATGGTGACCCAAGATGGACAGCAATCAAGTGGCGTTTTGCCTGTTTTGTGGCACACATATGAGTGGATGAAATTGGTTTTATTTTTCGGGTGATTGGTCCTTAGAATGTGAGAGACAGCAAGCTCAATTCGTGGCAGTACCAACTAGAAAAGGTCCTTCCGCCACAGGAAGGTGCCACAGAGTGCCACACCAGCAGTAAAAGCCTCTAAGATGCTGCCACCCCCGCTGCCGCCGTTTTTGTCGAAGCCAATGCTGAATATAGGCAAATAGGTTTTCATTATAGTTATTAGCTATTGACTGTTATTTAGTAATTACTTTCAAATGATCATGTCATTATTGGTTATTATTTAATAAGGGTGCCACAAGGATGCCAGAGGGTGCCACAAGGATGACAGAGGGTGCCACAAGGATGACAGAGGGTGCCACAAGGATGACAGAGGGTGCCACAAGGATGACAGAGGGTGCCACAAGGGTGACAGAGGGTGCCACAAGGATGCCAGAGGGTGCCACAAGGATGACAGAGGGTGCCACAAGGATACCAGAGGGTGCCACAAGGATGACAGAGGGTGCTACAAGGATGACAGAGGGTGCCACAAGGATGACAGAGGGTGCCACAAGGATGCCAGAGGGTGCCACAAGGATGACCGAGGGTGCCACAAGGATGCCAGAGGGTGCCACAAGGATGACAGAGGGTGCCACAAGGATGCCAGAGGGTGCCACAAGGATGACAGAGGGTGCTACAAGGATGCCAGAGGGTGCCACAAGGATGACAGAGGGTGCCACAAGGATGCCAGAGGGTGCCACAAGGATGCCAGAGGGTGCCACAAGGATGACAGAGGGTGCTACAAGGATGACAGAGGATGCCACAAGGATGACAGAGGGTGCCACAAGGATGACAGAGGGTGCCACAAGGATGCCAGAGGGTGCCACAAGGATGCCAGAGGGTGCCACAAGGATGACAGAGGGTGCCACAAGGATGCCAGAGGGTGCCACAAGGATGCCAGAGGGTGCCACAAGGATGCCAGAGGGTGCCACAAGGATGACAGACGGTGCCACAAGGATGCCAGAGGGTGCCACAAGGATGCCAGAGGGTGCCACAAGGATGACAGAGGGTGCCACAAGGATGCCAGAGGGTGCCACAAGGATGACAGAGGGTGCTACAAGGATGACAGAGGATGCCACAAGGATGACAGAGGGTGCCACAAGGATGACAGAGGGTGCCACAAGGATGACAGAGGGTGCCACAAGGGTGACAGAGGGTGCCACAAGGATGCCAGAGGGTGCCACAAGGATGACAGAGGGTGCCACAAGGATGCCAGAGGGTGCCACAAGGATGACAGAGGGTGCCACAAGGATGCCAGAGGGTGCCACAAGGATGACAGAGGGTGCCACAAGGATGCCAGAGGGTGCCACAAGGATGACAGAGGGTGCCACAAGGATGACAGAGGGTGCTACAAGGATGACAGAGGGTGCCACAAGGATGACAGAGGGTGCCACAAGGATGCCAGAGGGTGCCACAAGGATGACAGAGGGTGCCACAAGGATGCCAGAGGGTGCCACAAGGATGACAGAGGGTGCCACAAGGATGCCAGAGGGTGCCACAAGGATGACAGAGGGTGCCACAAGGATGCCAGAGGGTGCCACAAGGATGACAGAGGGTGCCACAAGGATGCCAGAGGGTGCCACAAGGATGCCAGAGGGTGCCACAAGGATGACAGAGGGTGCCACAAGGATGACAGAGGGTGCTACAAGGATGACAGAGGGTGCCACAAGGATGCCAGAGGGTGCCACAAGGATGCCAGAGGGTGCCACAAGGATGACAGAGGGTGCCACAAGGATGCCAGAGGGTGCTACAAGGATGACAGAGGGTGCTACAAGGATGACAGAGGATGCCACAAGGATGCCAAAGGGTGCCACAAGGATGACAGAGGTGCCACAAGGATGACAGAGGGTGCTACAAGGATGACAGAGGGTGCCACAAGGATGACAGAGGGTGCTACATGGATGCCAGAGGGTGCTACAAGGATGCCAGAGGGTTCTACAAGGATGACAGAGGGTGCCACAAGGATGACAGAGGGTGCTACATGGATGCCAGAGGGTGCTACAAGGATGCCAGAGGGTTCTACAAGGATGCCAGAGGGTGCCACAAGGATGCCAGAGGGTGCCACAAGGATGACAGAGGGTGCCACAAGGATGCCAGAGGGTGCCACAAGGATGCCAGAGGGTGCCACAAGGATGACAGAGGGTGCTACAAGGATGACAGAGGATGCCACAAGGATGACAGAGGGTGCCACAAGGATGACAGAGGGTGCCACAAGGATGCCAGAGGGTGCCACAAGGATGCCAGAGGGTGCCACAAGGATGACAGAGGGTGCCACAAGGATGCCAGAGGGTGCTACAAGGATGCCAGAGGGTGCCACAAGGATGCCAGAGGGTGCCACAAGGATGACAGAGGGTGCCACAAGGATGCCAGAGGGTGCCACAAGGATGCCAGAGGGTGCCACAAGGATGACAGAGGGTGCCACAAGGATGCCAGAGGGTGCCACAAGGATGACAGAGGGTGCTACAAGGATGACAGAGGATGCCACAAGGATGACAGAGGGTGCCACAAGGATGACAGAGGGTGCCACAAGGATGACAGAGGGTGCCACAAGGGTGACAGAGGGTGCCACAAGGATGCCAGAGGGTGCCACAAGGATGACAGAGGGTGCCACAAGGATGCCAGAGGGTGCCACAAGGATGACAGAGGGTGCCACAAGGATGCCAGAGGGTGCCACAAGGATGACAGAGGGTGCCACAAGGATGCCAGATCAGCTGTAAATGTCTCCAGGATGCTGCCACAGCGACTGCCTTTGTTTTACTGTGGTCAAGCCAGCTGCTTCCACCTCGAAATGCCGGTCAAGTCAACCCTCACGCGGTTTTGTTGTACGCAAAAACATTATGAATCATGGCAGTGGCGCTTGCTGAGATCTTAGTAAAAGCAATATTTTTTAAATGAACTCACTTGTGGTGATTTATTGCATTGTTGCTGTTTTTATGTTAGGTATTTAAAAGTCTGGTTTTCTGGTTCAAAAGTGGCTTGACCTGTGGAATGCGGCACCTGTAGCCCATTTCCTGCACACGCCTGTGCACGGTGGCTCTGGATATTTCTACTCCAGACTCAGTCCACTGCTTCCGCAGGACCCCCAAGGTCTGGAATCGGCCCTTCTCCACAATCTTCCTCAGGGTCCGGTCACCTCTTCTCGTTGTGCAGCGTTTTCTGCCACACTTTTTCCTTCCCACAGACTTCCCACTGAGGTGCCTTGATACAGCACTCTGGGAACAGCCTATTCGTTCAGAAATTTCTTTCTGTGTCTTACCCTCTTGCTTGAGGGTGTCAATAGTGGCCTTCTGGACAGCAGTCAGGTCGGCAGTCTTACCCATGATTGGGGTTTTGAGTGATGAACCAGGCTGGGAGTTTTAAAGGCCTCAGGAGTCTTTTGCAGGTGTTTAGAGTTAACTCGTTGATTCAGATGATTAGGTTCATAGCTCGTTTAGAGACCCTTTTAATGATATGCTAATTTTGTGAGATAGGAATTTTGGGTTTTCATGAGCTGTATGCCAAAATCATCCGTATTAAGACAATAAAAGACCTGAAATATTTCAGTTAGTGTGCAATAAATCTAAAATATATGAATGTTAAATTTTCATCATGACATTATGGAAAATAATGAACTTTATCACAATATGCTAATATTTTGAGAAGGACCTGTATGTCGATTTGACATTTTAGTTTGTCACTATTTTATGTTCATTATTTGTGAAAATGGTGAAATGTGAAAATGGTTTCCATTGACCCGTCTCACTTCACGTTGACAGAACACATCCAGGTATCACTCATCAAATTTCACCCAATATCTGATGTGGAATTTCAAAATTAAAGCCCTTAAAAATAAGACATTTTAGACATTACTGTGTTTATAGCAAGACAACGGATTGTTTCCAGTGATTACTCACACTTCAGCCTGACAGAAGAACACCTCCAGATGTCACTCATTTAATGTCACCAACATCTGATGTGTAATTTCAAAATTGAAGGCCTTAAAAATGAATCATTTTACATTTATTTTCCCTGAATTTCTGTGTTTATTGCAACACGATGGTTTGTTTCCAATGATTACTCTCACTTCAGGACGACAAGGGAACACTTTCAGATTCCACTTATCGTATTTCATCAAGATCTGATGTGGAATTTTTAATTTAAAGCCTGTAAATTTTAGACATTTCTATCTATCTTTTACGAAGTTGCCAAATATATTTATATCATGTTTTACTGTCCAATCATTTGTGATCTCTTAGCACTGGAAATATGTTTTAAGGATGACTATATGCAACTGCCACAACTATTGCAGTTTGGTATCTAAACAACTGTAGGAGTAGTTTCGAAAACGGGGCAAACGGCATTCGATTGCTGTCCATTTTGGATCACCACGAGCGCTTCCGTTACCACTTCCAGGCCAGAAGTTGGTACATTCACTTTCCGTTAGATTTTGTCATTTGTAAAAGTGTTTCGTGTGTTGTTAAAGTTTGTTCGTCGTCTTCCGCTTATCCAGGACCGGGTCGCGGGGGCAGCAGACTCAGCAGAGATGCCCAGACGTCCCTCTCTCCAGACACCTCCTCCAGTTCCTCCAGGGGGAGCCCAAGGCGTTCCCAGGCCAGCCGAGAGACATAGTCCCTCCAGCGTGTCCTGGGCCGTCCCCTGGGCCTCCTCCCAGTGGGACGTGCCTGGAACTCCTCCCGAGGAAGGCGTCCAGGAGGCATCCGGTATAGATGCCCGAGCCACCTCAACTGGCTCCTCTCAATGTGGAGGAGCAGCGGCTCTACTCCGAGCCCCTCCCGGATGGCCGAGCTCCTCACCCTATCTCTAAGGGAGTGCCCGGCCACCCTACGGAGGAAGCTCATTTCAGCCGCTTGTATCCGTGATCTCGTTCTTTCGGTCATGACCCAAAGTTCATGGCCATAGGTGAGGGTAGGAACGTAGACCGACCAGTAAATTGAGAGCTTTGCTTTTCGGCTCAGCTCTCTCTTCACCACAATGGACCGGCACAGCGCCCCCATTACTGTGGCAGCCGCACTGATCCGTCTGTCGATCTCCCGCTCCATTCTTCCCTCACTCATGAACAAGACCCCGAGATACTTAAACTCCTCCACTTGAGGCAGGAACTCCCCTCCAACCTGAAGAGGACAAGCCACCCTTTTCCGGTCGAGTACCATGGCCTCGGACTTGGAGTTGTTAAAGTGTTTTTCTGAAATGTAAATTTGTTTTCTCAAATATAAATTTGCTTTCTCAACTGTTTATTTGTTTTCTGGAATGTTAATCAGTTTTTTGAAATGTAAATTTGTTTTTCGGGTGATCGGTCCTTAGAGTCTGAAAGACACCAAGCTCAATTCGTGGCAGTAGCCATTTCCCTTTAATTTGTTTTCTGAAATGTCAATGTGTTTTTTCAATTGTATATTTGTTGTCTCCAATGTAAATTTGTTTCGGGACAGAGAAAGTATTTCGCGTCTTCTTAAGTTGTTTTCTGAAATGTACATTTGTCTCAGGCTTTGTAAAAATGTTTCAGATTTTGTAATGCACCTCCTGGCTACCGTAGAATGGCGAGTGCTATAAGCATTATTATAAGCGTTTAACATTAATTTTAAGGCCATTTATGCTCTAATCCCTTTTCAGTCCAATCTTACAGAACCTAAGGACGAGTTCACCTGCTGTCCAGAAAAAGTGCAGATTGACAGAATGCATCACTTTTCTGCTTCATATTACTTTCACTCTAGTTGTGATGCTTCCATTTACACAGTATCAAACTGCTAAAATATGCTCTAAGCTACTTTGGTAACATTTTTGTAAAATATGAGTTCAAACAAGGCTGGAACCTGGCTTTTCAGGGGCAATAATATGTACGTATATACATATATATATATATTGATATGTATATATATATATATATATATATATATATATCAACAACAGGATAACATGCTAATCTTGCATGCTAACATGTAGATGCTTTGGGAAATCCATGGATAATTATCCAAATGCTGTTTTAAACTAGATACAATCGGAATAATTATTCCTGTTGCTAATGTACCATTACTGCATATATTGGGATGAAGCAGCCTCAGTACAGCTTTGGCACAAGTGAGCCAATGCTTGTTGACACACAGTAACTATAAATTCCTGCTGCATTTGACTGCACAGTGCAACATAACAGATACGTTTGTTTTTCATTCTAAGATGGACAAAGTTTTTTTAATGTTGATCACTAATAATTTGAATTCATTGTCAAATGATGCACAACCTGTGCCGGTTTAAAGTGTATTAAAAGTCAGACAGGTGCTGTTCAAGTTTTATATCCAAAATAAATCCGCAGGACGGACAGTAATAGCAACAGTAGGGAGAACATTTTTGACTGACCTTTTGATAAGATCTTCCAAACCACTCCTCATCTTCTCTACCTCTCCTAAGCTGTCCATAGTAGGTCTGCTGTCTGCCTCCAGCTTCCTCCTGGCCTTCTCAGGCTCACCACGCTGAAGCTGCTCCAGCTGGAACTCCAGCTGAGTTCAGGAAAAGATGCAAGAAGACAACATAGTTACTAGGGGTGTTAGGGTACACAAAAATCACGGTCTAGTAATTAGGTTGTAAAGTCACCAAATTTGGTTCTCTTTATTCAAGAGAATTAAAGAAAAAGTGGCTATTACAGAACTGACTGGAGATTTGGTTAGACTTTTTTTTAGTTAATAAAGGAGAAGTGGGTATAACCAGTGACCGGATGGATGGATGGATGGATAGAATGTTGTTGTTTAGGATCTTTTTTAAATGAGTCTGTGTGGACATTAAATAAAAAAAAAAAGGTTTTAATCTCTTTGGAGTTGTTTTGATATGAAGGCAGTCCTGTTAACCAGATGTACTTAAATGCACCATAAAAAGCACATCTGTTGAGAAATCCCTGTTGTTTAGAGGAACTTGTCATGACAGTAACAGTGTGTTGTATCTCCTATGTGGTGCTGCGATTTCTGCACCACATAGGGTTAGTGTTAGGGCAGGCAGATGAATTTGGACTTCAGCTGATTTTTATCCAGTACCAGTGATGTTTACATTCAGCTTGATGTTCTTTCAGGTGAGTAATTCAGTCAAGTGCAAAGTGAGCTCCATACCTTATTGCTGTTGAAAAATGCAGATGCTAACATAAAGTTTTGGTTTGGTCCACCTTTTTTCCTCCACTGTACCTGCATGACAAACCTTAATGTCCCCAAATGGTATAGTAGTATTAGTATGGAGTGTAGTGATAGCTTTGTACTTTTAATGGTAATATCCAATTTTTATGCATAATATTAACCCCTACTGGCTGTTTTTATTTAAAATTATATAAAAAATAATTTATGTTTTTGCTGTTTAACAGATTCTAAATTAAATAGAGATTAGTAAATTGAATACAACACAAACAAAATGTAGATGTTTAGTATGGAATAATAAAACATTGGCATAATTGAGTGTAACTCCACCTGAGGATGGCAAAGTGTTTCCAATACCATTGTTGGTCTGTGTAGATTATTCATCAACATGCATGTAGTTAGATACATACACCACCTTGATTGTGTAATGGTTTGAGAGGAATTTGTGTAAACAGTCTAGAATTAGGTTATGTGCTTCTCAAGATTTGCTCACCTGTTTTAACAATGCAGTCAAAAACCTGGCTTATCTTTGATAAATATTCTATTCACCATGTGTTTCTGTGGCATGACTATTACTGTATGTCAACATGATCTTCTGGTGTTGTAATTGTGGCTCAACGCCTTTGATAATTACAACCGTTAAATACTCAGTAATAACTGATAACTATTACCAGAGATGTCACTGTTTAATCAACCGTTTCTGCCGAAACATGTGGAACTTTAACCTTATTTTGACTGACAAATCACTCTTGCACAAAATAAACACAAAACACCTTCTCTTTATCTACGTGAAAATGTATTAAACCAATCAGCCTGATGCAATCAACTGTTCGATCCAATAATCTTCACCTACTCAAACATGCAAAGTTCCACGCAAAAGGGTAAAATATCTAACTAAACAAAATAAAACAAAACAGGAGTGGGTGTGTATGGAATCAACCAGCAGTAATGGCAAAAGTGATAATATGACAAGGGAATATGGTGTTGAACGAAGATTTGGGAGTGCAGCCCGCCAGAAAGTGTAGCTCAGTGAGATACCGGCAGTCATAACAAGTCCCCCACCGCTGGGGATGTTACAGAACACATAGGGTTACAAAACGTTTGGCAGCAACTCATAAAACATAAAGTTGAAGACAAAGAAAATGGTTGACTTTCACCATAAGGTTATCATAACGGTCCAGTTTCACAGCACACCTGCTCACAGGTGTTCACAGGGTGAACGCACAATCTTGCGAGACTCGGCAACCTCAGAAAACAACAGTAATCACGTTTCAAAAGAACAATGTCATGCACATACAATTCAGAACACATTAGACTATAAGTGGCGATTCTACATCGCACTAAACCCTCCTCTACCCTGCCCAAGCTATTCCTGAGAAATAAATAAAAATAAAAGGTGGATTTTACTTGTTGAAGTTTTCCTTCTGAGGCAGTGAGTGAGAGAGAAAAGGGGTTAAAGAGTTCCTGCGCGTCCACAGTTAAACTCCAAGAAAGTGATCAATCTCCGTTTTCTGGCCTCCTAGGCAAAAAGGAAAAATATGCTCTCACCGTCAGCAGTCGACTAGTACAAAACAAGGAGGGAAAGTTGCGTCTCCTTGAAACTCCATGGTTTTTTTGGTTACGTGTTAAACTCACGTCTTCAATCGGCAAAGTGAAATTTCTGGCCTTCTTATTCCAGACACCTCTTTCATGAATTTTTCATTGGCCAACGAAGGAGAATAAATGAAATCCACGTGGGACCTCGTCTCCAGAATAATGCGCTTCAGTTGCTGGTCCGGTTTCCAGCGTGAAAAGCAAAGCTTTTAATGGGGCCACCTTCATTTATGTTTTCCCGTGACGTCAGACTTGGGATGCCCCGTCATGTCAGCCGCGGTAGCCGCTGGGATTCGTAGTAGCAGGCTATCCTGGGATACAAAATGGCCGATGACGCCAAAAGGCCTGATAGCCTCCAGCAACGTGCAAATGGTCCAATATTCAGCACAACATGTGGTCCAACACTTAAGAAACATACCAATTTATACATTTATATTTAAAATGTCTGTACAGTGAAAGCAAAGTGCAACCAAATTAATAGTAATGAAGTAGGGAAGTGACCAAAAATCTCCTGCATGCTTAAGTTCATACTAAATATATCAGATTCATATCATTGTAAAGGCACATGTATGTAACTTCAATAATAGTATCAAGCCAATGAAAAAATCAGCTCAAATAAATCTTTTTTTTTTTGCTAATTGTCTGTTGTACTCTGTTAACACTGCATTAGCAGCAGCGGACAGCTCAAATATTTACATTTAGAAATAAATTGCAAACAAATGGATATAGCAACAAAAACACACTGGAAATATTGCACATGTCCCAGCCAACTTAAAAATGTAGAAATAATTAACTGCTGTGCTCAGTGGCTGGATTAACTATTACTAGCAAAACAAGCTGATAACAATGTATTTCTTAGCATTTGTAACATTCAAACAAAAGAACATGATCACAATGCTGGTCTTTAGGATTGATTAGATAAAATACAAACCAATTCAAGTGCAAATAAATTGTTTCTTAGGTAGGACTTACCACTTCTTATACCCTGCAGCTACTAAACTTTGTAGTCAGGGTTCCAAAGGAACTAGTGAAGATCTAAGTTAGAACTTTGACTTCAGGAGATTCTTCAAAATATTATTCAGCCTTGAAAATGCTGATACCAGCCCAGCACTGGTGGCGTAGGGGATTAAGTGCACGACCTATATACAGATGCTTCAGTCCTCGATACGGGCATCCTGGGTTCGGGTCCCAGCTCCAGAGACATTTCCTGCATATCTTCCCCCTCTCTCTGCCCCCATTTTCTGTCAATTTCCAGCACCATTCTTATCTCACTGGTGAACAAGACCCCGAGAGGACTTATAGGAGCTGATCCCCATCATCATGTGGGCGGGCTGGGCAAACTCCCATGAATCCCCGAGTTTCCTGTAGAGGGTGTCGAACTGGTCCAGCGTTCCACGATCGGGACGAAAACTGCACTGCTCCTCCTAAAGCCGAGGTTTGACTATCAGCTAGACTCTCTTCTCCAACTCTCTGTCCACAACATCCAGAGGCCTGAGGTACTCAGGGCGGATGTCATCCCCCCCAACACCTTAACACTGTGGAGCTTTTTGAACTCTTCGCTGACTTTGGTCTGGGTAATGAAAGACTCCAACTCTAAGTCGCCAGTCTCTGCTTCCACCAGGGTAGGCGTGACGGATCATTGAAGTACCCCTTTCCACATCGAGGCCACAGCTACGGGCAGCTGCATCAACAATAGAGGTAAAGAACATGGTCCACTTTCACTCTATGTCCCTCTAGCCTCCCCTCGGATCCGGGAATAGCTGTCTCGGAGGTGGGAGTTAATACGTTCCTGACCCAGGACTCTGACCCAACAGACCCTGACTTTAAGCTAGTCAACCTCTCTCAAGGCAGCCTGACTATTTCTGGCAGATATCTCTTGACCTCCTGCACAAGCTTGGCTCCTTCCCCCACAGCGAGGTCACATTCAATGCCCCTAGAGCCAGATTGAGCATCTGGGGATGGGGTCGTCAACGTCTTTTCCTTCAACCGCTGCCCGATCCTCTTTGCACAGGTCCCTCATGGTTCCCCCCTGCAGGTGGTGGCCCGCTGGGGGACAGCCTTATGTCTCTCATTTGGGCTCTGCCCAGCCAGGTCCTGTGAGGGGTAACCCAGCAACCAGGTGCTCATCGACAAGCCCCTACCCCAGGCCTGGCTCCAGCGTAGGGCCAAGGCTCCACTGTACCGGGTGACATCACATGCATTTTAGAATAGCTAAAATTGGAAAACTCTACTATGCCACAGTCAGCTTTCTTCTCAGCACTGAAAATTAAAATTGTATTTACCCAAAACTCAAGATCTAGATTGATAGCAATATCTGACATCAATGGCTCTTCACACATGCGTTATTATGCCTTTCAGTTTCCGGTAATGAACATGTCTATGGGGTGATAATGTTGCTGGCAAATTAGAGCGATACAATTTATCTGATTATAAGTTCAGTATTTGTGATTTAGAAATTGCCAAGGACTGCTTGAATGCTACATTTTATAGGCTACAACATTTCAGGTGTTACCCATTATAACAACGCTTGCTAATAATATATTTTTTTCATGTTTATGGGCTTTTACAGTCTTTTATGCAGATAAATGATATCGATCTTTGTGACCAAGATGCCGAGAGTATGATAGAAAAGAAAGTCAAGCATAAAACTGATCATATATTGTCTTGTCTCATGAGCTGAATGTACAGCATCAATCCACCCTAAGTACTGGATGTCGGAAAATATAGACTCACATCTTCAGCTTGGAAGTGCAGTTGGGTTTTCTCTTTAGTCAGCAGGTTCACTTTGTCCTCCTCCGTCTGCAGATCCTCAATAGCTTGCTGTTGAATGAAACAAGATGTCTGAGCTTGGATTGCACATGTTCCTTAATCTTTAATCAATCACACAGCTTCACATCCATCTGACTGCAACACTGGAGACAGGAGTATAGCAACTTTGCAAAGAAAATGTCACATGTTGGATCTACACCCAGCTGATTTCTTTTTATCTTTTTACATAAAGTCATTATTTGTTAAAACCCTAAAATTGTCAGAGAATGTACATTTCTGTAGACAAAAAAATGTTCCCTCTTACATATTTCTTCTTTTTGTTTTGTTTGTCCCACATTATTTGGGTTCAGCGGACGTGTGGCATAGCAATAGAGTATGTGACCCATAAATGGCTTCCCAGGGCAGCTTCAGTCCTCAACACAGCTGTCCTGGGTTCAAACCCAAATCCTGGACACCTGTGCTGCATGTCTTCCCCTTCTCTCCATACCCGTCCCTGTCTTCCTACTTTTGAAAAATAACAAAAATAAAGGCCACAATTGATGCAAACATATCTAAATAAATAACATAATTATCCCCTAACCCCAATAACTGATTGTTCCACCCTTGGCTGCAACAATTCATATTAAGGATTCTGATCAATGGCATTTTACAGTTTTTCATATTTTAGAAATGTTGGCCCACTGCTCTTTACATTTTGTTGCTGTTTTTGAGCATGAACAACCAGTTTAAGGTCATGGCACAGTATCTCGGCCAGGTTTAGGTCCATTCCGAGGTTGACTGGCTTATGTCTATTTTCCTGCTGCATAACCCAACAGTGCTTGAGCCTAAAGTCCCAAACTGTCCAGACATTCTCCTACAGGACTTTCCATTACATAGCAGAATTTATGGTTCCATTAATTAGTCATTAATTAGTCATCCTAGACCTAAAGCGGCAAAGCAGCTCCAGACCATCACATTACAACTATTATGTTTTGACCTCCATATAATATACTTTTTTTAATGTGCTCTGTTGGTTTTACAGCAGATGTAACAAAATACACAAAGTCCAAATAGTTCCACTTCTGTGTCGTCAGTCTACAAAATATTTCCCGAGAGCTATAGGAATCATAAAAATGTTTTGACATATGTGAGACTGTCAGAGTCTGAGTCTGTATGTGTGTGTGTGTATATGTGTGTGTGTTTGGTGTATTTGTCTACATAACCATTCAGTGTTTCACAGTTGGTGCTGGAGCTCTCAGGTGCGCTGGATGACAGGTGTCTCCTATCTGCTGATTGCTTGGAGAAGTACAGGGTTGGACAATGAAACTGAAACACCTGTCATTTTAGTGTGAGAGGTTTCATGGCTAAATTGGACCAACCTGGTAGCCAGTCTTCATTGATTGCACATTGCACCAGTAAGAGCAGAGTGTGAAGGTTCAATTAGCAGGGTAGGAGCATAGTTTTGCTCAAAATATTGAAATGCACACAACATAATGGGTGACATATTAGAGTTCAAAAGGGGACAAATTGTTGGTGCACGTCTTGCTGGCGCATCTGTGACCAAGACAGCAAGTCTTTGTGATATATCAAGAGCCACGGTATCCAGGGTAATGTCAGCATACCACCAAGAAGGACGAACCACATCCAACAGGATTAACTGTGGATGCAAGAGGAAGCTGACTGAAAGGGATGTTCAGGTGCTAACCCGGATTGTATCCAAAAAACATAAAACCACGGCTGCCCAAATCACGGCAGAATTAAATGTGCACCTCAACTCTCCTGTTTCCACCAGAACTGTCCGTCGGGAGCTCCACAGGGTCAATATACACGCCGGACTGCTATAGCCAAACCTTTGGTCACTCATGCCAATGCCAAACGTCGGTTTCAATGGTGCAAGGAGCGCAAATCTTGGGCTGTGGACAATGTGAAACATGTATTGTTCTGTGATGAGTCCACCTTTACTGTTTTCCCCACACCCGGGAGAGTTAGTGTGGAGAAGCCCCAAAGAAGCGTACCACCCAGACTGTTGCATGCCCAGAGTGAAGCATGGGGGTGGATCAGTGATGGTTTGGGCTGCCATATCATGGCATTCCCTTGGCCCAATACTTGTGCTAGATGGGCATGTCACTGCCAAGGACTACCGAACCATTCTTGAGGACCATGTGCATCCAATGGTTCAAACATTGTATCCTGAAGGCGGTGCCGTGTATCAAGATGACAATGCACCAAAACACACAGGAAGACTGGTGAAAGATTGGTTTGATGAACATGAAAGTGAAGTTGAACATCTCCCATGGCCTGCACAGTCACCAGATCTAAATATTATTGAGCCACTTTGGCGTGTTTTGGAGGAGCGAGTCAGGAAACGTTTTCCTCCACCAGTATCACGTAGTGACCTGGCCACTATCCTGCAAGAAGAATGGCTTAAAATCGCTCTGACCACTGTGCAGGACTTGCATATGTCATTCCCAAGACGAACTGATGCTGTATTGGCTTCAAAAGGAGGCCCTACACCATACTAATAAATTATTGTGGTCTAAAACCAGGTGTTTCAGTTTCATTGTCCAACCCCTGTACTTAAGCGGGAGGCTGCAGGCACTTGGATGCCAGAGTGTTTGCCTTAGTGGTAACAAGCTCAGCCTCTACTGATTTTTTTTCTTTGTTCATGCACTTCAAGTAACTTTGTATTTTTCCCACGCAGGTTTTTACCTGAGGCTTTGTTTACCTTGCTGAGTTCCGACTTCGTTCCAGAGTTTCTCTGAGCATCTGGATTCTCAACTACTGAGTTAAGGATATATCTTCTTGTGGATTTCTCTCACTACCGTCTGTACCTTTCGGACACGGACCAAGCTGGGGGCTTCCAGTTTCCTCCAACTCCAGGACCCAGGTATCAGCGTACCCTGTTCCTTCCTCCATCTCAGATACTGGCACCTGAGCTCTATTTGGCTGGCACCAAGATCACAACAAAGAAGACAACTGAACGATCCTCCTTCGCAAGTTAAGACTCTGAATCTCTGTACCCCTGGTGGTTCAAGCTACAACAATTTAGTAAGCCATTTCTCAGATCTAAGTAATCAGTTACTTCATATCATTCGTTTGTTCACCAGTTCATTCTTCTTCCTTCACGTACAGTTGGTATTTCCAGTCCTCATCCCAGATTACGTTTGCTGACAATAAAATCCATAAAACTTTCTCTTCTGAGTGTTCTCTGTATGTGGGTCAGATCTATACCGAAAATGACAGAGACAGGCCATTGTATTTTAAAGCTTAAAACTCTTTCCTGAATGTTATTTTTGCCCAGTCTCTTTGTTACTATATTATTGAATCATGAACCCTTACCTTCACTGAGGCAAGTGAGGTCAGCAGTGCTTTATTTATCTATTTTTATTTTTTTCACATGTCCTGTGTTGGTATTTCAGGCATACCATATGGAGAAGATGGTTGCCTGCTAGATTTGCTCTACAAAAAGGATATCTCAAGCCAGAATCCTAATTGACTTTATTAAATTAAGATTTGATCCAGTATCAAAGTAGGCACACCACATTGATGTAATAGTAACATATGTTTTTATGACCTTCAGCCATTTGGATTATTTGTGAGTGTGCATGGGTGTGTGGGGGTAAGCGTACAGAATGGGTAGAAGGCCTGAAACACACAGCCAACCCTGTCCAGCCATTTCTGGACAGTTCACAACCTTTCATGTTTTCTCCAATTGTAGTTATTAGCTCTTACTGTGGTTCTTCTGTGGATTCTAAAGCTTTAAACTCTGCCTTCCAGACTGAATTTGCTTGTCTTCTGTTCTTGAATTTCTTCAGATTGAAATGCGATTCTTAGTTTTTTTTTTTTGAGATATTACAGCCTACTTCATGTTGCAAGATAGGTTCTATTTAGGTAATATCTTAATTCTGCAGTTCAGGCGGTTATCAGACCTGGATGATTTTATTGAAATTAAAATAAATGTGATAAAATCATAATTAATTCCTGATTAAAAAAATGTTATATTAATTTTTTGGGTCAGGTGGGTTTGGATATTTCTTTATTCCTTAGTAGATGAAACCATCATTAAAAAACGATTTAGTAGATTAACTCAGGTTATCTTGGCCTTGGAATACTTTTCACAGTGATTGTAAACTGAGAAAGAATGAGCCTTTTAGCTAAAAAGCTTGTCATACTGTTCAACTGTATTTCCAAGGCTGGTGCTTGTTTGCCAGAATTAATAATAATTAAAAATGTCTTACCAGGACAAAACGATCTAATTGTAAGTATTCCTCACTAATTACATGGACTCCTGCTGGTCAAGGCACCTCTCTATTAGAGCTACTGTAATAGATAATGAGATTGACAATATTTACAATTCCTTTAGTATCTATTATTTAAGGAAGAGAAAGGAGCCCCTTTATCAGGAGTGCCATTTTCATCTCCAGCAGTCTAGGGGCGAAAGGGGTGTTATACCCTGGAAATGTCACCAGTCCACACACACACACACACACACACACACACAGAGACACACAGGACAAACAATCATGTACACACCCATTCACATTGAGGGCAATTGAGAGAGCAGTCATGTTTTTGGATGCATGCAAACTCCATGCAGAAAGACCCTTGGCCCGGATTCGAACCCAGGACCTTCTTGCTGTAAGGCAACTGTGAAACTGCAATTAAGACATTTTAAATGTAAATATATAAAAAGGGAAATAAAATTTTTTTTTTTCTATATATTTATATTTACAGTGTTTTTAAAAAAGAGGAGGACACGGTTGATTTAGTGCAAATATGCATGGTAACAACTTGGGTACTCTCACTGTTAAGTGTTTATCAGAGTGACAGCCTGGGGGAAGAAACTGTCTGTATGGGTTGAGTAGCTATATGTAGCGCCGGCCTGGAGGTAAATGTCTAAACAATTTTTGTGGGGTCTGCAGAAATTTTAGCTATGTACCTTAGATGTGTACAATTCCTGAAAGGAGGAACGGTCAGTCATGATAATCCTCTCTGCAAACTAAATTCTTAGTTTGTGGGTGAGCAAAGCCACAGTGATGAACTGGACTCAGGCAGAATAATGGCAGTATACAGGGGTTGGATAATGAAACTGAAACACCTGTCATTTTAGTGTGGGAGGTTTCATGGCTAAATTGGACCAGCCAGGTAGCCAGTCTTCATTGATTGCACATTGCACCAGTAAGAGCAGAGTGTGGAGGTTCAATTAGCAGGGTAAGAGCACAGTTTTGCTCAAAATATTGAAATGCACACAACATTATGGGTGACATACCAGAGTTCAAAAGAGGACAAATTGTTGGTGCACGTCTTGCTGGCGCATCTACACCATACTAATAAATTATTGGGGTCTAAAACCAGTTCTGTTTCTTGGGGACTATAGGTGGAGCGTTTGAAGCATGAGGGAACCTCACATAGCTGCAGAGACTTGTTGAAGATCTCAGTGGTGATGGGGACCAGTTGGAATTTTAGGCATGAGGGGCAAAGGTCCTAGAGTTTTCCTGGTCTTCTGATACTGAAAGAGCCTATTAACATCTTCCTCAGAGATCTTAAACTCAGGCAGTGGGCCTGAGGTGACGAGGGTGATTGGCGCATGGGGAGCTTTTGTGTCAGTGAGTTGTGGACAAGTTGGTGGGAGGTGTGAACAGCTGCTTTTTAAACCTGCAGTAGAAGCTGTTAATGTTGTCTGCCAGATGAGGATTCTGCTCTGGGTGGGCGGGGGGCTTCCGTAGTTAGTAATGTTTTTCAGACCATTCACACGGATGTCGGATCTTCTGCCTAGAAGCAGTTTTCTAGCTTCTCGATGTAGCTTCTCTTAGCTATTATGTCCTTGGTTAGTTTGTTCCTGACCTGCCTATACAGGGCCCAGTCCCCACTGCTGTGAGCCTCTTCCTTGGTCTTGGTCTTGGTCTGCACACACATGTCCTCACAAAAACGGATGCAAGAAGTCATAGTTTTAGTTAATTTAGCACATTCAGGTCAGTGGCCGAAGCTTCAAAAAGATTCTAATCTGTGTGTGCCGGCAAAGCAGGCCTGTAACATCTGCTTTGACTGCTCTGTCCACTTCCTGACTGTGCGAATAACAGGCTAAGAAATAAAAATTTCTGCCTATTGGTTGGAATGAGATGAAGCAGGCAGTGACTAGAAAGTCCCAAGAGTGAAATGCCTCGATCAAAGCTGTGTAGCAGTGGTCCGGTAGGTTTTTATCCCTGATGGAACCTTTAATATGCTATCTGTATTTTGGAAGTTCATTAGAGGTGGTAAAATCCCCAAAAAACAATGATGAGAGAGTCTGGCTGTTTTTTGTTTTTTCACATCTGTTATCATCTCAGTGTGCTCTTTGCAGCTTCCGATGTGCATGTTTGTGGCGGGACATAAACACCAGCCAGTACAACCGGGGAGAACTCCCTTTGTGAATAAAAATGTTTGTCGTCTATAAAAAATCTCTCCAGGTGAGGACTAAATGTCTTTTGAAACACTGTGACATCAGTACACCAACTTTCATTTATGTAAAAGCAGATTCCACCTCCTATTTTTTTATTCCCGAGAGCGGTCGGCTCAAAAAAGCTGGAAGCCGACAACTGAGGTGTGCAGTCCTAGGAGTGTTCATTGAGTCATTTAACTCATCTATGTCTCTGGTAAATCCCATAGAGAGCCGCCGTGCCACCAAACAAGACCTCAGTAAAGTTGGGGTTGATGAAAAATGGAGAAAGAATACCTAGAGAGAACTGTCTAGTGTTTAGGAGTGAAAGTGACCAGAGAATGGTGCCAAATAGCAGAATAAATATACAAAAACACACAAAGTACAAGACAGCAAAGTACAGAGGCTGCCAAAAGTTCCACTTGTGTCTCGCCAGTTACATTACAAAAGACAGGGCATAGTATAGTAAATGGCGATTAAATATACATGATGACAATAACATTTTATTAAAAGCCAATAGCTGGCCCCAATGTGGCTGCAGACTGTCAACTTCTCAACTCTGAAGCCCTGCCAACACTTCGAAGCTTGGCAGTCTGAGGTCCCTTTAAATTTATCTATGTGCAAAAGAAAAAACAGTTTGGAATTTGATGTATTTCAT
This sequence comes from Girardinichthys multiradiatus, assembly GCF_021462225.1. NCBI lineage: Eukaryota > Metazoa > Chordata > Actinopteri > Cyprinodontiformes > Goodeidae > Girardinichthys > Girardinichthys multiradiatus. The sequence goes on along the minus strand of NC_061803.1, from coordinate 28,957,284 downwards.
TGTATTACATTTAGTGTTATTGGTTTGGCCTTGGGATGAGGAGTTAGTGTGTGACAGATAATATCTACAGGTATGCAATAAACCAAAACAGACATTAGAGTGGCAGGGTCCTAGAATGTTGGGGACTGAGAATGATGCTTGCAGCTGGGTACTTCTCCCAGGCTTGGCTTGGATTCAGCCATGATCTGAGGAGCAGTTTCATAAGTACTGTGGCAGTGGTTTTTAGTCCTGTACATGTATTTGAATATCGTTAAGGGTTGTGTGAACCATATTGTGAACTGATGTGATGGGTGTTTAGGGCCAATTACTTGTTAGACTATGAGTTTATACTTATGTTGCAGGTAGCCAACCTAGAGAGAGCAGTCCAGGTTAGAATTAATTACGATAATGCCATTAAGGGTAAATTGAGAGTAAATATTTATTGAATCCACATGGATGGTCTATGAAGAGGCCAGTGGACCTTCACTGATGTCACAAACACCTGATACACAAACAACATAAAAAGCACTTGCCCTATCCCTACCTTGCTGAGCTCCACCAAATGTTCTTTCTCCCTCTGGAGCTTTTGCACGGCTTCCTCCCTTTGCAAAAGCTGCTCTGTCAGCCTCCTCACCTCACTGTCTGACAACTACAAGTAGAGGGACAAGTTCAACATTAAACTTCATTTTTAAAGAGAAATCAGGAAGTTTAGGTGTCAAAACACAATTTAGCATTTACAGGTTCTGTTCTACTATTAAACTGTGCTCTTCTAGTATTAAGTTCTTGCTCATTTGAGCTTGTGAACACAGCAGTTTCACTCTGTAGTTTCTACTGCTGCACACTAAAACAGTTATTTTGTTTCATGATGGAAACAGATGTTATTATTGTTGCCCCTTTTCCAACAGCTTCCTCTCAGCAGATTGGACACTGGCTCCAACTGAAGTCACCAAACGCCCCTGGCATGTGACAGCAGGCTGAGATAAATCCTGGTAATGGAGACATTTAATGTTTTACAGTTAATTAGAGAACATATAAGGTCAGTCCTTTTTTTTCTCTCGATCAATCAATGTTCAGCTAGTTGTGATGATAACATCCTTAAAAATATATGTTTTAGATTTGAATTAGTGATGAAATCAGGTGTTAACAGATGATGTATAAAATGACACATAACCATATTTTTCCCAATATCTGTGATTTAATCATTTCCTTTTTTTTTGCAGCAAATAGAAATAATAGAAATAATCTTGGTGATCTAACAGATCTAAAGAGAAAAGCCCTCTCGATGTTGGGACTGAATTGATCTAAATAGATTCTTAAAGCCTATGTCAGCCCCAGCAGCTTCACAGAGACCACCTTAACCACCTTCACGTACAGTTTGAGAATGCACTGGCATACCTAAACAAAAGATTGCATCTTAATCCCTTAATACACCTTGTATAAACAGATACAGGCTTGAGTGAGAGGGCTGTAATGGAGATGGCAGAGTTGCCTCTGGCATTAGTGTCTGAGCACAGGAGACAGGTTTTTGTTACAGCATTTAGAAACTTGCCAACTTTGAGAAAAACAATGTAAATCGACCACAGGACATTTTAATAGTGATCTTAAATTTACAACACAGAAGTAGATTGAACAGGGACAGACTGTGGCGTGAATATCTGCTGCGTAATTGGTAATAAAAAGCCCAACATGGTCCAACATGTGGTTGTATAAAGTTGTGTCTGAGGATCCTGGGTCGTCTGCAGTTGAATTGTATGAGTGAGACTAAGCTTGTATTTTATCGTTTTTAAAATTGTAGTCACATTTTGTCCTAGGTGCAACAACCTTAATGTACTTTGTTGGGATTTTATGTGACGGTGAATAATTGTGAAGTTGAAGACAAAGGCAACAGAGTCTTGTGAAATGTTTAGAACCATTTTTTGCTGCAATTACAGCTTTAAGCCTTTGATGTGTTGATCTACCAACTGTGCATATTTAGAGATAAAACCTTTGTCCATTCATAACAGCCCAAGCTGTTGGTGAGACAGCCTGTATAACTGCAATGCACAAGTCTTGAATATGCTTTGATCTAAACCATTTCTATTTCAACTCTGATAGAATGCTCTGGGTTGCTGTCCTGCTGGATGATGAACCTTCACCCATGGAGCCTCCAACACATTTTCTTCCAGGGTTGTCCTGTATTTAGCTTTTCTGCCCCTGCTGAAGAAAAGCATCCCCACAGCATGATGCTGCAACAGCGTTTTCATTACATGACGAGCACACACTTGGGAAAGAGGAGGAGAAAGGAAAGGACGGCACTGTGTGGACAGTGGTAGGGGAGGAAGAAAGTAGAGGGAGGCGTCAGAGCCAGAACGCGTTGACAGAGCGCCAGATCCAAGATGCCCAGACCGCGTTCCTCTGCTTGGTGGATGCCGAAATGCTCATCCACATTCAGGGCTGCGCTGTGGCTGACCCTGCTGAGTTTTAGGAGATGATTCCTCCTGGGACATGAATGTGGATGACCTGAAGGCATTTTTAGCACTAGTTTATGTCCGCGAAGTGAAAAGGGGGCATAACATGGAGCTGTCCAGCTTTTGGTCAGATTAGTAAAGCTTTTCTTTTTTAAATTTACCTGCTACTCTGTATTATTTTTCAGTTCTATTTATAAATAATAATAAAACATAATAGGTTTTGATCAAATACTATTATTAATTCTCGTCAAAACCATAATTTTATAGCGTGCAAGAAAACCTGTAGCATTCTGACCGCACGTAATGCGATGACGTCATCACCGCTCTGGCATTCAGAATGCTCGCCGTCAAATTGACGGGCTTGGGAGTTCTAGTAGTGTTAGAATTCTGGGAGTCCTACGGTTAAAGGAGAAGTTCTCACAATCCTCCATCTTAGTTCACCCCCGACTCTTCTAAACAGTTCATTTTGGAAATCAATGCTTCAGACACCGGTGTAGGTGCCGTTTTGTCTCAGAACTCGGAGGATAGGAGACTTCATCCTTGTGCTTTTTTTTCTCACAGGTTAAGCAACACCGAGAGAAACTATGATGTGGGCGACAGAGAATTACTGGCCATAAAGCTGGCCCTTGAGGAATGGCGACACTGGCTTGAGGGGGCCAAGTATCCCGTTCAAGTCTGGACTGATCATAAAAACTTGGTCTACCTCCAATCAGCAAAAAGACTCAATCCACGACAGTCTCGGTGGTCTTTATTTTTCTCTCGTTTTGATTTGTGTATATCTTTCAGACCAGGACCCAAGAACACTAAGCCTGATTCCCTCTCCAGACAGTTTGCGGTAAAGGAACCAACTCCCATTCTGCCGTCCACCTGGACAGTAGGGGCACTCAGGTGGGAGATTGAGGACATTATTAACAGGGCTCAACAGCAGGAACCTGACCCTGGCACAGGACCACCAAACCACATTTATGTTCCATCTCATGTATGTATAAAGGTCATTGATTGGCTTCACACAACTAAGTTTTCAGCTCATCCTGGTGTGAGTAGAACCATTGCTTTGGTTCAGAGAAGGTTTTGGGGGCCATCCATACATAAAGATGTTAAAGATTTTGTTCAGGCCTGCGCCATCTGTGCCAGAAACAAGTCTAGTAACTAGCCACCTGCAGGTCTTCTCCAACCCCTCAGCATCCCTAATGAACATAAATGGTCCCACATAGCTTTAGTCTTCATTACTGGACTGCTTCTCTCATCAGGTATGACTACCATTCTCACGATTGTTGATAGTTTTTCTAAATCCTGCCATCTCATTCCCCTCAGAAAACTTCCGTCAGCACTACAAACAGCAAAACTCACTAAGCATGTTTTTCGTCTCCATGGGATTCCTCAGGACATTCTGTCTGACCGTGGCCCACAGTTTATCTCTCAGGTTTGGAAACAGTTTTGTTTAGCTTTAGGAGCAAGAGTTTCACTGACCTCTGGTTATCATACTCAGTCCAACGGTCAAATGGAGAGATTGAACCAACAACTGGAATCCACCTTACGTTGCCTCACATCCACAAACCCTACAGATTGGTGCTCATACCTACCTTGGGTTGAGTATGCTCTCAATTCACACATATCTTCAGCTACTGGACGCTCGCCTTTCGAAGCATCTATTGGGTATTAGCCACCTCTGTTTTCTGCTGACGAAAAGGAGATCACAGCTTCATCAGTTCATCAGCATGTTCGCCGCTGCCGAACCATCTGGAACTCAACCGTTCAACCCTTCACCAAACTGCTGACCAGAACAAGCATTTCGCTGACCGAAACGCCGACCTGCACCCGAGTATCAGCCTGGTCAGAAAGTATGGTTATCGGCACGAGACGTGCCACTTAAGTCTATGTCTAAGAAACTTTCGCCCCGTTTCATCGGTCCATACGAGATCGAGACTGTGATCAGCCCTTCTGCGGTTCGCCTTCGCCTACCAGCAAGTCTTCACATTCACCCTACATTCCACGTGTCTCAGATTAAGCCAGATTAAGCCAGTGGTCTCAAAACTCACCAGAACTCACTCTGCAGCTCAAGTAAACCATCTGGATTTTCTCCACTTCGCACACCTGGGTCCCAACCCCCTCTACCCCCTGGCGACCTGACTGCACTCATTTAGTAAGTCGCTCTTCTGATTACAATAGTTACCTTTCGTTATTTTGCAATATTATAAGTTCCCTGTCTCACCAGTTCTCTTCCCCCTCTTTTCATACATTTGGCAATTAACCCGTTCATGTTCCAGACTCACTTATTGTAAATAAAACACCTTTCACTGATTCAGTTGTTCCTCCGAGTGTTCTTCTGTATGTGGGTCAGATCTATTACGAAAACAATGACAGGGCCAAACAAACATTTTGGTAAAGTTAAAAGATTACTTTAAACCAAAATCTGCCAGGGGAATCATTATCTCTGGGCATTTAACACGTTGTTTAATTTTGGTCTCATCTGAACAGAGCACCTTCTTTCACATGTTTGCTGTGCCTACATGGCTTATGCCAAGTGAAATTTTCATAAGAGCCAAAATTGGGCAAAGTGCAAAACTAATTGTTGCCTTGTCAACAGAGACTCCCTTCAGGGCTGTGAATCTCTGCAGCTCCTCCTGGGTAACCATGGTCTGCTTCTCTGATTAATGCTCTCCTTGCCCGGCTTGTCAGTTTTGGTGTATGTTTCTAAGTCTTGGTAGGTTTTCAGATATGCTGTACTCTTTCCATTTTCAGATGATAGATTTAACAGTTCTCTGTGAGATGTTCAAAGCTATTGTTTTTATCTGTATTTGTTTTTTTCTCTAACAAACTTCTGATGCCTTTACACAGCAGCTAGATTTATATTGAGAATAAATTCCAACATGTGGACTTGGTTGCACTGGATTTTATTTAGCCACATCAGAGTTAAGAGGACTATAAACATATAACCACCACATTTTCAGAGTTTTCTTCTGTACAAAATTTAGAACACCATGTATTAATTGCGTTACTTTTCCCAATTATTTAATAAAATTACACTTAGTATTGTTCTATCACATGAAATCCCAATTAAATCTATTAAACTTTGTGGTTGTCTCTTGACAAAATTTGGGTCAAGGAATAACAACCCTTTTGCAAGGTAGAGCAGATCCCATTTTTCAAAAACCTGCCTCAAAAGACTCCTAATGTTTCATAAAGATGCTTTTTAGAATGACCTTCATGCTTTAAAAGCATTGGAAAAACTAAATGTGATTCATTAATGTTAGAAATGTTAGGATCAAGGTTTTCTGTAACCAAAATGTAATAAGATGCACTCTTCAGAATCTGCTTAAATTGCTGTATTTTGTGGTCTTTAATATTATCTAAATTAACTAATAACTTTATTTGTTGTTATTACTACCACTAAATGATTCAGAATTAATATTAGGTGGCACCAAGTGATCGGTATAAACATAAAAGCCTTTTCTGGTGCCAGAATGTCTTCTAGTGTTGAAGTCTCTGCATATTCTACCTGTTTGTCCTGCTTGGCCACAGTCAGGGCTCTCTCCAGATTGTCCAGGTCTCGTCTGAGGTTGCCGCAGTCTGCTTCCAGCCTGTCCCTGTGGAGGACAAGCTGAGCCGAGCATTCCTCCTCCTCCTCCAAGCGATCTGAAAGGCCCGACAGCTGACGCTTCAGCTCACGGTGGGCTTTCTCCAGCTGGGCACACCGCTGCTCAGACGCCTGGACGTTTTCTTGCTCCTAAAGTTAAACAAAGCATTGATTTAGATTGAGTAAATTCACTTTGAACTTTGCTGTTTATGTATCAAATTATTCCATCTGTACTATCTTACAGTTTTTACAAACTTTTTGTTCCATAAATCTCAGAAAGCTGATTAACCTGTTATATGTCGAAGAAGATGAGGAAGGAAGAAAAATTAATAAAAGCACAAGGGATTAACAGTTGTTATGAGAGGATTAGGGAAATAAAAGAGCATAAGGCAAACACCAACAGATTTATTACAAAGATCTTACCACAGCTTGTGCCACAAGATGAAACATAGCCACGCTCAAGTCAGAAGGAACCTTCTCTTTGTTACTTTGCCTTTCACATAGTCAACAAGAAAAAAAGGCAGGACAATGACCGCCAGCTCGGACCGGATCAGCAAAATTTCCTGAGCACCAGCTTACTGTCTGCCATATGGGTGAAAGTACCTAAAACTGACAGCTTACTCTCCTAACCTAAGCTCTTTCATGGACCTGTCATCATGGGTAAGGCACCTAGAATGAGCAAACAGCATACCCCAATATCTGCGAAACTGGGAAATGATTGGGCAACCACATTTCCATCTACATTTTTCTACAAAAATTATACTCTGTTTCCACACCCTTCAGAAGCAATATCAGCTCTGCTGTTAGGCTTGAACAAGCCCATTCTGCACATAAAGGACAAGTGCAGATAACTGGCACCTGAGTAGGCAACAAGAAGTCTGGTTTACCACAAGCCATGCATGGAAAACAGCATAATGACCATTTGAACCTCAAAGCATTGTTTAATTGTGTAGGAGAAAGACAAATGGTTTTCAAAACTCAGAAAAAAATATAGTGTTTTGTGTTCAGCCCTCCTGAGTCAAAAGCTATTGTATATTTTGTTTTATATAAATATGTAGAAATTGTTTTGTTTTAATTTAAATCAGTTTTGATTTATTTCTAATTTATGTAGCTTCAATTTCCAACAATGTTCAGACAAAGCATGGTCTTGTATACAATCTAATTTCAAACTAATTTGTCCAGTTCATTCTGACTGTACTTTGTGTAACTACACAGCATTTATTCCTGCCATTTTGGATGTATTCTTTATTTAGTAAAAATCCTTTAGCCTCCACTGGAACATCTTAATACAATTAAAATGAAAAAATAACATAACAAAAGCATTTTTAAACTTAAACTTAAAAAAACCTACACTTCCTTTCCTAAAAAACCAAAAAAACCATCATCATTAAAACAAGAACAAGCTAAGGTTATTCTCAATAATTCACCACCCATATGTGTGATACCCACAGCTGCCAATCTGTGCTCCAGTGTGGTGCTGTAGCCGTCCCAGTCCAGGTCCTCAGATTCTGGTTCTGGTCCAGGATCCACTTTGGTCCCTCTGGCTTCCTCAAAGTCTTCAGAGTGGCATTTCTGACTTTTCCCTATGGACGTCATCTCAGTGAACAATAACACTGTCTTGCTTTCCTGCATTGCAGAGTTTACCTGTTTTACGGTGCTGAAACTTGTCTGACAATGTTTCCTCACAACAGAGCTGTAATCACTTTTTTTCCCTCTTCCTCCAGTTTGTGTGCAGCTGTTCTGAGTCTTCAAGGTGGGTTTGAGTTGGATAAATTTCAGTCTCTAATAGTGCTCCAGTCTATACTTTCCCGGCAGATCTTCTTTCTACCAACACTGTTTCTTTACACATTTTAATCTGTCACTCTTCTTCTATGAAGACTTATTTGACCCCAAATCAACCCTTCATTTGTGTTTTGTTTCAGAATGCGCTGATCCTAACTTTCCTCTGTATCGGACTCCTGTTCTTGGTTCTCCACTGAAAGTAGCCTTTGTGCAGTCCACACTTACAATGTTTCACTACATCATTCTGTTCTCTGTCTTCTTCTGTAGTCTCCTCCTCCAGAAACAGGTGGCTTTCTTTGGCTTGCTGGGAAGGGAGGGGGTCCACAGGTATCCCTTCAAATGGGAATGACTGGTCAGAAAAAAAGCATGTAGATTTGGGCTCTGTGACCAAAGGAAATCAGCATTCACCAAAAAAGCCACGGCATAAAGCCAGGAATACTAGAGCAGAATACCAGAGTAAGAATGCATTTTTCTCTCCCTAGTTATAATTGACATAAATGTCTTCTGGGAACACGCCCACATGGTTGCCCACAATGCCATAGTCTTCATCTTAGCAAGAACAACAAGGCGTATTGTGCCTCCACCAAACTGTGGCTCTTTTGTTTTTATTGAGTCACACAGACTCTCAAAAACTAGATCAAGCATTTCTCTTTTTACATCAACATCAGGGTCACGAGATGAAAATTAATAATCTAACAAAATGTAGTTTCCATGCCCCTAAATGCTACCGGTACCTCCAACAACTTCTAGTGAACTTGAAAGGCTTGTTCAGGCTGGATCAGAATGATAAAAAAGGGACGAATATTTAAGTTAGTCTTTTTATCACTTTGCAAGTGTTTATTCTGTAATTATTTGTTAGTTTAACATTTGCAGGTGTCTGTTGGGCAGATGTGACTTCATCAAACAAGAATGCACTTCACATGCAACTACTTATCAGTACAATTTCTGATAAATAACATGACAAATAATAAGTATGTAGTAGAGTATTTGGACAATTCTGTGCAAAATGATAGCAGGAATTAGGAAATTCAACCAGCAGTGAATGAATGCAGAAAATGATCCTTTTGCTCAAATGAATATATCTGAAGATGCTGCCAAGCCCTGATAACCTTTTTTGCAATCCAACAGTACCAAACAAAAGAAGGAAATAACTACTTTTCTAAGAATGCATTTTCTACAATTTTGTGGCCTGGGCTCTTGTCCCTTACTTCCACTTTTTCTCAAGACTCCGGTGTTGCTCAGTCCATGGCCCAAGAAAAGCCCTCGTGTCCAACACCAACCTATCTGACAAACAGTCTGCCAATGAGTCATTTAAAAGAATACATCCAAGTCGAATCTGTAAGCCTAAAAAGCAAGAGGCACTAAATTCATTTCCTTGTAACCTGCAGTCTTTAGCCATAGTCATTCATTAATCAGAAGATCCCACTTCCTTCTCATTACAGAATTACTGTATATGGTAGTAACAATGTCATAGGAAAGCAGTCCCAGTTATGCAGTTAATTACAATGTTTGGCTCATCCAACCCATATTCTTGTAGTGTGTCAAGATTTTGAAATATTGTCTACATGAAGCAGAAACCCTGGAATTTAACTGCTCGTAGCCTTTCACCATCCTCACAGCAGATGAGTGATGAACCCAGAGGAAAGAGGTTGTAGTTTGTGCTGTCATATGCTTTCATCCAAAGATATTACTGAATTTTGTAAAACAAAAACAAAAAACATGAAGGTTGAAGCCTTCATTATGCTGTCACAATGTAGTAGTTATCGATGATGAACATATGGGAATTTGTGTAGGCCAGCTGCTGCTTGGAAGCAGATAACCAATCATAATTGTGACATAGGATGGATATCTGACAAAAACAGTAAGTTTGTTAACACTGTAGGGCAAACAAACACCTAAAATTCAACCTTTCAGACACGTTTAACTGCTTTTTCCCATTACAATGAAAATAACTAAGTTGTACTGTTACAGTTAAGGTCTTGACATACCCTTTCACTTTCGTGAATCTGAGCTGTTTGAACCTCACCGACAAATATGCCCCCTATTCATACTATGTTTAGCACAGGTGAACAAACATGGTCTACTTAGAAATATACAGTTTTCTCTACATTTTTGTATGACTTTTCCTCATCCTTAGAGAAAGAGTTGAAATGAAAATTTCAAAGTAAATAGAAAAACAAATGCGTTGCAATTTGAGTCACTGCTTTTGCATTTTCACCCTTAAGAATACACTGCTCACCCTTCTGAAACCATTAGATTACCGCGGTAATGCAACATATGACTTAAATGTTAAATTTTCGTCTTAGTATACTGATACTGACACTTGTATGCTGCCATTTCTCATACACCTGCAGCATTAGTTTCACAAGCTACGGTCTTATGATGTAAACTACATTCATTTTCAAAAACTGTGATCATTATGTGTTACAAACTATATTAAAGCACGGGTTTCACCATCAAAATTTCAATGTATGGTCGCATCATTTGAAATATAATTATGGACTCATTTTAACATTATCTAAATTTGCAGGATATGCTGTTTCGGGGGAAGGGGTGTAGTTTAAAGGACTACATTTTAAGTTGGCTCCTTTAGACTGAATAATTTCTGAAGGCCAACTACCAGACTCTTTTTGGAAAAGCAGAAAATCAAAAGAGGGTTCCAGTGAACCAGAGTGCCTTAGATGTAGATATGTTTGAAAAGAGAAATCTGTAGTTTAAATACCCAGAAGTTATCCATACATAGTCCTGCATATAGCACACTAAAGGAATGTCAGTTTGTCAGGCTGGTGTTGACCTAACGGGGCACAGTACATCAAGGCTGATTAACAAGGAGGAATTTCTCCTGTCCCAGATGAAAAATGTCTAAGGTGTCCCTCCAGCCTCAGCGGGTGAAGGCTAATGAAGAACAGGATAAATTTCCACTGGAAAACTGGAAGGCTTCCTTACACACCATAGCAGCACTAAATAGCTCTGACACAGGGTCACATTTCTCACTGCAGTCAGATTGGAGGGCTCCATGATATGAATTATGCTGGCTGATCTGTCTCCTCTGCAGATTAATGTCATTATTTACGGCTGGCTAATCTAAGCAAAGAGGAAAAACATGCTGGAAGCCAGTGCACACCTGGTTAGTTGCAAAACAACAATAATTTTTTTAAACATTTCTGCCTATTGCAGATTAACCAACTGTGACCAAATGAACAAGTCATTTTACAGACACTGTCTAGGAAAAAAGTCCTATGCTGTGTCTGCCCTATTTTTTGCACAGACAAAGCAGAGCGGTGACCTAATTGTCATACCCAGGTGGCAGTAAAATCCCAAATCAGCTCCTTTATACAGTTTATGATGTGTTAAATCGAATTCGTATGATGAGTCTGCTAAGCAATTCTGTACTGATCAAATGCCACAGGCCAGGGACCTTTTCCATAAACACTGGCAACAGGATGCTCATCAATTCCTCCCCACTAAATCCTCTGCATTTCAAAGAAATCCACTCTTTCACACGCAAATGGAACACCACTATTACAGCAGACATTATTTGAGACACACACATTATAATAAAGTACTTTTTACAGATCTTCAGTTTTTAAATCTTCCTCAAAAATATTGTACAGATTACAATTATAGTTGTTATAAAATTCTCTATATTTAAACAAATGTGTCTGGATGCTTTCCTAGTTAAAGTGTAGTATTAAGTCCAATTTGTGGAAAAAAATCCCAGTTATGCTGAACATCTACAGTGCTTTGCAAAGGTTCTCACACCCATTGAACCGCTTTCAATTTCCCAAATTACAAGCTCAAACTTCTAAATATTTGATGTAATAGACAAGCACACATTTCATTTAACGTTTACATCAAAGATGCACTGCAGAATGAAATTACATAGCATCAGAACCTAATTGGAGCTAATTTAGTCATTTCTACTTTTGCGTCTAGATTCTGAAAAAAAATTATTCACACTGTAAGAGTTTATAAAGAGATTGAGACAAATAATAAAATAATAATAATAATTCCTGATATTGTTTTCTGACATTAACTTACCATATCAATTTTAATATTTGATTTCTACTAAGTAATAAAGTTGTGTTTGTAATGCTCTGTATGCAACCATTAAAAGCAAAACATTTAATTTCACAAGCAACATTTGAGTTTAATTTTGAAAGGGCAACAGCATTCTTATATCTTCTTAGTTTAAGTCTATCAGTGAGTGGATCCTCAATTTGCAACAACCAATCCTGTTTTTGCAGTAATCTACACTTGAAAAATTAAGACTTTTATTTTGAAAATTATCTTTGGGCTTTATTTGAAAGGGCAAAAAATCTAACAAATTAAGTATTTCATTTTTTATTTTGAAGGATGTCATTAATGAAAAGCCAAAGTCATTATACTTTTGCAATAGGGACTGATGTAATTGTCAAGCCAAATGCAATATGTATAGTCAATTTAACTGACTGTTGACTCACTAATAAAACAAGCTGGGTCAGACACTGATGTCGGACGAGAAAGCCTGGCTAACACTCTTCACTCTAATTCATCCCAAAGGTGTTCTATCTGATTGAGGTCAGGACTGTGTGCAGGGCAGAAATGTTTTTCCACACCAAACTCACTAAATTCTTTATGGTGCTCTGGTCATGTTGGAACAGGCCCCAAACTGTCCTCCCCAGAATTGGTAGCATGAAATTGTCCAAAATATCTTTATGTGCTGAGACATCAAGAATGGAACTAAGGGCTGAGTACAACTACTGAAAAACTGCCCCAGATCTTATTGCCCTCTACAACAAACTTTATAATTGATAACTGCCAAACCCAGACTGGTCAATTGGAGGCATGGTTTAACACAGCAGAGAACATATCTCTCCTGCTTCAGAGACTAGGGGCAATGTGCTTTATACTTATGCATCTGACACTTGTTGATGTAAGGCTTGGATGCAGCTGCTTGGTCATGGAAACCCATTCCTTGAAGCTCTCTAAGCAGTGCCCCTGAGCTCATCTCAAGGCCACAATTGTTCTCAATCTCTTAAACCTTGTTATTATGTTACAGTTAACAGTTGATATAGAACATTTAGTGAAGAAATCTCACCCCTGAACTTGATTCACAGGCAGAGGTTAGTCTACTGTCCAGATATTCCTAAAAGAAATCCATTCCTGATTTTGCACAACGGGGAACAGAATTTTTAGAACACTTGAAGTCAATGATTTTGAATCATTGACTTTGAATCAGATATGCTGTAATCAAAGACAAAGACATTATTTTATGTTCATCTGGTGCTTCAGTTTATCAAGGTTTCTGACTAGATGGATTCTTTGTTGTTAGTGTGTTGGCTTATAAGAAAGCAGCTGCCTTGCAGAACACATTCTGCGCTACGTTTAATAGCTACTTGCTAACTTTTTCATGCTGTCTTTCTTAAGCCAATCATCGAAGATAATGCTACCCACAGAGGCTGCAAGAACCTCCAGTAACATGATGTACATGGTGACCCATAACCAAATACAAATGGCTTTTAAGGTATAGAAAGATTGCAACTAATCTTGGTAATTTAAGGTAATTAAATAACATGTACAGCATTTATGGTGAGACTAGAACCTTGTTACAGATTGTTTTGTAGAAATTGCGGTAAGGCTTCTACCGCACGCTACATGAGATATTCACAAACATAGCTTAAGGCCAGGAAATAGCATGATGCCTTAATGCAATGCTATGACTTTCTCAGCCTGACCTCACAGTAAAATGGTGGAAAATGGTCAACGCTGCAGTAAAAACCACAGCTTCAAAACTTTCTTAACCACTGCCACAACCTTGGCAGCAGTATCTCTCTGCCTTTTCTAAGGGTATCATTATCTTCTTAATGTCAAGCAGTAATAGCTGGTACTATGACCATGCCTAAAACTTTTTATTAAACTGAAATGTAGACATAGTCACAAATATTAAGTCCTAAAGTATCAATTAACCTTATCAACTTAAAAACTAATTTCAACATAATAGAAAAAACAATGCAGCAGAGACTTACAGCTTGGCATTTGGTGACCACCTCATTCTTTTCCTTGTTAAGCTGATTGTTCTGCTCCTCAAGCTCATGGATCCTGGACAGGAGCAGCTCGCTCTGTTCCTTGGCTTGTTTTAGCTCTTCTCTCTCCCTCATCCTTTCCTGTGTGTCTGTGTGAGCATGGAGGAGCGATAAAAAACCCTGACCTGCCACAGCACCCAGAGCCATGCACAGATTCACACACACTTTGCACAAGGCTCAATATTCCAGCTCGGTTGACTGACTCTTTGACTGAAACTCCCTCACTTTGGTTTACATCTGTCTGGAGTTAGAAGGTCCACCCCCCCTCCAGTTTCTCTCTCATGTTCAAAAATGCTCACGTTGCCCTCTAAAACATATCCACATGTATACATGAACACAAACACACATAGATCTGCAATAAGTGAGAATGCATATCGTTGCCACTTAATTGAATGGCCTCCTACCAGCTTTCCATAGCAGCAAAATTATAAAAATCTTCTTCCCACTGCTGAATTGTTGCACCACTGTGCTTTGAGGACAAAAAGTAAATTGACAAATGAAACAGGCTATGTGAACTTTACAATATTCCCATAAAGGAGGTCAAGAGCATCGGGTTTTACTGGTGGAGTTCCTCGAATAGTAAATTGTTTTTCTCCAGACTGCCACTAATTTTATTTTTTGATTAACTGTCCAAATCAGATTTTAAACATGTCAAAACACACTTTCCTAACAACTGAGCATATATAGAAGTGCATGACAAAATGAAAGCTATATTATGATGTATCTACACCATTTGAGGTGTGATTTTAGAACAAATAAAATTATCTAAAGGTCATGGTGGATACTGTTAACTTGGATACTGTGTTTAAACCCATAGAGGCTTCTCAGCTTTTCTGTTTACCTTGACACTGTTCGTAAATTAATAACATATGTCCCTAGACAGAGAAGAACCGGAGCTATGTGTGGCATTTTTGACAAGGCTAACTAACATTAGTAGGGATATACTGAGAAATCAGTGACTGTTCTTTGCTTGATTAGCCCTGACCTGCAACCAATTGGTTGAAATCTTATTATTTTTCCAATTAGTGACAACTGACAACAATACTGTTTGTGGTATGAACGTGGTACTGTTTCTGAGTGAAGGAAATTCCAAATTAGCTGTTTTCAAAATTGTTAAGATAACTGAAATTAATTCTAAAGAATCACAGGGATGCTGAAACCTATTTAAAAGAAACTGTATTTTAAACCCGTCAAGTCATGTCTTCAGATCATTCAGGCTGTGATAGAGCGATAGAGAGCAAGACTTTAAAATGATAGCAGAAAGGCTAAAAACTTTAGTTGCTATATTTTATTCTCCTGTCTGTCATCTGGATTGACATTATCAAGACTTTACACAAGACCATTTTTTCTGGTAATGCTAATTAGGCTAACTGCTAATAAAAGATTATAAAGCTAGTATAAAATGTTATCTCTAATTGTTCTTTGTCTTAAAACAAAAGTAAAACATTGTTCACTCTTCAGATAGTGGGAAATATATCTAGTTATCCTGAGAAAATGAAATGTCATGTCTAATCAAATGTTTTCTCATTTTACAGGGAAAACCAAAAGAAAATAATTTAAAACAAGGTTGCTCCTTCTTGGCTTTCATGGGCAGTTTTATCTATTTTATTACATATCATTACATTCTTACAACTAAGATTAAAAATGACAAATTCTCTCTTAGCCAGAGACAAAAGCAAAGTGATGCAGGTTGAATCCTAGTCTGTTACCATATATTTAAATCCAAATTATTTCAATATGGTCCAGTTTGTTCGAGATTAATCAGGTAGATTCTAATAAACCTGCATAGACTCTAAGGTAATTGATTTCATTCACATAAATTCCCACTCAATCCGGTTATAGTCAGTACCACCACATATAATTAATCAGTGGTTATAAAATCACACTTCAAAAAATATTCTTAACAAGTCATTTATTATACACAAAATTCTAGACATTATTTTACATAATATACATTACACTGTGGCTGCACGGTGGCGCAGTTGGTAGCACTGTTGCCTTGCAGCAAGAAGGTCATATGTTCGATTCCCAGCCAGGGGTCTCTTTGCATGGAGTTTGCATGTTCTCCCTGTGCATGCGTGGGTTCTCACCGGGTGCTCCGGCTTCCTCCCACAGTCCAAAGACATGCCTGATAGGTTAATTGGTTTCTCTGAATTGCCCTTAGGTGTATGAATGAGTGTGTGCATGGTTGTTTGTGTGTTTCCCTGCAATGGACTGGTGACCTGTCCAGGGTGTACCCTCCCTCTTGTCCATAGACTGCTGGAGATAGGCACCAGCTCCCCTGTGACCCACTATGGAATAAGCGGTAGAAAATGTTTATATTTACTCGTTTTTTCCCCCAGATCTGATCACAACATGGTAGAGAGGCAGAGTCAAGCCATGTGTGCTGCCATTTATTTAAGTGTAGAAAAAATGTGGCTCCTTTTTTCTTATCAGCTATACTTTGCAACCGACGAGACTGATCATGTCTCTAAACAGATGCCTGTGAATCCCTTAAACTGATTCTCTGATATCCCACTCTTTAAATCTTTGGTGCGTTGTCACAGCAGAACTTATCAAAACAAGAGATCACGAATAAGGTCTACAAGACCATAACAAACATTTAAAGGGGAAATACCAGAATTTTTTACAATTACAAACTGAAGATAGTCTAAATGCAGTTAGGTAAGAACATGGGAAAACAACTGACTACAAACCTGAACCTTTTAAGTTACGACTAGAAGTGATGAATAAAACCTTTGCTTTAAAGATGGATTAGATGTGACTTCTCTCCCTTTTAGCGTTTTGCCCCACTTCTCACCATTTCTATCTTGTTTTATCCCCCTTTTGTTTCCATCTCCGTGTCCAAAACATTTTAAAAAATCCCATAGCAACTTTTAATATTTGCTCTCTCTCTCTCTCTCTATATATATATATATATATATACAGTACAGACCAAACGTTTGGACTCACCTTCTCATTCAAAGAGTTTTCTTTATTTTCATGACTATGAATATTGTAGCTTCACACTGAAGGCATCAAAACTATGAATTAACACACGTGGAATTATATACTGAACAAAAAAGTGTGAAACAACTGAAAATATGTCTTATATTCTAGGTTCTTCAAAGTAGCCACCTTTTGCTTTGATTACTGCTCCGCACACTCTTGGCATTCTATTGATGAGCTTCAAGAGGTAGTCACCTGAAATGGTTTTCACTTCACAGGTGTGCCCTGTCAGGTTTAATAAGTGGGATTTCAAGACTTATAAATGGGGTTGGGACCATCAGTTGTGTTGTGCAGGAGGTGGATACAGTACACAGCTGATCGTCCTACTGAATAGACTGTTAGAATTTATATTATGGCAAGAAAAAAAGCAGCTAAGTAAAGAAACACAAGTGGCCATCATTACTTTAAGAAATGAAGGTCAGTCAGTCCGAACAATTGGGAAAACTTTGAAAGTGTCCCCAAGTGCAGTCGCAAAAACCATCAAGCGCTACAAAGAAACTGGCTCACAGGAGGACCGCCCCAGGAAAGGAAGACCAAGAGTCACCTCTGCTGCGGACGATAAGTTCATTCGAGTCACCAGCCTCAGAAATCGCAGGTTAACAGCAGCTCAGATTAGAGAACAGGTCAATGCCACACAGAGTTCTAGCAGCAGACACATCTCTAGAACAACTGTTAAGAGGAGACTGTGTGAATCAGGCCTTCATGGTAAAATAGCTGCTAGGAAACCACTGCTGAGGACAGGCAACGAGCAGAAGAGACTTGTTTGGGCTAAAGAACACAAGGAAAGGACATTAGACCAGTGGAAATCTGTGCTTTGGTCTAATGAGTCCAAGTTTGAGATCTTTGGTTCCAACCACCGCGTCTTTGTGCGGCGCAGAAGAGGTGAACGGATGGACTCTACATGCCTGGTTCCCACCGTGAAGCATGGAGGAGGAGGTGTGATGGTGTGGGGGTGCTTTTGCTCAAAATTGAAGGCATGCTGAACCAGTATGGCTACCACAGCATCTTGCAGCGGCTTGCTATTCCATCCGGTTTGCGTTTAGTTGGACCATCATTTATTTTTCAACAGGACAATGACCCCAAACACACCTCCAGGCTGTGTAAGGGCTATTTGACCAAGAAGGAGAGTGATGGGGTGCTGCGCCAGATGACCTGGCCTCCACAGTCACCGGACCTGAACCCAATTGAGATGGTTTGGGGTGAACTGGACCGCAGAGTGAAGGCAAAAGGGCCAACAAGTGCTAAGCATTTCTGGGAACTCAAGACTGATGGAAAACCATTTCAGGTGACTACCTCTTGAAGCTCATCAACAGAATGCCAAGAGTGTGTGGAGCAGTAATCAAAGCAAAAGGTGGCTACTTTAAAGAACCTAGAATACAAGACATATTTTCAGTTGTTTCACACTTTTTTGTTCAGTATATGATTCCACATGTGTTAATTCATAGTTTTGATGCCTTCAGTGTGAAGCTACAATATGAATAACTACTGTTGGCAAATAACAACAAAATTCCATCCAAGTCCAAATTCTATTTGTATTAAAAAGTCAGAGTTTATATATATAAAAACAAACTAAAAAAAACAACAACTTAAATTGTAACATCCCTTCAAGTTGTGTGCAAAGCTGGACCTCTCCAATCCTGACCTAAAAATCCAATATGTCTGCCCCACATATAAAGCTTTTCTGCAAACTGCAGCAATAAAGTACTGATGTGCACTTTTGACAGTCACACACAGTAACATTTGATAAACACACTGGTATTGGCTTGTACTGGTATCGTGGTTAGTCTGGTCACTGACAACAATAATTCCACTGGTTTTCCGACTTGCAGCTGGAATACAGCTTAGATGGGTAAGACATAGTTCCAAAATCTGACGTCCAACTTCCAAAGTCAATAGGATGCATCATAGAGCTGCAAATCTAGTCCAGGAATTTGGGGGCTGCCAGAGCTACTGCTCATCCTAGTGGTAGCTGAAGGGCATAACAACCTAACAACAAATTCATACAAGCGACAACAGAGCATCGTTTCTTTTATAAGAAAACATATTGTTAGCTGTAGTACTGATTATAGTAAAGGAAACAATAACAGCTACATACAATAGCATGTCTAGTTGTCAGTGTTGTTTACAAAACATAGAAGCTAGAGTTAGCTTTACAACAAAGACAACCGCTACAAGAAGTTAGAAAAGTAGCTGTTTAACCTCTTTTAGACTATTGTGGCAGAACCACTTCAAGGCGCTTCTGGCCTTAAGGCAGTTGAGATGCTGGATGATGCATAATTAACACATATTTAATACCGTATTGGAAGCAGTTTCAAGCCATCTAGCTGTAAGAGTATGAACAACATCTGAAAATCTTCTCTCTGATTTTCCAGTATTGAGCTGCATTTGAAATACTGTGATCATGCACCAGAAACCTATGTTGTAATTCAGTTCCAAACCCTATTTACTAATAGCAGCATCAATAAAATATGTTCTGGTGACTGGAAATTTGTTTGGCTGCTGTCATGCAAAATTATGCTTAATGTTGCTGATTTGCATTATATCTAAATTTATATTTAAATTTATGTATATTCTATGTGCTATATTGAAAATAACAGTTGCTATTTAATAAGCTATTATATATAATTGTAAATAAAATTAGGCAGTGAGGGGTTATACGTCTAAAGAGCCTTTGCTTCAAATGTTAAAAAACTGAAACCATGTAAAATATTTTTTCATGTTGCCACCATTTGCCTAAATATGTATTGTGTAAGTGTGTAAAGCAATTGTCCATGCTGGTGATGCTAGGGATGCTGCTTTAAGGGATGCAATTAGAAAAGTTTATTAGTGAATGTTTATTTCTTTGGCGCTCTGATCCCAGTGGAAGACGTGAATGCTGAGAATCACATGTGCTTGAATGAACATCTTAGGGTTAGATTTAGAGATGTCTTCCCCCCCCTGAGATCCGATCCTGGTGGTGGAGTGGAGGCCTGAGGAGATTTGGAAGGAGTTTGAAGGCCAAATGGTGGAGATGGGGTGGAGGAGGGTCAAAGTTCAGCTGCAGAACGGAGGGATCCATGGATGAAGATCTTTTAAAGCGGAGCCTTGAAGGATGATTGGCTGGGGAGAAATGCAGACTTGACGCTGATTGGTGGAGCAGAGCCGCAATAAGGAGTAAAGCTGGAGGTGATGGTGAGTCTTCCATGTTGAATTTGTGTTTAAACTTCATTAAGCTTAACTTAAAGCAACACTTCTTTTTGACATTACAGACAGAGCATTATTCTTACTTCATAGTGAAATCTCTGTTTTATTTATTTACAGCAGAAGATAACATTATAGCACTTATTTCCAAAGAGTTCAATGTGTCCTTTGTAGAAAAGCCTCATCCATTGACATTTCATGTTTTAAGTACTAGCAAGCAGGTACAAATACTTTTGGTGCAGCACTCAAAGTAAAAATTGGGTTCTGTCTAATTTTCATTATCTGACAGAGAAAAACAAGGTAGAGGCATAGAAAAACCTGTTGCTGGTTGAGGCTCTGGAAAAGAGGTGTCATTGCTCCGCTTTCTGAGGCCTGACAGCCAATTTATCTCTCAAACTGTGCGGTTCAGTGAGTGAAGCAGACAGGGAGACACAGTATCATCTTTCTCAAGTGTGCCTTAGTAATTGCTGTGTTGTCTAAATAAGATTAAGTCCAAAGGTGTTACAAGGATTAGCCACCTGACACACTTGAACTTCCTTTACCTGTAGTCGGTTTGTACATACAATACATTTGTCGGGGGGGGGCCTACAGACACACTCAACATCCGTCTCCAGACTAATGCCAAAGAAAGGAAAAGGACTCAAAAGAAAGATAAATGTGACACATCAATGGTTCACCTATAGTATATTCAGAGGGATTGATGTTCAGCTAGCTCTATTGCTGACAATGAACATGCTTACTGTTCTTTGTCAGAGTCCAATGAATGACTGTTGCCCATGAGTGACGTTTTCCTGTTTTGACTTGAAGCTCAGAGGAGTTTCTACCCTTTTCAGTAAAGAAAGACAAAACATAGATACTGTCCATCTGATTCACAGGTCAGCAAAAACAGTTGTTTGTCATCAAGGGCGTAATTTGCGGGGTTGGGTAGGGGGGTTATGACCCCCACAAAAATCTGATACTGTCAATATAACCTCCCAATAAATTAACATCATTCAGATTTACAAATATATTCTGCATGAATAACTTGTTGATTTTGTTTTATTTTTATTTGCTAGCAAAATAGCATCATCATCTGGTAATGTAACCCCCCCTTCTCCTCCCAAAAACTTGGTATCACCCAATCCGCTTTCTCCACCAAGCATTCAGTTTACTGTACTTTTGATTCACTAGCTGGTGAGAGTGGTTGTACTCTCAATAAAGCGGACAGACAATGATTTTTCACTCTTGTTCGACAACAACCCCTTGTAAAAAGACCAAAGATCAAAATAAGGCAAATATATATATAAGTTAGCTGATGATTTGTTTTAAAGTGGTTATTTGCGCACATACGATCCTGCGACTGCGCAACTACGCATACAGGCTAAAGGTGCGTTCAGACCGACTGCGATTTCAGCGAACTTTTCACCTCATTTGCGAGCTATCGCTTGCCTGACATTTTGCCAGCAATTCGCATGGCCAATGGACGACATCGCTCCACCACGTCATCAAATTGGAGGAGCTTCTATCTGCGTCTTGCTGGTTTCAACTGAACATGTTGCACTTGGATATTACGGAGCTAGTCATGTTGCCTTATTTATGGAAAGCCAAACATCCTTCCGGTGTCATCATCTCTGGGTTTAGCAGAATCTTCAGAGGCGGAACCAGTTTGGAGAGTACCACCACCTACTCCAGGACTTGCGGCTCAATGACGGTGGATTTAAGCAATACTTTCGTCTGTCCAGGACCCATTTTGAGGACCTGCTGTCCTGCGTTGGGGACGAATCAGCCTCCGGGATACCAACTACAGGTGCTGTATGCAGAATGTCTGTCTATCAGTCTTCGGTGAGTAAATAAATCTCAGCTCTATAGATAAACAGCTAAATTGTACTGTCCAAATCTTCTAAATATAAAAAACATTTTTGTGCCTAAATATATGGACGAGGACCGTTAAAATACACCAGGCAAGAACTGATTTGACAACAGAAATAAGCATGGTAGTGTATTGAATAATGTAATAACGGCTGATCAACGACCTCGAAATCAGACTTGCTGACATTTGCGTCTGAAAATTAAATACTTATGAATAAAATATAATTTCCTACATGAATATAGATGTATACTAAGCAATTACTGTGAGTCTCATACTTTTATGACAACTGTTGTGCTGAAAAGATGGCTATAGGTGCCACGTGAATTGACAGAAAAGTCCATCACGGAGTTCACTTTGCTCAATTCACCCTAATCGTGCCATTTTTTTGTAAATGTAAGAAGTTATGACAATGGAGTCTCAGGGGTGGGAGAGAGTAAGACAGTAAAATTTAAAAAAGGAAATTTACATAGATGAGAAAAGAAGCACATAAGAACAAATTTAGTCCGACAGACTTAGCAGAACGTTTTTTCTAAATATCACAAAATGTGTCATTATCTGTTTCAGCCAAAACAATTTTTTATCAGTTGTAAACTGTTTCTCTTCATCCTTCACGTGAACTATTAACAAAAAATTAAAACCAAGTCAATTTATTGTGAAGCTTTTTTGTTTTATTCTAAAACACCACATTGTTGTAGAACATTTAAATTCAACAAGGAAAAAACAAAAGATTTTTGCACCTTTCTAACTAAACTGAAAAAGTATAGGTAAATATAAATATGTATTTATGTTTAAAAAAAATAGCAATTGTTTCACACCAGATAATGTCTATGAATAAGTAGAACAGGAAGTAATTTTATTATGAAGAACAAGGAGTGACAATAGCTTAACAAAGAGGGAATGGTATCACCGGCACACTATTGTGTGTCATCCATTTTTTGTCCAGTGCCATTAGGGAATTTCGGTCCAGGAACAGCGCTAACCACTGCCCATCTGTGCTGCCTAATATTTTTGCCTAAATGTCCAATCCTGAAGCTAAGCTAGCTTGTTTTAATCTTATGAGAAGGTATAGCTCATCAAACTGTGTACGCTATGTCACCCCAATACAGCCTGGCTGTAGCTAGCTACATCAGATTTCTCTATAAAACCAATTCATTAAAGTTTTTCTGTTTCTACAAGTATCTACTCATAGTTATATTGCGGCAATAAGTTTGCTTGTCCTTGTGTTTTAGTCTTATGTCCATTCCAACAGGGTTACTTGTCAAAACAACCATTTTCTACCACTTTTGGAGTTCTATTACAAATGCAAACAGAGATTTGGTAAAAAAAAAAAAAAAAAAAAAAAAAGATGGAGATCATTAAAGATGGCTTCTAAAGTGAAGATTTTAATTTATTATATATTTTTGCCTGCATCCATCTGAGCACAACATTTTTTTAGAAACAATGTTATAATGCCCCCTTTTTCACATGCCTAGAATTGCTTTTTGTGCTAGAAACCACAAAAAGCCACAAATGTTACTGAAAATCTGTTGAGTGCAACCAATTTGTTTATTGGTGAGCCAATCATTTCATGCCTTCTCCTGTGTAAAGACATGGATGTTTTTCAGCTTGCACAACATGCAAAAAGAAAGCGCATAGATGAGTTAAAGCCCCATGCTTATCTAAAAGGCCTCCACTTGTCCTCCCTCAGGCCCCACCTGTCCAACCTGTCACATCAAATTGCTCTGTCTGCAGATGAATGGATGTTTTCAAATAAATAAAATAAAGTAAATAATTCAAAAATATTAGTAACAAGGCTTTTTGCCTGAAGCATGAGGCGCATGGCTTAACAGTTAGCTGGGGGATGGATTGGCTGAGTGCAGACTTTGAAATGCTGTCCAAACCACTCCTAGTTGGCACAATGATGACTAAAAAAGGACACACACCCATTTCTTCAAACGTTCACAGAAGAGGCCTCAAACCTGAGCTCTGAATTTGAAATATCACACAAAAACTGATTAAAAACGTCCATAGGATCTCTTTTGCAAGGACTTGGCTCGCCTCAAACAGAAACAGACAACACAAATGCAGGCATTGTGAGTGGAGCGAGTTGCAAGCCGTTGATGAAGCGTCTGAGAGTCAGTCAAACAACAGGTGAGGACCAGGAGACACAGAGGATTTCTCAGAGGAACATTTGGTGGCTTTAGTAGCAGCACCTGATGAAGTTTGATAGACGTCACTTTTTAGGTTTACATGAGGCGCAGTGTTTGGTCTGAAATTGGGGTGCACTTTTAACAAACATGACATGAGGACAAAAAAATCACTTTCCCATCCCATTTCTATTGGTTAATGGGTAACATGTGTCACTGTAAACAAGCAGCTCTATCAAGGTATCACTTGAGAGCATTTGCATTCTGGTCATAAAATAGTGCTGGACACAGTAAATGTCCTCAATGATATCAAGGTTTACTATTGGTTTATTTTGTTAAAACAAGTTAGGTAACCTATTTTAATTTGCCACATCCTACTGTTGCCATTGTTTGGCACTAATAAGGAATGCTGGTGTTTTAAAAGAAGAGACAGTAACATTGACATGCCTGTAGTTAGTGAACATGAGTAAGCCTGCTTCAACAGCTGCTCTCACTTTTCCTTTCTATAACAGGTTTAAATGTTCACATCTGAAGTGGCAGAAACTGCAGCTCCACAGCTGGGTTTATAACACTTGGTTCTGGATATCCCATGAAAGCCTCAGGGCACAATCTCCTTGCTTCACATCACTTACTGTACTGTTTTCCGTTCCAAGGAGAAGCCTTTGTTTTGGTAAAAACTCCTGTATGCAAACTGTTCCCGGGTGGATAGAGCGCAGGGTGAAACCTGGCCTCTGGCTGAACTCTGGATCCAGGTCACATAGCAAAGCACAGGCAGCCTTTGATCACCCTAGCACCTCACAGTTCACTTACACTCATGTGGTCAACTGACTCCAGGTCAGGTACATTAATACCAGCTTATAAATCATATCAGTGACAGGATTGTTGCTGGTAAATTTAATGAGCAGATAGCTATTAACATTAGAAAGCACAGGGTTTGTGTTCTCTTTGTTGCCAATTATTATTGGTCTGTTGCGGCTGACTGAAATAACCGAGACAGTTTGAGTCCAGCTCAGACAGATGAAAGACAGCATTAACTGTAGCTACAATGAACTGAGCAGAGAAAACACAATGTTATCTATGGTGCAATTAAAAAAAAAACACCTGAGTTTTCTATCAGACACTGATGACCCTTCATGGAGTACTTTTGTGGTCATTTCTTCTTGGATCCAGCTGTGTTTGAGCATTAACTTCAGATGTGTTATAGTAGGAAAGAGAGATAACATAAAACGTTTGCATATCAATCTGATTCAAGTTCTGACTTGGACTGGGATCAAGGCATTTTTGTATATTTGGTATGAGATTTCCTCACTAAACTCAGTTTCTGACACCAAACGGCCTTGCAGCCTCAGCCATTTTATCAATTAATAGGGTGTTTTTACATGCAAGACAAATATTAGCAACTTTTATATAATTGTTAATAAATTCAAGCAGTGAGGATGTTTAATCCTTTACCACTGCAACTCGATTGTGGAGAAGCAGAAGACATTGGATGGGTGGTTGGAAAGGATAGAGCTATGCACATTCCCCGTGACACACTGTCAGAACACTGTAGCCAATTTCCTAACCCAGTTAAAATCATATTAGAGCAGCATTTTACAGCTGTCCTGTAGGAACTTTTTAAGCCACCATATTTTTATGCATAAGTAAGGTCAGTCAGTGATTTTCTATACCGCTTCTTCCATAGTGGGTCAGAGGGAAGCTGGTGCCCATCTCCAGCAGTCTATGGGCGGGAGGCGGGGTACACCCTGGACAGGTCGCCAGTCCATCGCAGGGCAACACAGACACACACAGGACGAACAACCATCCACACACTCATTCACACCTAAGGGCAATGTAGAGGGACCAATTAACCTAACAGTCATGTTTTTGGACTGTGGGAGGAAGCCGGAGTACCCGGAGAGAACCCACACATGCACGTGGAGAACATGCAAACTCCATGCAGAAAGACCTCCAGTTGGGAGTCGAACACAGGACCTTCTTGCTGCAAGGCAACAGTGCTACCACCGTGCAGCCCCATAAGTAAGGTTTTAACTTTGATAAAGTATTAAAATGTGACTAATTTATTGGAAAATCCCTGTTCCTTAATGACCTGAGTCATTGCTGGGGCTGGTACTTATCTCCAGTGGTCATTGGGTAGGAGGTCTGCGTACATCCTGGACAGGTCGCCAGTGTCACAAAGACGCACAAGACAAACATCTATTCGTACACACACTCCAAAGTACGTTTTAATGACAACAATTAAAATAACAGTCAGGTTTTGTGATTGTGCATCTACAGAAAGAACATGCAAACTCCATGCAGGAAGACCGCCAGCCATGATTGGTACTCTGGACCATCTTGATGCAAGGACACTCTTCTAACAAGTGTACCGCCGTGTAGTACCTTTTATGTTTTAGTCATCATTTTCACTGAATCACTCACTCACTTATAGTTATGCCCCAGAATTTTTAACTCACATAACCTTACAGATTTAGGCTCAAAGTTATTTTCATTCAACCAAGAAGTATGTTTTAAGTGTAAATATTTACACCCTTCTCAATAATCAATAAAAAACAAAAAATCAATAAAATATTTGTTGCTGACCAGCTTTTTGCATGTTTCCACTTGTATTTGGACTATTTTATGGATCAATCCAAAATGTTAATATTACCACCAGTCAGAGGAAACATAAGAAGAAGAAAACTAAAAGTAATAAAGAGTTATATAAGAATTGTATAATTATATAAAGAATCAAAATAATTCTGGGCATTCCTGTACTCCCTTTTATAACACCGAGGATAACAACAGCACTGCACTCATCTTAGCTATATGTATTGTCAAATGCGCTGCATTAAGTTCTTTGTCTTATATACTTGTGCTGTGTATTGTCAGATAAAAACAGAATTGGCAAACCACATTTTGAAGCATTTAGTGGAACTGTCAGGTAAGAGAGTAAAAGTTAAATGCTTTGCATGAAAAAAAAAACCTGCATAATGAGGCTGTAGGGGTCTGGTGAAGCTATATACATCTAATATATATTTGGTCTAAAATTGAAAGTTTAGTAAAAGTCTAAGTCAAGTTTCAGACTTGTAAAAGAAAACATTTTGGGGAAAAAAACATTACAATAATCCCAGTGCCTGTGATAGATCAGCTTAGTGTTTCCCTTATATTATGCAACAAATGTATAAATCCATGACACTTTTTTGTGTGACTGGAAAGCGTGATTTTATATGCTTGACTATTCATTGACTGTTTGCGTCTTTTTTTGCAAATGGAAATTTACCTCCATCACACATAATATCCAGGAGGAATCTTGTCAGTAGCCCTTCTTGCATTTCAGTGTGTTTACTCTAAAAGCCTTAATATTATACTTGAGGCGTCTTGTAAGTACACAGTCTGTGCAACTCAATGTTCCGAGGAACTAACACTGTACAAATATTTAAAGGTACTCATATTGATCATGCTTCTCTCTGTTTTAGCTCTAAGTCAAACAAAAACGATTAGTTTTTACACATCGGTGGTGTAAAAGCTAAAATGAGATCGATAATACAGTGGTATAGGCCATAACTCATGCTACATTTTAGTTTCACATTTGCGATTTCTGATAAAAACGAACAATTATATTTTCATTAATCTTTTTGGAGAATGGGATGTACGTATCTGTAGGTTTACAGTCAAGGTAAAAAGGAAGTACTGAGACATCATGTAAATAACCAGGTTCTAAATTTCACACTTTTATACACCACATATTCTAAAGTCTCATTATTCATGATCAAAACAATTAAAATGAAATCTGTATGGAAAAAACAGGTATGTGATTGCTGCTGTTAATGGATTAAAGAGGGAAAGCAGAACCTGGATGCTGTTAATCAAACACACTTGATTATCTCATCATCATCGCTAATGCCAAACAGGAAAGACATCAGCAATGACTTTAGAGAAGCTTCTGCCCATCAACCTAGGCAGGGGTCACAAGTCCATGTTTAAACAGTGTAAAGTTCAAACATTCTGCAGTGAAGAAGAGTACCCATAAATGTGTGTGAGACACTTGCCAAACTTACCAGATGCAGTCTTCTGGCAAATTCTGCCAAAGATTACACCACGCAGTGCTGAGAGAAAAGAAGAAAAACTCCAGTGCTCCATCTCAGACTGCACAGGTCACATTGCCACGGTGCCATGTTAAGCAAAAATCAAAC
This sequence comes from Girardinichthys multiradiatus, assembly GCF_021462225.1. Classification (NCBI taxonomy): domain Eukaryota; kingdom Metazoa; phylum Chordata; class Actinopteri; order Cyprinodontiformes; family Goodeidae; genus Girardinichthys; species Girardinichthys multiradiatus. Next base: position 28,929,116 of record NC_061803.1, on the reverse strand, counting down.
AGTAACACTTCAGCATCTATCAAGCATGGTGGTGGAGGGGTAAGAATTTGGGCTTACTTTCCTACAAAAGGACCTGGGTACCTTACAGTCTCTGAGTTGACTAGGAACCCCTCCCCATACCAAAGTATGTTAGAGGCAAAGGACGCTGACTTTCCAACAGCTGAAACAACAGGGCAATCATCTACTGCAGCAGATCTATAATAGAATAGCAAAAAATGATGATGTCTCAATGATACAGTGAAGGTCAAGACTTCAACTCACTTGACCTCAACAGATACATGCAAATGTAAATCTTAGCACACCTCATTAAGCTGATAGAGATAATCATGTCTCTGAAGCCTCTGTGATGTAAATTTCTTTCTCTGTGCCTGTCTACCAGGATCCACTACAACTTTTTGTTGATGTCCATATGTTACTGACCATGCTGACAAGGACAATAATGGTCCCAATGAAGGGGTGGCAACAAATGGAGGTGAAAAAGAAAACCATAACTTAGATCAGGAGCAGAAGAAGGAAAAATGTCAATGACATTCATTTTTAAGATGTACAGTGTGTGGAGATCTGCTGTCTTCTCCATTGGAATAGTTTATCTCTCAGAAGGACACAAAACTGCAATGATATCCAGGTGAGAAATTGCCTTATTCTTTATTTTCTTCTTCTTCTTTTCTGCTGAGCATACAGTGTACAAACAAGGGCATTATTGCTATGATTGAGAAGGTAGTGAAAACTGTATATCCCTAGGTGGATATACTGACTCGCCTTTAAAGGTACAGAGAGGTATATTGAAGCTGCGGTAGGGAGTTCTGAGAAACCATGGACTTAGCCAGAAAATATGAACAAGCACACCTTATCGGTCCCTCCTCCTTGCTCTCTTGCAACCCTCCCTCCACAGCCCCTCTCCCACAGCGGAGCCTGCCGTGAACGTGGAAGGTAGTAGAGATGGCAGATTGACAGCTATGGCTCATTCACTGGCAGGGACGAAACATCAAGAAATGCTTAACGTTGACTATGGCCTGCCCATACTTTGACTACAAACTTCGTCATCAAATCATTAGCACAGTGCCATTAGCACCGCTGTAGCACTCTGGCAATCTTGAGTTTGAACAACAGGAAGCGCTGTGTAGGTGGAGGGGTGTGAGCACCCCTTTACTGCCAAAATCTTGTTGCAATTCTCGAAAAACATAAACTGCATTTTTGCTTTCACACAGATGCTAAATTAAATAGAGATTATTGATTTGATTATATCACAGGTATTTGTCATGCAAATTAGAGAAATTAGAAATGCTGGTATGTGTTGTTTCTGAATCAACCAGCATTAGTGGCACACATGCATATTGGCTGCATTGAGAACGAAAGCGTTTTTTGTCACTTTCTGTGAAGCCTGTTGAAGATACGGCCAACGATCAGTTCCAGGTTGTAGTTCTGATTTCTTAAATAATTCTTTTAGCTAATTTAATTTGCAACGGTAGTGTCTCCAGGACCCCTCATGCTTATCTATGTTTGCATTCCTTATTTATCATTTGTGTGTGTAAAAAAGAGAAAACAACAGAGAGAAAGAGAAGAGACATTAGAAGCTGCGTAAAAGGGATTTGCAGCCAACTGAAACAATGTCAATTTCTATAATGTAGAAATATAAAAACGTGAAGAAACATCAACACAGGAGGGTCAAACACACACCTTATTGCCCCCTGCTGATTATGGAAACCTTGTCCTGTAAAGGTGTGGGCCTCCTGAAAGTAGCAGGTATCCAACAGGCTTCAGAGCTCAGTGAAAGCAAACTCTGACTAACAATGACGATGAAAAGATCAAGAAGATTACAGGAAGTCAAAAGCCAAAAACACACGCTGTAAAAGTTTTAATAACAGGTTCCTTACGTGCGCCAAGGGTCTGCTGTGTAGGCCGATGGTGGGTTTGTACTGGTGGAAGTCAGTCTGGATCACACACACTCTCTTTTCCATCCTCACGGCTGGCAGCCTCCCATGCTGTCTTCACCCGAGTGGGGTCCGGGGAGGGAGTGAAGCATGTGTGTGTGCGCTCCCTGGAGGCTGCTCCGAGCCGTGGGAGTGCGTGTGAGGGGGTGCGCCGTGCCTGCTACCTGACCCTGAGAGGAGCAGGAGGGAGGGTGTGAGGGAGGAATGGAGAGATGGAGGGAGGTGTCACCCCCCCCCCCATTCCACATGCAAACACTTGCACACACACACACACACACACACACACACACACACACACACGGAGGTACATCTCTTCCCTCCTCCCTGCCTGAAGCCAAACCACCTTGTGACAGCAGGGAAACAGACCGGAGACAGATTGTCAGCCTTCACCGCAACAATATGTTTCTTTTTCTTCCCTGAAAAAGCTGAAACACAAACTTGGCATGTTATCTTTTCTCTGTTTAAAATGAGCAGCAAATTCTTTAACAGGCAGCATTAATCCACAGCTGTGTATTTTTGTGAATTTGAGAAAAAAACTGAATATTAAACTCCAATCACACCTGAGCTCTTTTGACTTTCAATTAATCTAATGCTTTTAGTTCAGATTTAAACTGTACTGTATGTCTCTTTAATGTTCGGTTCATGTCATCTTCTCCTACTCCTAAAAGCTCTGACAGCATTTATTGCACCAAGCAATAAGCATTAATTTTACAACGTTTTTACGTCACTATGACTGAGAGACTATTCTGTTTCTGCTTTTTTGTCACAGTGTTTCACAATGTCAAAAAATATTTTATATCAGGCAACGATAACCTAAGTAATTAAGAAATGCAGTTTTCGAATGATTTCATTTATTCAGGTTATCCAAACTAAGCATTTGTGGAACAGTGATTGCCCCCTAAACCTAATGATTTGGTGGTAACAACTGCCATCAGGTGGTTGCAGTAACTGTGAAATTGGTCTTTTACATCCTTGAGAAGGCAAGTTACCCAGGCCCTGAAGAAGCAAACAGCCCCAGACCATCACACTACAGCCACCATGTTTGGCAGTATAATGTTCTTTTCTGAAATGCTGTGTTCATTTTACACTAGATTTGACGGGACACGCATCTTCTGAAAAGTTCCACTTTTTTTGTCAGTCCACAGAATATTTTCTCATATGTCTTCAATTATTAGGATGTTTTTGAGCAAATGGAAAACTGGAATTTGTATCCTTTTTGGTGAAGATGACCTTTAACCTTGGACCTCAATCCCTTTCTTATTTTTGAATCACGAACACTGTTGCAAGGCAACAAGGGGGTTCCAGGTCCTGGGGTCCCTCAGCGTGGAGTTTGCATGTTTTCCCCGTTCATGAGTGGGTTCACTCTGGGCACTCCCACCTCCTCATACCATTCCATATTCCAGTTTTTCTTTATTTGTGGACAAAGGATTTATTGGAGTCCTGAAGCCTATGGCTTTGTAACCCTTTCCAGGCTGATAGATGTCAATGACTTTGTGTCTTAACTGTTCTTCAATTTCTTCAGATCAGAAAATGATGTGTTGCTTTTTGACACTTTTTAGCAAATATCATGTGGTCAGACTGGTTCTAGTCAAGTGATTTCTTGAATCTACAAGTCTGCGGGTAATCAGGCCCTTTGTGTGGCTAGTAAAAATGAATAACAAATGTGGTTAATCACAGGTAATTTGTAATTTAAAAAGGTGGGCAGTTACATTTTCACATATGGCCACATTACTTTTGATATCTTTTTTTCTCTTTATAAATAAAATTGTCATTTCAAAGTCAGGTTATCTTTGATAGTAAAATCTGACAAAAAAGCAAAAACAGAAGAAATTAGTAAAAAGTAAATATTTTATATGCACTATATCCATGTTTTTAAAAACACACCCTTATTAATATTAACTGTTAAAACCTCTTCAAAGAGAACTATAACATAATAGGAAAGTTGTGCAATCTGTATTTTTGTTGAACTCTGAGAGCAGTTATTATTCACAGGGAATTAGTAGGTCTTTCAGGGGTTATACCAAATAATGAGGGTATAATCCCTACCATAGGGCCTAAATTTCCTGCTAGTCTACAAGTTCTGTTTGTAAAACTCTAAAATGTTACCTTTTGGCCTATATGCAAAACACTGTTCTGTAACCTGAAGACACCACACCCACTACAAAACATGGTGGTGGCAGCATCATACTGTAGTGATTATTTTCTTAAGCAGGAACAGTGAAGCTGGTCAGAGTTGATGGGAATTAATGTGTCATTGGCACCTATCAGTCCAGTAACGGTTAGAAAGCCATAATTTGGGACTCCAGCGAAGCACATTAACCACAAATGGAGACAACATGGAATAGGGATGAACCTTCCCAGGAGTGGACAGCCTACCGTAATTACTCTAAGAGCGCATTGACTAATTATCCAGTAGGGTCACAAGAGAATCCAGAACGGCTTCTCAGCTAACGTCAGTATTTATGATTCAGCAGTAAGAAAGAATGGTTAAAATGGTATCTCTGGGGAAACCACTGCTGACCAAAATGAACGCAAAAGCTTGTCTCACGTTTTACAAAAACCACATTGATCCTGAAGACAAAAAAAGAGAAAAAACAGAGAATATCTGTAAGGGGGCAAATACTTTTTCACACCACTGTAGATATTCTAATATGGGGGTCAACAACCTTTCTAAAGATGAGTACCATCTAAAATTTCCTCAGAGGTCAATATGCCATACCAACCGTTGCATTAACAATAAATTTAATGATGCTGCATATCAAGTGTCTTTATAGAATAATACTTATTGACAGATGTTGGCAAAGTCAGGATCAACTATTTTAAGAAAACACTTTTTACCCATAACGAGATCACAATAATATGAAAGGAACCATACAGCAGGAAATAGAAATGGTATTTATGCTCTCCTTACACCAATGATGAAAAAAAAAATAATAATAATAATAAAAAAAAAAAATAAAAAAAATAAACCGGGCCAACATGATGAGTATGTTAATACAGGGACGTACCTGGTAATGAGATCCCTGCCACTGCTTTGTATTTGCCAATTCTGTTTTACGGAGATCACACTAAGTAACTTTAGGGAGCACACAGGTCTCTGAGTGTCCAGCAGTCAGGTGATTACGGGAGGTGCTTAGGACATGCTTTATGTGAGAAAATCTGCTCATACAGATATGTAGAACAACATACTGTCAATAAGGCTTGTGAAATGGTCTTGAGACATTTAAACTTGTCTGGTAGTGATATCCAGCAGGTGAACATGGAAGCTCCATTATCATGCACAGCTAGGTATTCCGGATTGTTGTAGTTCTGGAAACTTTGTCCCCTAAAAGTTGAGCTCTTCAGTTTAGTTAGCTGCATTTCCATTTCCTCTGTATCCAGCCAGTCAAAGTGAGACAAATCCAACTGGTCACTAAAGCTTTCTGGTTTAATCAGAAAAGACATACACCTAAAAGTTATGAAAACACATTGTGAATTCTGTCTCGAGGCTTCGGATGTATCCATGTATTTCTGTGGTGCTGAAGATGCGTTGTCCTGCTCCTTGTAGTTTGAGATTAAGCTTGTTAAGGTGTCCAGATATATCTGCGAGAAAAAAAGTTTCACAACCCACTTCTCATTTTCGAGTTTGTGATGGTTTTGCACCTTTTCTGCCATGAACGTTTTAACCGCATCAAAACAATCCACAAATTGTTCCAGAATCTTTAAACAGCTGAGCCATCTAACAGAACAGTGGTGCAGTATGTCTGTGCATGAGCTATCCATTTCCTTGAGCAGAGACTGGAAATGAGTGCGCAAAACCCCAGTCTTCCTTCCACGTCATCATAAAAGACCAGGTATTATCTATTTTAGTTGCTTCAATACCATATTTTAAAAGATAGACTAGCCAGCAGTGTCCTACTCACAGGCAGCTAAAGTAACTAAAAATGGTCAGCGATTTCTAGCCAATCACTAGTCAAACCTGGTTGGTGGGGTGTTAGCTAAGATACTGTTATTAAGAAACGACACAACTGTGTCCATGCTAGCTAGTTTGGAATGCACACGGGTGGCCCTATGTGTGTATTTTTAATACACTTTCTAGGATTAATGTCCCGTATGCCATCACTTAAGCCCTCATGTGCCACCTGTGACATAAGTGCCCAGTGTGGCTGACCCCTGCATACAACATACATAAAATTTCAAATAGAGAATCAGCTGGGGCCCTTGAAATATTATTTGGAAAAGATACAATTCCTAAGGACTATCTTAGAATAAAACAATAGTTTCCCAACAACTAATGATCTCAATGGGAAAAAATATACATTCACTATACATTTCTGTAATTTTCTTCACAGGCACTTTTTATGAGAGCCTTCTAGATTTACCAGGAATGGAGGAGCTGTATACTCTTGTGTCTTTGTGGACCTTATTTTGTCTGGACAACCAGATAGCAAGTTGCCCAGATGGGCATACAGAACCACATTGAGTTCCCTACTATAAACAAGCAATATATGCATCAAATCAACATACTGTACACACAGTAACTGGATGGATTCTGAAACCATGTGTAGATAGGATTGAAAAGCTAACTGCTCCTATAGGAACAAAAGTAAATAATCATTAAAATAATAATTCTGGATCATAAAATGTTGAAAAAGATTCTTTTTCACGAGGCAGCAAGATAATGAATGGCTTTTATAATAGTAATAGTAATCATCCATCTTGTTTCTGTCAGCGTATAATTACACTTTGATTTGTTGCAGATCAACCCACTGCTGTAAGATGGCTCTGCTGCCTGGCTTCCTTGCAGATCTGTGATCGGCTGAACAGTTCTGGAATCTAAACAAGAGATAATGAATTGAAAAAAAAGCATGTCTGACCTGAAATCACAGTCAGGAAGTAATACTTCTGCTCCTGCTACCTTGTTCCAGCTTGTCCAAGGTAGGTTGTCTGCCTAAGCATGACACACGTTTATGGAATTTGATTAATTAAAGGTTTGAGTTGGCAGCTCAATCTTGACATAAAGATTACAACAACAGCAAAAAAGAAGGGGGGCCCTGTTATGAGCTGTGTATATATGTGCAAACAGTGACATGATCTAAATATTAGGGTCTGAATTCACACGCTTTAGAGGGATACCATGATACAGAAGGCTGGCATTTACTGAAGGGAACAAATTCACTTTTTTATCACTTTAATTTTTGCCCGGTAAATCTGAAAGTACTCTAGGCAGCTGTAGGCTTAGTTTAGCACAAAGACAGCATGTGACCTAATCTTTTCTGTCTCACTGGTGTTGTCTGTTGGTCCAGCCAGATTTTCTAATATTTTCAAACAATGCAGACAGCTAGTGTCATCCCAGAATTATGTCTGTTTAATAACACCTTCAGAATACTCAATGACTGCTTGAACACATTTCAAGAAATCCAAGTTTATTGCTCTATACACATTTATGTGGGCCTCCTAGTATTCAGATAATTTTGAGTAGAAATACTCAGAAAACAGACCAACTCCCCTACCATGTCAGCTACATCAAACCCTAACTGCTTGAATTACCTTACAATTATATAAACATAATTATTTTTTTGTGTGTTTTTGTCTTATTCTGTATAAAAATATTTCCTGCCTATACTGACTGACATGAACAGTTCTTTGGTCAGTGTATGAAAACTTTTACTAGGCAGAACCTGTTGGTCAGTATTGAAATGAACACACCTAGCACTACCTGGCACTGACTACTTAGCAGGTAAAAGGCTAATGATATCTTAAGTGAACAAACTTGCTCTACATGCCAAGATCATGAACACAAACCACTAGCATAAACATTATTATACAGCATCATTTTACAATCTTATCATTTACAATTTAATTTTGTGGAAGAGGCTCTGTAAAGTCAGATCAGGTTGTTGTTTAGTCCAAAATGGTGAGCTGTAAAGAATGGTGAAGCTATTTCTCGCATCATCTCTTACCCCACAAACTGGGTCAGAAATTTGGATGCAATGTTAGATTTTTTGCTGATACATTTTTATTTTTGGACATTTGTTATGCTCAAATAATAAAGTTCAAATAAGACTTCAGCTACAAACCCAAATCCCTGATGAGTTTAAATGGAAGCGCCGTGGATGCAGAGTAGAAACAAAGAGAAGAGAGAGAAGGAGGAAGTTCAAACCATCTCTTCCATCACTTATGATGGGGAATGTGAGGTCATTGGGAAACAAGATGGAGGAACACCAATCCCTACAAAGGACCCAGACACAGTATCAGGAATGCAGTATTATGTGTTTCACTGAGACATAGCTGCAGGATCATATTCCCGACTCTTGCGTCTCTCTGCCAGGCTTTCTGACATACCAGCAGACAGAGATTTAAAGAGGAGCAGCAAACACAAAGGAGGTGGATTAGCAGTGTTTGTGAACAACAGATGGTGTAATCCAGGACATGTTACTAGGAAGTGTCCTCTCTGCAGCCCAGATGTTGAACTGTTAGCACTAAGTTTTTATCCATATTATTTACCAAGAGAGTTTACCTGTCATTGTTTTTTTAGCTGCTTTGACCCACATGCAGAAATACACTCAGGAAACAGAAAAGGTTTAAAAAGTTTATTATGAAGTGTTCAAATACTGGAACCAGGAACTCGCCGCTGTATGGAGAAGGGGTAAATGGTAAGTGGCTGATATAACTGAGATTTGTTGGTCTTGATATAATTTTGCTTACAGGTGGAGTCTTGAAGGTCCGCCGGGGGGGGGAGGAGGAAGGAAACTCTGGGAGTGTGTCAGGTAAGTGAATCGGTCCAGGTAATCCTGATTTACTTGCTCTTGAGATGGTGATGGCATCAGGTGGGTTATCTTGGAGGGTGAGCACGGTGGAGGGTGAGCTGGGTTCATTTGCAGGTAAGCCTGAGGAGCCTTGGAACCAGAAAGCTGCCAACTGGGAATGCAATCCGTGAAGTCTTCTTGAAAAGAGGAGATTAGGGTTCTCTGCATAAGCAGACTGGATACTGATGCCCAGGACTGGAGGTAACCACTGTAGGTCAACACTCAGGCACTGGAGTGTTGGCAGCTTAGGGTTCTTATGCTCCTCTCCTGATGAGGGTGATGGAGAACACATGTTGACTCAGCTCCTACCGTGCGTCTGGTGCCATCTAGTGGTTGGAAATGGTTAGTACCAGGCAAACAGGTGGGCAAAAATTCCTAGAACTCTGACATTACCAGTATTTTGGCAATGGTTTACATTCCAGGATCAGCTATTGCTGACACTGAATGTGTCAGCGCGGGTTGTTGCTAAGCTACAGATAGATGATTTTTAATATTAGAGATGTCTGGTCAGGGATAAAAAAGATCACAGGCTGTAAGCAGAAGGACAATAAGACAGATGGATGTCAGGACAGAGCCAATTAACTAAACACTTTCTTCAATAGGTTCAGTTCAGGAACAAGCTCAGCATCATTCTCTCCTGCCCCAGTGAACGAGACATCCCACCCTCCATTGACTCCTTTGTCACACCTCAAATGTTTTATCTTCCACTTCAGCTGTGGACCCTTCTTCTGTTACATGTTTGTCTTCAACTAAATAAGAAGATGCTGATGCTCCCTTTGCCTCCCATCCCATCTCAAGAAGTGAGAGGTGAAGAGGCAGTTGGAGAGACTGAACCGGAAAAAGGCTGCAGGTCCAAATCATGTCAGCTCTAGAAATCTGAAGGCCTGTGCAGAGCAGCTCAGTGGGATTCTACAGCATCTCTTCCACCTTAGCCTGACCCAGGAGAAAGTTCCAGTGTTGTAGAAGACCTCCGGTCTTTTTTTGATACCAAAGAAAACTCACCCATCAGTCCTCAATTACTATAGACCTGTTGCCCTGACATCCCACATCATTAAGGTCCTAGAAGGAGTCCTGGTGCCCTACCTGAGTAAGCAAACAATAAACGATCAGGACCCTCTTCAGTTTGCTTATTGCCGTGGTGTTGGAATTGAAGATGCCATCATACACCTGCTTCAACAAACCCACTATCATGTGGACAAAATCGGCAGCACTGTGAGGATCATATTGATTTCTCCAGTGCATTTAATACAATTCAACCTGATTTGCTTTGTCAGAAACTCCAGAAGACTCAGGTGGAGGCCTCAACAATCTCCTGGATCAAAGACTACCTGACAAACAGACCACAGTTTGTGAGACTGAAGGGTTGTGTGTCACACCAGGTAGTCAGCACCACAGGGGCCTATGCTCTCACCATTCATTTTCGCTCTGTACACCTCAGAGTTCCAGTACAAGACAGATGGACTATTCTGCAGTCATGGGGTGTATCAGTGATGGACAAGAAGCAGAGAGCTGGTGGACCACTTAGCATGGTGTTGTTGTGATTATGAATATGAATATATTATTTAAGATTTCATATTAATACTTTAATATTTTGTTAAATAATATTTCAGTCTGTTAAGGGTTGTCCTGTGAATACCAGCCCAATAAGGCGGTGGTATTAGGACAAAATTGAAAGGGTTGAGCCAAGCTCTGGCATTATTGAACAGCAAAACTCTGCACATACATGGAATGAATTCACACAATTTCTTAAAATACAAGAATTTATGAACAAAAATAAGTCAACTCAAAGTCCAACATAATTCAATCAAAAAACTCTTTACTATGCTAAAACAACCCAACTAAACTACTAAGCAGAATGAAAGAATAAGGAAGACTAATGGGCTATATACAATATAAACAATATCACCATGCAATATTTATGTTTCAGAACCAAGGACTATCTTGAAGAATCTGGAAATTAAGTTAAGTTAGTCTTGGAACTAACTTAAGCAATAATTGGTATACCTTCAAACAACCATTCACAATGCAAGATTAGATAAAGCATTATTTTAATAAAATTATATTTTAAAGAATGATTTGCTGAATAAATCCAACCTTCTGGATGACCAATTAAACGGTGTTTAATAAGCTGCCTTCATTTATTAAAATAATATTTAAAGAAATATTATTAAGAAAATAGCAAAATAGTATTTAAGGAAATATTACTTTGCTCGTTTGGCTCATTCTGTCTGCCAGCCAACTGCTGTAGCCACGGTGATGCAGTCCCGTTGTCCTTCCTTCAGACCGGGCAAAACTGCTCCACTCGGCATTGTAGAGACAGGGTCTCTGCTGGGAACTCTCTGGAACACAGTTTGCTTCTGTAGACCTCAGAGAGAAAAGTCAAGCTATGCTTGTACCTTAATTACCACCTTTCATGAATGAATACCGGATACACAAACAGCAATTCATTCCTACTTAACTTAGTGCATATGATCGCGTGATTGTATGACACTCTTGGAGGCAGTTTGAAGAGTTCAGCAAAGAGACATTAGCGCGCTGTGTCCCTCCGTCCAGTTCCATTGGGGACCTGCGTGGAAGAGGTCTGTCTGTTGCAAAAGCGGGGTTTTTATTCGAACAGTGACGTCAGGGAAAATCCGCTGTTACTCTTGTTCCTGGCTGTGGTGGAAGTAGGTAATGCAATTTATTTTGAAAGTTCTTACTGGCCTTTTAAGTTGTAACCCATGGCTGGGGTCCCAACAGTGTAGAAACAAACATCTCATTAACATTAATAAAACAAAGGAATTTATTGTAGATTTTTCGAGAAACAGAAATAGGTCAAACATTTCCATCATGGTAGAAGAAGTCGAGGTGGTGGGGGACTACAAATATCTCTGTGTTCACCTTGACAACAGACCAAAGTGAAGATGCAACTGTGAAGCCGTCTACAAGGGACAGAGCAGACTTGCAACAAGGTTGCATATCTTCTATGAGTCTGTTGTGGAGAGTGTGATTTGTTCTGCCATCATCTGCTGGGGTAGTAGCATCAGAGCCAGGGACATAAAGAAGGATGGCTCTGTTGTGGGGACTCCTCTTGAACCTGTGTAGATCATTGTACAATTGTAAAATGAAAAACTTTATGGAGAACTCTGAGCATCCTCTTCATGAGACTAGTTACAACAACAGCATCTTCAGTCAGAGGCTTCTTCAGCTCTGCTGTAAGACAGACCGCCACAGGAGATCCTTCCTGCCCACAGCCATCAGCATCTACAACGGCAAAATTAGAGCTATAACAATATTTAATTTCCCTTTGGGATTCATAAAGTATTTTTGAATTTAATTTGAATTGAATCAGAACTGCAGAGAATCTGTCTCAACAGCATAAACCCAGCATTTAATAATCCAGCAGCTTTTTGTGCAGAAAAGAAAAACAAAACAGATTTCAGGAGTCAGATCTGAAAGTCAGGTGAAATTCAGTCACTTTTTACATTAAAACTCCCCTTACAAATCCCTTATTATATCAAATATTGCATATCAGTGTTAGTGCAGGCCAGAAAGCATTTAGTGACAGAATTTAAACCCATAAGTAGGGATGGACAAAGAGGTGAGTGACACAGAGTTGTATTAGCAGGAAAAACCAGCTTAGTGCTTCTATCTGCCCATGCTAATAGCTACATTTCACAGTAAAATTAAAAATAATTCTGCTCCAGAAAACTCAGTGATGTTGTTTATATAAGCATTTATAGATAGAATAATCAATTCAAATTATAATGAAGTGGCAAAACTTAAATACACAGCAGAAAATCAATTTGTCTGCTAAACACTTAATAATGGTTTAGCTTATCTCACATAATAATCAAAATTACGACAAATGACACAACATACGTTTTCTAAGGGTCGGCTGCTCAGTCAGCTCAACCTTCATATTGTCTGCCTCCAAAATAATCTTTGGCGTATTCTGGTTTTAGTTCTCCTTATTGTTAACTTTACTGCAGAAAGTAATTCTGCTACTCCCCACGATGGCAACCTTAGGTGTGTGTTTGGCTACTACTGTTTCCTTGTATATTTCTTCAGTTTTTTTCAAAAGCACAAACTAAAAAAATCTTATTCTTATAAAAACACATTGAAAAGAGATTCACGGTTGTGAGATAAGGCCTTGAACCCAAAATGCTGGAAACAAGTTTGTTCATTTACACTACACTAGCCTTTTACATGCTAAGATGTAAAAAGACAAACTAGTGCTAACTTTGCTCAACATTCACACTTTGAGCATAGAATTTTTCATAAAGTCAGGATATATTTCAAACAGGTATACAGGTCCTTCTCAAAATATTAGCATATTGTGATAAAGTTCATTATTTTCCATAATGTCATGATGAAAATTTAACATTCATATATATTAGATTCATTGCACACTAACTGAAATATTTCAGGTCTTTTATTGTCGTAATACGGATGATTTTGATATACAGCTCATGAAAACCCAAAATTCCTATCTCACAAAATTAGCATATCATTAAAAGGGTCTCTAAACGAGCTATGAACCTAATCATCTGAATCAACGAGTTAACTCTAAACACCTGCAAAAGATTCCTGAGGCCTTTAAAACTCCCAGCCTGGTTCATCACTCAAAACCCCAATCATGGGTAAGACTGCCGACCTGACTGCTGTCCAGAAGGCCACTATTGACACCCTCAAGCAAGAGGGTAAGACACAGACAGAAATTTCTGAACGAATAGGCTGTTCCCAGAGTGCTATATCAAGGCACATCAGTGGGAAGTTTGTGGGAAGGAGAAAGTGTGGCAGAAAACGCTGCACAACGAGAAGAGGTGACCGGACGGACCCTGAGGAAGATTGTGGAGAAGGGCCGATTCCAGACCTTGGGGGACCTGCGGAAGCAGTGGACTGAGTCTGGAGTAGAAACAACCAGAGCCACCGTGCACAGGCGTGTGCAGGAAATGGGCTACAGGTGCCGCATTCCCCAGGTCAAGCCACTTTTGAACCAGAAACAGCGGCAGAAGCGCCTGACCTGGGCTACAGAGAAGCAGCACTGGACTGTTGCTCAGTGGTCCAAAGTACTTTTTTCGGATGAAAGCAAATTCTGCATGTCATTCGGAAATCAAGGTGCCAGAGTGTGGAGGAAGACTGGGGAGAAGGAAATGCCAAAATGCCAGAAGTCCAGTGTCAAGTACCCACAGTCAGTGATGGTCTGGGGTGCTGTGTCAGCTGCTGGTGTTGGTCCACTGTGTTTTATCAAGGGCAGGGTCAATGCAGCTAGCTATCAGGAGATTTTGGAGCACTTCATGCTTCCATCTGCTGAAAAGCTTTATGGAGATGAAGATTTCATTTTTCAGCACGACCTGGCACCTGCTCACAGTGCCAAAACCACTGGTAAATGGTTTACTGACCATGGTATCACTGTGCTCAATTGGCCTGCCAACTCTCCTGACCTGAACCCCATAGAGAATCTGTGGGATATTGTGAAGAGAACGTTGAGAGACTCAAGACCCAACACTCTGGATGAGCTAAAGGCCGCTATCGAAGCGTTCTGGGCCTTCATAAGACCTCAGCAGTGCCACAGGGTGATTGCCTCCATGCCACGCCGCATTGAAGCAGTCATTTCTGCAAAAGGATTCCCGACCAAGTATTGAGTGCATAACTGTACATAATTATTTGAAGGTTAACGTTTTTTGGATTAAAAACACTTTTCTTTTATTGGTCGGATGAAATATGCTAATTTTGTGAGATAGGAATTTTGGGTTTTCATGAGCTGTATGCCAAAATCATCCGTATTAAGACAATAAAAGACCTGAAATATTTCAGTTAGTGTGCAATGAATCTAAAATATATGAATGTTAAATTTTCATCATGACATTATGGAAAATAATTAACTTTATCACAATATGCTAATATTTTGAGAAGGACCTGTACACTCACTGGTCACTTTACCCATGTTCATTTCCTGTTAACACAAATAGTCAACCAGCCAATTACATGGATATGTATCAAGAAGTGTTGAAGATGACTTCTAAGTGTTCTGGGGTCCATTGTGAAAATGAACCTACAGCAGTTTTTCAGAAAAGAACAACGCCTTGACCAAGCATCTCTAAGTCTTGTCCAAAAGAAACAACTTCAGCCTGTTCTCAAAGGTGGTCAGGAGCTGGAACCTTTAATGCTTCAACTAAATCTGTGATCTCAGAATAAAAAAACATTTAAAAAAAAGTAGAACTGCAAAATCTTCAATGCAGCTTTGTCATGAGGATCTGCATATATAAAAGAATGAAATAATGTCTTAATTAAAAAAAATCTATATTTTTTTTGCTGAACTTGCTTCACAGCATTGAACATTAACACTTTTCAGTAAGGTAATGGCTGATCCCAGCGGCATAAAATTAGAATTTATTTTAGCTGAAACTAAAATTTTGAGTTTTGAAACTCATCATTCTAGGAACATTACCTTGCTTTGCACATGCTGGACTGATAGCAAGGTAGAGCTTTACACAGTGACTAAAAGTATGTTAATAATCCTAAATGTCCAGCATTAACTACCGGGTTAATGCAACTTTCTGTTTTATTGTCTAAAAAAGATTGTCTAACCTTTGAACGTTACAGAATTTGTGACATGATATGCGGAAAAAGTTTAGAAATGATTCATTGTGGTCTTATATTTTACTTCACAGAATTTCAGTTTCCCATTATTATATAAATGAGGAAAATAGTCCAGAACGGTTATGACATCATTTGAAAAAAACATCTGACATCATAGAAAGGCTAAATAATGACCGCTGAGAGTAAACCTCCACCTGTATTTACACTGTGATGTGTCATTAGTTCTTCCAACTCCACCGAGACAACAGCATGACTGCATGCATTCCACACTGAAGACTGTGTAATGAACTGTAAGGCATATGTTATTTTGTGTCAGTATGAGAGATTATCCCCCTGTTGCTACAGTGGAATTACTAAACAACCTATTGCAGCATATTACATGAATATGTTTCTGCAGGACAGAATTTATGTGTGGAAACAGCTGGGACGTTTGATGAAAAACGTAAGATAAGAGATATAGCGATGCAGTTTGCCTAGCCACTGTGAAGCCATTGTGATGGTTAAAATTTCCTTACATTACCAACTCTTGCTTTAAGACTTCTATTTGTAGAATTCGTTTTTGTCACTTACAGCAAGATGTGTTTCTTCAGAAGTGATTTGGTGCCCTCTAATGGGTAACAATTCCCAACAGAGTTTACATGAACTTTTCCAGCAAAGAAAACCAGCAAAATCAGAAGCAGAATCAGCTTTATCGCCAAATTTGTGCACACAAAAAAGGAATTTGACTCTGGTACACTTTGCTCTCAGTGAAGATTTTTCATTTTCTATATAATAATGGAAATAAAAATATATTTTAAATGTTCACATTAGTGTACATTGCAAGAGTGAGATCAGTCCAGGTATGGTGTTGTTCTGGAACTCTGACTGTCAGGTGTTCATCAGAGAAACAGCCAGGTGGAAGAAACCGTCTCTGTGGCAGCTGTTTGTAGTAAACAGCGCTCTGTAGCGCTAACCTAAAGATAAACGCCTAAACAGTTTATGTGCACAATGTGTGGGATCTGCAGAGATTTTAGCAGCTCTTTTCCTGACCCTAGACCTGTTAAGTCCTGGATAGAGGGAAGGTCAACCCTGATTATTCTCTCTGCAGTCCTGATTATTCGTTGCAGTCTGGACCTGTCCTGTTTTATGGATGAGCCAAACCACACTGAGATGGATGAAGACAGGACAGACTGAATGATGGCAGTGTAGAAGATGACCAGCAGCTCCTGTGGAAGGTTGAACTTCTTGAGTTGCCTCAGGAAGTACAGTCTTTACTGGTCTCTTCTGAACATTGTCTATGTGTGAAGACCACCTCAGGTTTTGAGAAATGGTGGTTTCTAGCAGAGTGAAAGGCCCTCTAGGTGAAAAAGCACATACAGTCTTTTCATACATAAGTAAATTAATAAAATAAATACATCAGGGTGGCATAGGCTCAGGTAAGCTTTATTTTCTATCTTTGATGCAAACTGAATGCAAACCAAAATACCAAAGCACAATACCAAAAACCAAAACATGAATTCATGTTAAATAATGACATCATTATAACAGAGTTCAAAGTTCCATAATTTTCAAGGCTTTAAAGATTACATTCAAACATGGAGTTATCCCTGTTGCACCTTTCCTTACCACACTTTCTCCTTCCATTATCTATAACCTTTTCACAAAATTCCTATTTTCTGAGACACTGAATTTTGGGTTTCTGAAATGAGTGACAAAAATATTGAACTTTTTAATATTATTTTAATATGTTGAGATGTTCTTGTATATGAATCACAGTGCTGCTGAGAAGCAGAATCCCTCTTTATCTTCTGGTTTCAGGCAGACATTTCAAAATAACTAGTATTTGGAAAGGTTCACAGTTCCATCTACCTTGCCAAAACTCGAAATGACACCGGAAGAAAGTAACCCCACAGCATGACGTTGCCACCACAATGTTTCACTGTAGGTGTTCATTTGGTGTTGTTTCAATGTTGTTTCTGTGCCAAACATACTTTTTGGAATTGTGACCCAAAAGTTCAAGTTTGTTTATTTCAGACCATCACACATTTTCCCACACGGTTTTGGGAGACTTTAACCAAGACTGTATATTTTCTTTGAACAAAAAGGCCTCTGTCTTACAACCCTACTTCTTCATCCAGACATATGAAGAATACAGCAGATTGTGGTCATTATGTAGAACACCACCAGTGCTGCAGATTTACACAAACGGATCAAATGCAACAAGTAGAGAGAGGACAACCACTACTAAGACATCACAGTGTAAAACTACATCTGTACATACACCTGAGAGCGGTTTTGTACCAATGATTTAACATTTTATCTCGTCCTAATTCAAACGAACCATTTTGTATCCATGATGTAAACATTGTATGATTTTATTTTTTGTCATAGTTAGTGCCCTCATCACACCACTGCATATCTGCCTTCTGTCTTAATCGCACTGGATGACATAATGCCATATGAAAATATTGGTCCCACATTGACTGAGAATGCATTTCAGACTGTAGCATAAACATTCTAATTATCAGCTAAGCCTAGCTGCAACAAAATGCACATTTCACCAAATGATGGTGAAATGTGCGGGTTTGGCCATCAAATGACTCTAATTTAATACTAACAAACTGAAAAGAAAAATCTGCACACACTGCCAAACTTACTCATGATCGCATGATTAGAGCCTGAATGAGGACTGACTCATGGCTCCTGATTATTAACATCAGAAATTTGTTAGACCATTTACGATTATTCATGTTAAAGTTCATTTTTAATATTTAAGTGAAAATATTTAACTAAACTAAAAATGTTACTTTCTGTTTTGAAGGCTGCTATCCTAAAGCAGAGGTTGTTGGTCTACATGATGCTGGATGGCTTCTTAAAATAAGACTGTATCGAAAAGGCTCAACATTTGGAATATAAGAGTAACAATAGTGCCTTTTCCATGGGCTCCACTTTGGCTGGCTCCACTCCACTCAGCCCGTTTTGCAACCGTTTCCATTACTGGCCTTCTAGCCACACTTCCAGCCCTCAGTGGAAACACACCAGTGAGGCTGAGCGGAGCGAAGCCATGCGGTGCTGGAACTGTGAATGGAAAAGAGGCAAATGAGAGTGCTAAGCTTTAAATCAATCTCAGGAAGCAGAATCCGCTCTAAACTGTGCGGTCTACTCTCCTCGATATATAACAACGTTCTTATCAGTCTCGTGAATCCGGATCTCGTAGAGCAGGCTGGCAGGAAGAGCCTTCACCATGTTGTCCCAGATGTAAACGGCCAGGTTTTCTGTTGTGCTGATAAGCAGAGAAGAAACATCTGGTAAACATGTGTATTCAAATTCAAACTCAAATTCAGAAATACTTTATTGATCCCAAAGAGAAATTCAATATTGTTGTAGCTCATAATTTACAGGTTTACTCAAAGAGATGTTCTTCATTTTATGAAGAATCCTTCTTTGTACAATGATCTCCAGAGGTTCCAGAGGAGTCCCCAGAACAGAGCCAGCCTTCTTTATCAGCTTGTTGAGATTTTTTTAAGTCCCTGGTTCTGATGCTGCTTCAGATGATGGTAGAAGAGATCACACTCTCCACAACAGACTTATAGAAGATATGCAGCATCTTGCTGCAAACACCAAAGGACCTAAGCTTCCTCAAGAAGTACAGTCTGCTCTGTCCCTTCTTGTAGATGGCTTTACAGTTGCATCTCCACTCTAGTCTGTTGTCCAGGTGAACACCGAGGTATTTATACTCCTCCACCACCTCCACTTCTTCTCCCATGATAGAAATAGTTTTTGACTTATTCCTGTTTCTCTTAAAATCTACAATCATCTCCTTTGTTTTAGTCACGTTCAAAATGAGATGATTGTTTCCACACCATGCCACAATCTGTATCTGTATATAGAGAGATCATATGGAAGGTTACACACCTGACTACATTGGCAAAGTAAGGAACATCCTTATCCAGGTTTTTGTGGTCCAGAGGAATCATGATGACTTCCTGTTCCATGAAAAGGGTAATGTTAGTCAGATTTCCAAACCACAGCAAAGGCAAGGCAAAAAGAAGTTGTCATTATAATTTTGTGTTTTTACAGAAGCCTATTCTGACTGTCCTAATTATAAAACATTTATTATTATAAAACTGAACTTATGTTTTTTTTAAAGAACAAATTGGCTTTTAAAAAGGTGTTTGTGTTATGAGAACACAAGTGTGCTGCTATTTGTTCCCTTCTTACGTCCATTTCATAACCATTTACTTAACTGCTTGGTGACTGTGGTCAGGATTTTCTTGTTGCAAGGACACTGGCAACACTTAACTCCATTTGGGCCAGTAATCAGGCCCAAATAAATAGAATTTAAAAGGGCCATATAACCACATTTTCTTAAAGTAGACAATGAGTAGGATTTAGAGCATTGCTTTCAATTTTTCATTCTCAAAACAGGTACGAAATGACCTGCTGGATTTTAAAAGTCCTGATGAGTCCTGGCCCAGTATTGAGTGCAGACACAGTACACTGACATGCTCTTCAATAGGCCAACATGTTTGTACTGAAAATTCTTTTTTAATGATGCAATACTGTATTTTCAAGTAAACTGAATTTTGGGTTTTCATTAGCTGAAACACATAACTATCAAAATTAAGAGAAGTAAACAACTAAAATATACCACTCTGTGTATAATGAATGTAAATCATAAATGGGTTTCACTTTTTAAAATTAATGACTGAAAAAAAAAATTTATATTCTAATTTGAGATGAAAACAGCTAAAGAAAACAGTGATAAGGAATGAATAAACAGTTTTCAGCAGAACTGAAAACAAAAATCACTGATTGTTCCACCATAATTATCTTGAAATAGATAATAGATATGCAAAACTGTCATTAGCATACATCTGACAAGTTATGTTGGGAAAACAACCTTGTGGAAAGTAATTAACGAGACAAACTGAAAAGCACAGGCCCTGAAGTACAACAACATCACTAACCTTTTAAAGTACAGCTGCATGTTAGTAGGAAACCATGCAGTTCTGATGGTATTTTTGAATATTGTAATGGAAAAATCGGTGGCAGTTTACCCATAATTTCCACAACCTTTCTCTCCTCTTTCTTTTTTGTCACCACAATGTGCCCACCACTAGCCATTAGCTTTAGCATCTCAGCCATGGAGATTTATATCAAGTGTGAGCCTCGTTAGCTGCAAAACCAAGTGAATGGCTTTGGTAACAGTGAAATCCAACAGGCATGACATGCCATAACAGGCATGCAGATTTACAGCATAATAAGTTTGTTTTAGAAAAACTACCTGCCTATTATTTGCATAAAAACAAAAATGCCTGTGAAATGTATTCATTTTCTTTGACATTAACTCAAGTGTGTTTGCAGCATCGTCGTACCTCAATGCACCTCTTTAGGTCCGTCAGGTTCATGACCATGCCAGTTACTGGATCAATCTAAGAACACATGTCCAGGACACATTGTAGTATCTTTAGTGGAACTGAAAATTTTTATAGAAGTATTTGTGTGATGCTCACCTTTCCACGCACAGTCACCTCCACTGTCGAGTAAAAATAAGAGCACTCAAGTGAATAGGAGAAAACACAAACAGTATTTCTGCTTTGTCTATATATAGATTATGTAACAGGAATAAAGCAGCAGGACAAACCCTTGTAGTTGTGTCCATGACCATACGGATTGTTGCACTTTCCATATACTTTTTTATTCTCTTCATCGCTCAGGTAAAGACTGGAAGAGGTTGCAGACAAAATATAAATAAAAGCTCCAGGAATCTGTTTCTTTCCTGTTTTCACAGAAGGGCTTTTGTACTCAGAGAGCACAGATCAAACAAGAAAAAGGAGGCAAGGGGTTATTGACACATGTTGCATTTAAGTACATTTCGTATATTACAAAGTAATAGACTTATAAATGATTCAGAAATATGCATTTTTAATTTTTTTGGCCAAATTTAAAATTGCTAGTTTTAAAGATCACATAGTAAAGTAATATTTTAAATACAACAAATCAAATCCATTTATCTTTTTTCTATATCCGCTTCTTCTGTACAGGGTCGCAGGGGAGCTTCAGAGGTCTATGGAGGTCTAACACAGAGACACACACAGGACAAATAACCATGCACACACACACTCATACCTAAGGTAGGAAGGTATCAAATCAACAATAGTAATTTAACAGTAGTAACAATAGTAGTAACAATAGTAATCTTCTTACTTCCTTTTTTGAACAAATAAATTCGAAAAAAGTTGCAATGGATACAATCTACGTATTTATATCTATCTAATATAGTACATGTATAAGTGTGTTTACAGTAAAGCTATTAATATAATAGCAATAAGTAAAACAGCTGTAAACTATAAGAGAGTTGTTGTAAAGTGGTTAAGGACTGTGGATATTTAGCAAAAGACGTTAATGTATTAGCAACATATTCTATTTGTTTTGCTGTTAAGGGTTTCTGCAATCATTTCGCAAGTAAGGTTTATATTTTACGACACCATTGACTGCACTTAAATGCATCATTAAAGCTTTGAGGCACGTTGATTTTAAAAACTACAATTCCCAAAAGAGATCTGCTCATACCGCAATTTTCTTTAACTTAAATGGGAAAGTGTTAAATCCTCCACAGTTCATTTTTGTCCTTACTATACAAACAGTTTGTTTAATTACATCGACGTCACAGTCAAACGCATCGCGAGTTTCTAAGTAAAACTTGCGATTTCCCTCATATTTGCCCGCTTATCTAGAAAACCAGCACAGCGTTGTGTTTCATCCAAACCAGTGTATTCTGTGACTCTATTCGGCGTCCAATAGGAAACGCTTATATGGAGAATCCCCTCAGACACAGGCGGTAGTAGTAGCTAGAGTACCTGTGGAGTCGGTGGCAGGCGCTGAAGCTCTGGACTCGGGTTATGTATCCGATGCGCTCCGCTGCCTTGTTGCTCCCGGAGGATTCGGCCATGTTTGACAGAAGAGGTAGAGCAAGAGGATGGAAATAAAAGCTGATACCGAACAGAGAGGAGTTAAAGCCAGCTGTCTGCTGCTAACGCACCCCCTCCTTCCGTGACTCACGCTGTCCGTGATTGGCTCATATCAGGGCATAAATACAGCTCACATGGACCACACGAGTATAAAACCTGAAATTGAACATGATCACACCACAGCAAGCACATGCGCGTTATTACTGAGTAGTAAAGGGATCTTTGTTCGCAGTCTTTCTTATTTCTGTCTTATTCCTACGGCTCCTCGCTATGGGAGGCCTTTTCTACCACTTGAAAAAACAAACTGGTGCATTGTATGACATAACAGATTCTGAGGAGTCGTAATTATTAGGTTAAAAGTCATGATTAGGAGAGAGAATGTCCCTGTTATTTGACAAAGTCAGAATCCGGAGTTTGAAAGTCATGATTATAACTTTTTATCTCACCAGTATGACTTTTAAATTCATAAATATTCGGTCAAATTAGTAGTAATGATTATGACACTCATTTTTGAAAGCTAGAATTTTTACATTGAAAATCATAACTATTTTAAATGTAAAAACAGACTAAATCTCGTATTCATAATTTGTATTCAATAATACTTCACAAGAGTGGCTTTATAGCTGATATTTATGACATTTAAACTCAATTATCTTTTATCTAATTTCTAACTTTGAATCTCATAATTTTGATATGCAATTCAATGGTTTTAACAGATGCAGTGCCTTGCAAAGGCACCTTTGAATTTTCCAATTCAAATTCCAGTTTTTCACAGAGTGCTGTATTCAATTATATTCATAGAAAGTTAAGTGGAAGGAAACTGTTTGGTAGGAAAAGGTGAAAGCATTAGGGAAAACTGCAGCCTAGATAGAGCTTCACAAGGAGTGGATTGAGAAAAAGAACTGGATTATTGCTCAATGGTCCAAACTCCTCTTTTCAGATGAAAGTAAAGTTTCCATCTGATTTGGAAAACAATGTCCCAGAGTCTGGAGAAAGAATGGAGAGGCACATAATCCATGTAGCTTGAAGTTTAGTGTAAAGTTTCCACAGTCAGTGATGATTTGTGGTGCCTTGTCATCTAGTGGTGTTTTTCCTGGTTCACTGAGTTTTCTGAAGTCCGCAGTAAATGCAGCCATCTACCAGGAGCATTTCATGCTTCCTTTTGCTGACAAGC
The DNA here is from genome assembly GCF_021462225.1 of Girardinichthys multiradiatus. NCBI lineage: Eukaryota > Metazoa > Chordata > Actinopteri > Cyprinodontiformes > Goodeidae > Girardinichthys > Girardinichthys multiradiatus. The sequence goes on along the minus strand of NC_061803.1, from coordinate 28,905,685 downwards.
TTTAAGGAGATGCTGGTTTCATGTTCCAGGAGGACCTGGCACCTGCCTACACTGCCAAAGGTACCAAAAGCTGGTTCATTGACCATGGTGTTTCTGTGCTTGATTGGCCAGCAAACTGACCTGACCTGAATCCCATAGAGAATCTATGGAGTATTGTCAAGAGGAAGATGAGAGACACCAGACCCAAGAATGCAAAGCTACCTGGGCTTCCAATACACCTCAGCCATGTCACAGATTGATCAGCTCCATGCTACGCCAGTAATGCATGCAAAGGACCCCCAACCAAGTATTGATTCATCTTATGTAATATTATAATTTTCTGAGACACTGAATTTTGGGTTTTCATTATGTGTACACCATAATCATCAAAATGAGAAGAAATTAAAACTTGACATATTTGGAAGGAATCTATATATGAGTTTCACTTCCTGAAATGAGTGATAAAAAAATATACCTGTATCTCCAACGTCTTTGCACATCAAGTGATATTTTAACCAATTCTACTCTGTTAATTTGAAAAGAAAGTATCTGTGAGCAGCAATTTTCAAGTCTTGGTTGATTCTCAGCCCTTTGTAGGCCTGGGCTTTGACTGAGCCACTCTAACACGATTTTGTTTTGATGTAATTAATTTCATTGTAGCTCCTACTCTATATTTAGTGCAGTTGTATTGTTGGGAGGCAAACTTGTGTCGACAGGCTTTTCCCCAGGATTACTCTCGTAATTTTAGTTTTACACCAGAGATAGTGTGTATTCCAAAAAGTTTAATTAAGGTCTTATCTGACCACATTCTTTCACATTTGCTGTATCTCCTACACTGTTGTGGCAAATTGCACTGGTCAGTTCTTATGGCTTGCTCTTGCAAATCTTCCAGGAAGATTTGTGGTGTCGTCCAGTTAACAGATTCTCCCACCTAAGCAGTGGATCTCTGGAGCTCCTCCAGGGCAACTATAGGCCTCTTGGCTGCTTCTCTGACTAATACTACTGCAGACCCCACACACCCTGCACATAAACTGTTTAGAGTTTTACCTTCAGGCTGCCGCTACAGAGCACTGTTTACTAAAACCAGCCGCCACAGAGACAGTTTCTTCCCCCAGGCTGTTTCTCTGATGAACATTTAATAGAGTACAGAACAACAGCATACAGATGTTGCAAATGCACCTTTTCTATTAGATATGTGTACATTGTACATTGTAAATTTGTATATTCTGTAATGCAAAAACAGAACAAAAGAGCAAAGTGTACCGGAGTCAAACTCCTTGTTTGTAAGCACGTACTTGGCAATAAAGCTGATTCTGATTCTGATTCTAATACTCCCATCTTGTTTGTTTTAATTGATAGCTATGTCTTGGTGGGTTGTGACCAGTACTCTTTCCATTACTGGATGAAGGATTGAATTGGGTTTTGAGATATTTTTATCAACGTCTAAACAGAAGATACAGCTTGATATAGTTTGCAAAGAAGAATGCCCAAACAGGTCCGTCCTCAGATGTGCAAAATTGGTAGAGATAAAATGTTTTCATAAGTTCATGGGGAATTAATACTTTTACAAGGTTGTGGCTTTAAGTGACAGAAGGAAGTAGCAGTATTCAGAAATGTATTTAAATACTCATTAGGTTCGGTAATCCAATGGTTCCCAAAGTTGGGGTCACAAGTCAGCAAGTATGCAATCATAAGATCCTCTTCTAAGATCATACTAATTGATACAAATGATAAAAGTAAGAAAATATTAATGCTATAAATGTTAGCATAAATATATGTATGCAATACATTTGCTGGTAATGTTGGTGTCGTCATTATACCCCATGTTTAATTGACTCAGTGGAGTTTTATTTTATAGTAGAGGTCATGAGACTTTTCAGAAGACAAAAAGTTTAGGAACTGTTGCTATATTCCAGAGAAGAATCAGCTCCAATCACCAGCCTTAGGTGATAACGAGCCATTCTTGCTGTCAGCTTTTCAGCTTGATATATTAGAAAGCCCGTTTCTAACAACATTACAGGTTTTCACACTTTCTTCACGCTTTAAGATCACATGTTGACTTTTAAAGCACTATGGTTGTCATATGAGAGTCACCAGATAGTTTCCTCCCAGATTTATAATTACTCCTTCTACTCATTTTTCCCCTGTCCCTCTTTTCATTTTTGCCCAAAAATCTTATCAACCAAGTCTTATCGTATCTCATTAAATTAAACCAGCATGCCAAAGCCTTCTGTAACTATGATCTAACAAAAAGCTACAGGACACTAAGAGAACTGTGTTTCGACCTTACATGGAGGAAGCTTTAGTCAGGAGTTTAGGCCATCTTAATAGCAAAAACAAAAGGAATACGTCCCAGAATAGACCATTACCCCATATATTATGCATTTATATTTCACTGTGACAGTGTTGTCTTATTGCCATGGTATTGTTGAGAAGTGTGATATGACGTAACACCTGAGAGCCAAATGTTACCCTAGTTTCCAGTTATTGTTAAATTATGCTCTTAATCCCCCATGCAAAATATTTCAAATGTGACAAAAAATGTGGTGTGTTCCAATTCAAAAATATGAGAGACACTGAAAATGTCTGGGCAAAGTGATTTTACAGGACCGGACTATAACACATAGTGCCTTGCGAAAGTACTCGGCCCCCTTGAACGGGTCAACCTCTTGCAACATTCCAGGCTTCAAACATAAAGATATAAAATTCAAATTTTTTGTGAAGAATCAACAAGTGGGACACAATCGTAAAGTGGAATGAAAGTTATTGGATGTGTCAAACTTGTTTAACAAATAATAAACTGAAAAGTGGGGTGTGCAATATTATTCGGCCCCTTTACTTTCAGTGCAGCAAACTCACTCCAGAAGTTCAGTGAGGATCTCAGAATGATCCAATGTTGTCCCAAATGACTGATGATGATAAATAGAATCCACCTGTGTGTAATCAAGTCTCCGAATGTGTGAGCGTTGGTAAGTGCGATTGGGTGAATGTGGCTCTAGTGATCGCTTTGAGTGGTATGTATGACTGGAAAAGCGCAATATAATATCAGTCCATTTACCATTTATTGCTGTTGATGTATTTAATTTAAGGCAACATCTCAAACACACTTCTTCTTTGTGTGGCATCGTGGGGAAAACAAAATATAACAGTGAAGATATCAGGAAGAGAAATGTTGACTTTCCCAAGTCTGGTCCATCCTTGGATATAAGTTGCCTGAAGGTGCCACGTTCATCTGTTCAAACATATATACACAAGTATAAACAGCATCGAAATGTCAAGCCATTATACAGGAAGGAGGCAAATGTGTTTTGGTGTGAAATGTATGTTTCAACCCCAGAAAGAAAGCAGGACATTGTGCAGATGTTCCTTGAACCGGTGAGAGACTCCAATTGTCCAGAAAAAGTAATACTGTCCTAACACAGGCTGAAAGGCCATTTAGATAGGAAGAAGTCATTGTTACAAAAGGAACATAATAAGTAAGGTTACAGTTTTTAAATGCACACTGACAAAAAACTTCATTTTTAGAGATATATCCAGTGGTCTGATTAAACTAAAATCCATTTTTTTGACCCTAATGGTCAACGTTAGATTTGGAAGAAAAAGGCTGGGAGCTTTCCAGGTGTCGCAGTATTATGGACTAGTGCATTGCACATCATAAATTGCATCACGTGGAATGAACATCTCAAGACATCAGATAGGACATTAATGCTTTAGTTGTTTTCTGAAATAGGTTTTCCAAATGGACCACGATCATAAACACACTTCCAAATTAAGGACTATTAATATCTTGCAAAACAAGAGAATAGTTTTTTTCTCTCTCCCAGGGGTACAAGGACTAAATGACATCATTCTGTTCTACAGCCCTGGTTCTTGGAGTTATTGGAGCTTGTCCTTGAATTCTGAGCAGAACCTTTTTCCTGAGTGGTGTCAGAGAAGTATGAAGGTGGTGTACTGCAGTGACAAAGACCTATGAAGACTTCTGCACTTCAGTTCTTGTAAAGAATTAAATGTCCTGCCCATAACAAATTTTGTTCTTATTCTTGCAACCTTGGGTAAAAGAACAAATGTATCTGTTCTTCCATTGGTGCGTTCCATTTGTACTCGGAAATCAGACTTTCTGTCCTCCAAGTAGAAAATTTTAACTGGAATGCCCCCAAAAGTCGGAATTACGAGTTAGAAAGTCAACCATACCCAACGTCTCCATTTAAGATGGCTGCTACTTGCATCAACAGTAGTAAAACGTTTTTACTTTGACTGTATTTAGCAGTTCTTTAATATTTATGTTACATTTAGTCAGTCGTAACCGTTTCAGTGTTTATAAGATAAGATGTTTCAATGCTGTTTATATATATACAGCGCAGAGCAGTGTAACTGTCATTGTTATTGGTGTAACAGTGGCCATATACAAGCAATGAAGGACACGAATGTCCATGTTTTTTCTGACGTTCAGGCAAGTAGGAAACTGGAAGGCTACCATTTCAGAGATTACGTCACTCCCAGTTCCGGAGTAAATGGAATTCAGCATATGCATTTGTCTCAAGTTACAAAATCAGTGTTTTGGTAAAGTCACCCCAAGCTCTGATCTCAGATGAAAAGATGTGTGTGAGCAAGGTGGCCTACCAACCTGACTGAGTTACAACAGTTCTATCAGGAGGAACAGGTCAAAATACCAGCAAACTAAATTCAATATTACATACTTTTCAAGACTCAAATTTTTAGATCTTTTCTGTAGCATTAGGAGTACAATATCTTAGCATTCCTCTGATTGTTCTCACCTGGTTTCCATCCAATCAGTATTCCTTTGTATTCATAATTGCCTTGTTTTCACTGTTTACTGCTGGAATCTTTTGTTGCGCTCACCTTGGTTCCATGTCCTGCTCTCCTTGGGCCACATCTGTAAGTCTTCCTTGTTTTGATTCTTAAATTCTGCTCATCACCATACTCCTCCCAATAGTTTTCTCTGTTTGGAATGTGGTATAGGGCAATTTTATGGAAGTTTTTCCATTTTGAGGAAACTTGCTTTACTAATCTTTACTAACTAAAAAGCTGGCAACAAGATCATCGGCAAGTAACATGGTGAGAGGCCGACAGCAATGGCTACAAATAATGGGAATGATTAAATATTAATAGCGAGAACTTGGCTCAAAGGGTGAGAATGATCATGGGGAAGCTGAGGTATCAGCCCACAGCAGAAACCTGCTAATGATCTCAAGGCAGTTGATGCCACAAACACCAAGGAAATGATTGATAACACAGCTTGCAGTCTTACAGTCAACTGCTATAAAATGCATATGCATCAGTCTTATGTCTGTTTGTCAACATCTAAATGATTCAGAGAAACATTGGCAGACAGTCCTGTGATCAGTTGGGCCCAAAATCAAATTATTTGCCATGTTTAAAGGAAGAGTAATGGTGACTATGACCAGAAGAACATGCTCTCTATACTGTTTGCATGGAGGTCCAAACATCATGCTCTTGAGCTTTTTTTGCTAGGGGTACAGCAGATATTCATGGCCCATGACAAAGCAGGAAGCTCTGAGCCGGGGCTGTGGCGCAGGGGTAAAACGCGCGGCCCATATTTGGAGGCCCTAGTCCTCGACGCAGGCCGTCATGGGTTCATGTCTCTGCAGGTTGACCTTTGCTGCATGTCTTCCCCCTTCTCTCCACCCCTTTCCTTGTTTTTTTTTTGGAATGTTTTTTTGTGTTTGACAGACACACTGTAACACAGACACAATGTAACACTGTTTTCTGTTTGTGTGAGATCTGGGCAGTTTCCTACAGTGAAGTGCATAAGGTATGGAAGAAAATGAATAATCTGGGCTGAACCTTTGGGAAAATGTAGCCTAAAATATAAAATCACCGGGGCCAAAATAATCCCTTGTCATTTTGGAAATTTCTTTATTTGCTCACAATTGTAGAAACTGACTTTGTAAAGGAAACTAAAACAGGAAAAATAAAGGAGTAAATTTCATTACAATTCATCAGTTTTATTAGTGCACATATACAGTATCACTGAGTGCTCCTATGTACAAATGTTTGATAGTTCAATATATACAGTAATGTGTTTAATCATTTGAAGTATCACACGAAGATAAAGCAAGTAAGGCCTGCTACATATATATTATTGTCAGCATTATTTGCATTCAGAAAACAAATACATTGTATTTATATGCACACTTCAATCCAGATGATGTGACATTTGGATGTATTTAACTGGCCTGCTATATTGTATTTTAAACAATAAATTCCAAAAATCAGTATAAAAAGAGATTAATACTGCCATAACTTTAGTGAGAGATCAGAAAGTTATTGGGTAAGTTTACACATATTGACATTAACACTACAATCTTTGACAGACAATATGGAATCACTGCTCTTTGAAGTTGATCAGGTTGGAATTTTTTTTATCCTTTTTGCAGCAACAATAATTTTTTGAAATGCTGAGATCTCTGGTTTTGCAAACAAATACTATATATATATATATATATATATACAGTGCCTTGCGAAAGTACTCGGCCCCCTTGAACTGGTCAACCTCTTGCCACATTTCAGGCTTCAAACATAAAAATATAAAATTCAAATTTTTTGTGAAGAATCAACAACAAGTGGGACACAAGCGTGAAGTGGAATGAAATTTATTGGATGTGTCAAACGTTTTTAACAAGTAAAAAACTGAAAAGTTAGGTGTGCAATATTATTCGGCCCCCTTGCGTTAATACTTTGTAGCTCCACCCTTTGCTGCAATTACAGCTGCAAGTCGCTTGGCTTATGTCTCCATCAGTTTTGCACATCGAGAGACTGAAATTCTTGCCCATTCTTCCTTGCAAAACAGCTCGAGCTCAGTGAGGTTGGATGGAAAGCGTTCGTGAACAGCAGTCTTCAGCTCTTTCCACAGATTCTCGATTAAATTCAGGTCTGGACCTTGACTTGACCATTCCAACACCTGGATGCGTTTATGTGTGAACCATTCCATTGTAGATTTGGCTTTATGTTTTGGATCATTGTCTTGTTGGAAGATAAATCTCCGTCCCAGTCTCAGGTCTCTTGCAGACTCCAACAGGTTTTCTTCCAGAATGGTGCTGTATTTGGCCCCATCCATCTTCCCATCAATTTTGACCATCTTCCCTGTCCCTGCTGACGAAAAGCAGGCCCAAACCATAATGCTGCCACCACCATGTTTGACAGTGGGGATGGTGTGTTCAGAGTGATGAGCTGTGTTGCTTTTACGCCAAACATATCGTTTTGCATTGTGGCCAAACAGTTGGATTTTGGTTTCATCTGACCAGAGCACCTTCTTCCACATGTTTGGTGTGTCTCCCAGGTGGCTTGTGGCAAACGTTAAACGAGACTTTTTATGGATATCTTTGAGAAATGTCTTTCTTCTTGCCACTCTTCCATAAAGGCCAGATTTGTGCAGTGTACGACTGATTGTTGTCCTATGGACAGACTCTCCCACTTCAGCTGTAGATCTCTGCAGTTCATCCAAAGTGATCATGGGCCTCTTGGCTGCATCTCTGATCAGTCTTCTCCTTGTTCGAGATGAAAGTTTAGAGGGACGGCCGGGTCTTGGTAGATTTGCAGTGGTCTGATACTCCTTCCATTTCAATATGATTGCTTGCACAGTGTTCATTGGGATGTTTAAAACTTGGGAAATCTTTTTGTATCCAAATCCGGCTTTAAACTTCTCCACAACAGTATCTCGGACCTGCCTGGTGTGTTCCTTGGTCTTCATGATGCTCTCTGCACTTTGAACAGAACCCTGAGACTATCACAGAGCAGGTGCATTTATACGGAGACTTGATTACACACAGGTGGATTCTATTTATCATCATCAGTCATTTGGGACAACATTGGATCATTCTGAGATCCTCACTGAACTTCTGGAGGGAGTTTGCTGAAAGTAAAGTGGCCAAATAATATCGCATGCCCCACTTTTCAGTTTTTTATTTGTTAAAAATGTTTGACACATCCAATAAATTTCACTTCACATCATGATTGTGTCCTGCTTGTCGTTGATTCTTCACAAAAAATTAAAATTTTATATCTTTATGTTTGAAGCCTGAAATGTGGCAAGAGGTTGATCAGTCCAAGGGGGCCGAATACTTTCGCAAGGCACTGTATAATATCATATAATTATCATTGCTATATTTTATGACAATTATTTTTAGAGCAAGTAAAAGACACAATCATGGTATCACCAAGATCCGTACACATTTTCTGGTAAAAAGTCCAAATTTTTCCAGAAAGGAAGGTATGAAGGACAAAGGAAGGAAGGACACAAGGAAGGAAGGACACAAGGATGTAAAGATGGAAAGGAACAGAGGTAGGACACCAGGAAAGATAAAGGAAAAAGAAAGATGGAATGACACAAGAAAGTAAGGGAATGATGTAGGAGCCAAGAAAGGATAGAAAGAAAGGATGGAAATAAGGGAGGATGGAGATAAGGAAATGCACAAGGAAGAAATGAATGACACAAGGTATGTGTTCTATCAAAAAAGGAAGAAGGGAAACAGTGTAAGGAGAAAGTATATGAAGTAGGAATGGCTGTTGGTAGGGAGGAAGGAAACAGAGAAAGAGAATTGAAAAGAGGGAATGAAAGACAGAGGGACATGAGAGATAAAGGGAGGGGGGAAGGGCATACAAAACGAAGGATGAAAGGAAGGACAACATTTTGACAAAGAGAAATTACGTCTGGAGGTACAAATGTTTGCCATGCTCTTATTTTCATTTCCATATTCATCCAGACCTGGAAAATACTGAAAATTAAATTTATATTTTTCTAGACTGTGTAGGAACCCGAATCACTCAATGATGAGAAAAAAATGGAATCAACCAGAAACATCGTAGCTGAAAAATCACTGAGGTTTAATTACATATTAGAACGCCAGAATGTTCGATGGTTCAATTTTTTTTAGCTAAAAAGTCAAACAAATGACTGAACATCCAGAGTAGTGATGTCATAGTTTTTACTTCATATATGCCTACAGTGGATCACAGAATAAACCATTTCTTACATTATTAAAAGATACAGTTGATATGTGATTTGTCTAGATTGTAAGAAGAACACATCAAATGCAGTAAAAAAATAAAGTAAGCATGAATTGTAATGGACCTCTGTTTTAAAACTTTACCCTTTGGCTCTTGTTTTGTATGACCTAATGCAAGCGGCTATGAGTGGGATTAGGGACCCAAAATGCTGGTGATTCACAAGATAAAAATGTATTTTTAACTGACTTTAATACAATAATTTACAATACTGTCATAGTTTTGCTGTGGCAAGTTATGGCAATAACGACATAACTTGCTAATTATGTGAGACATTTTTGAGCCAATAACATACCATTTTGCCATTTGTTTAATAAGTTATTATGTTATTGGCTGCTTGATGTAGCATAACAATAACATAGGAAGGTCACATGATCACTGTTCTGAAATATAGCACATTCCACTGAGTGGTCTAATTATCACATGCACTTCACAGTAATTAATTAAATATTTGTTCATACATGAAATTAGGAATTTACATATCTAATTCAGTTAGCGACATTCTACATACATACTTTCAATGTCTAAAATGGGCTCTTATATCCACCCTAATGTATGTAGGCTGATTTGTCAAGCACAAAAACAAAGAAAATCAACTTTTTTTCCAAGAAATGCAGTACACTTTATGGATTATATACATCTTCAACTTCAGTTATCACATGTTAAACTGTTTTTTTTAATGCTGCAGCACTAAGGTAAAACCAAGGCAATTATGTTACCGGCAAGTTATTACATTATTGGCTAAGTTACATTTAAACTGGTCAAAATAACGTTATTGGCTGGTATTACTTTATCGACTGTTTATACATTACTGGTTACTACAGACGCCCCAAGGTCGTAACTGCAACTGAAGACATAGAAAATCAATCTGGTTCTATCCTTAGATTATGTGACTATGCTGGTACAACATGGTACAGAATACTGGCAATAAACTGGATTGTCCACATGTTCCATAATAGACCAGTTTTTTAAACTAGTACAATTCACATAACTATTGTCATTGATACCTGTTGCATCAATTTATCAAACTTGCTGTACATCTCCAGTGTGTTCCAGCTCTTTCAAAAATAGAGTAAACATTTGGATATTCAGCCGAGGAGCCGCATTGAAGATGTATGTTCTTTTGCTTTCCGGGTTTTATATGAACATTATCTCCACGGACATGCTGATCCCCCATATCAGCTGACACAGCTACCTCTGACTAGCTTGTTAGTCTCCACCACCTTTAAAGTTGTAATTCATTTTCTTACAAGCTCACTTTTAGGGATTTACACACGTGGACAAAATTGTTGTTACCCCTCGGTTAATGAAAGAAAAACCCACAATGGTCACAGAAATAACTTGAATCTGACAACGGTAATAATAAATAAAAATTCTATGAAAATGAACAAATGAAAGTCAGACATTGCTTTTCAAACATGCTTCAACAGAATTATTTTAAAAAATAACTCATGAAACAGGCCTGGACAAAAATGATGGTACCCCTGAAAATAATGTGACCAAAGGGACGTGTTAAATTAAGGTGTGTCCATTAATTAGCATCACAGGTGTCTACATTCTTGTAATCAGTCAGTGAGCCGATATATAGGGCTACAGGTAGTCACTGTGCTGTTTGGTGACATGGTGTGTACCACACTCAACATGGACCAGAGGAAGCGAAGGAAAGAGTTTTCTCAGGAGATTAGAAAGTAAATTATAGACAAGCATGTTAAAAGTAAAGGTTATAAGACCACCTCCAAGCAGCGTCATGTTCCTGTGACTACAGTTGCACATATTATTCAGAAATGTAAGCTCCATGGGACTGTAGCCAACCTCCCTGGACGTGGCCACAGGAGGAAAATTGATGACAAAACAAAGAGACGGATAATACGAACGGTAACAAAAGAGCCCAGAAAAACTTGTTGTTTGAGGCAAAGTGAACTCAATGGGAGACGACCAAGGAGACCATTGTTGAAAACAAATCATAAAACAGCCAGACTGGAATTTGCCAAACTACATGTTGACAACCCACAAAGCTTCTGGGAGAATGTCCTATGGACAGATGAGACAAATATTGAACTTTTTGGCAAGGTACTGTACATTAGCTCTATGTTCACAGATGGAAAAATGAAGCATATGAAGAAAAGAACAAAGTCCCTACTGTGAAACATGGAGGAAGCTCTGTTATGTTCTGGGGCTGCTTTGCTGCATCTGGCACAGGGTGTCTTGAATCTGTTCAGGTATAATGAAATCTCAAGACTATAAAAGGATTCTAGAGAGAAATGTGCGGTCCAGTGTCAGAAAGCTTGGTCTCAACAGGATAATGACCCAAAACACACAGCTAAGAACACCCAAGAATGACTAAGAGGAAAACATTGGACTATTCTGAAGTGGCCTCTATAAACCCTGACCTAAATTCTGAACATCTTTGGAAGGAGCTGAAACATGCCGTCTGAAAAACGCATCCTTCACACCTGAGACAACTGGAGCAGTTTGCTCATGAGGAGTGGGCCAGAATACCTGCTGAGAGGTGCAGAAGTCTCACTGACAGTTATAGGAATTGTTTGATTGCAGTGATTGCCTCAAAAGGTTGTGCAACAAAATATTAACTTAAGGGTACCATCATTTTTGTCCGGGCCTGTTTCATGAGTTTATTTTTCAAAATAATTCTGTTGAAGCATGTTTGAAAAGCAATGTCTGACTTTCATTTGTTCATTTTCATATAATTTTTATTCATTATTACCCTTGTCAGATTTATGTTTTTTTTTTCTGTGACCACTGTGTGTTTTTTTTTTTCATTAAACGTGGGGTACCAACAATTTTGTCCACGTGTGTAACAACCTTCTGCAACAAGTCAGATAACAAATACAGATACTAACTCTTGAGAACCTCACTTAAAAAACTCCAAACTAACCCTTTGAGACCTCGGTGGAATCTTAGTATGGAAGCAAATCGTTACCATATTTCAAATGAAAAAGCATTTTCAGAAATGCTTTTTCATTTTAAGAATGTGGCTGCATTGTTTGACTCATAAATGAAATTAGTAATCAATAATCCTATTTGCATTATAATGTTCTTCAAGACTGCTCATTCTTTCACTTAATTAAAATGAAAAAGACATTTGAGATTTATTTTTCAAAATGTACCCCATCAAATAGATACCAAAATTCAGTTTGAAATTTAAAATGAAGCATTTCCAGAAATGCTTTTTCATTTTAAGAATGTGGCTGCATTATTTGACCCACAAATAAAATTAGTAATCAGTCATCCTATTTGCATTTTCTTCTTCACGACTGCACATTTTATGCCATAATCAAAAAGAAAACAAAGCAGACTTTGCTTTTTCGTTTTCGTGGTCTGCCCGCAAAGTACTGCCCAGAACTCGAAAACGAAAAAGCATTCCGAGCGGCGGGCGCAGCAGAGTGACGTCAGCAGCCGCTCTTCCTCAACTCACTGCTGACCGAGCTACCCATCTTGTTGGGTAGGGGGCGCTGTGCACGTCTGCATTGCATTACATTGCAAACGTGCCGAGAAATTGATTCCGGGTTTCAGTCACGTGATTTTGATGACGCGCGAAGAGGGCGCGATTTCAGATGGAGGGCATGAAGTAAAATGTCAATGGAGACAACAGTTGTGGAGAGTCCGTATTGTAGGGATTTAGATCCGGTTTCCAGTCGAAGATACAAACTGTTAATTCACAGATATGTTGGATGTGACCCATATCTCATGAAGATGAGTGAGTTTTCGAGAGAACCTCAAGATTTGTCTTTAATCGAGGCTGTTGATATCACGAACTATCTGGCACTTCAAACGTCTTACTACACTAAGCAGCAGATGAAAGCCTACAAAAGTCTGGAGGCATAAAACTTTTTTGTCAGCGGGTGGGTCCAGAACCTTGGCACCAAACGGCTCCGCGATAATTATCGTTTGGTCTTTGCCAAGGTGAGTGTTAGTTCATATATTAGTGGAGATGTTAGTGGTTAGCAGTAGTGGCTAAAACAAACATACAACGCCTCTCTACGGCTACATTAACTTAACAATCATTACTACATAAATAGGCATTTCACGACAAACTAATGGTAAACAGAACCACAAAAAAAGAAGTTGGACTGCTACTTACCGCTGACGAAGTGGTCGCTCGCATTAGCAGACTCTGCTCCTCCCGACCGCAGATGTAGATTTGTAATCCATTTTTTAAGTCGTTTTTCGGTTAGTTTTTTACGTCTTTCACCTTTATGAATGACAACCTTTGGCACTCGATAATAATGCTTTTCCTTTTGTTCTGCTGGAGCGATTGGAGCAGCCGTAAACGGCACAAAACATGGGCGTGTTTACAGATGGCAAATCCTCGGCTACTTCACTTCCTGCCCTCCATCTGCATTCCGCGCTCTCGCGGCATAGTTATGTGACGTCACGTGAAAGCTAGCTGTCAGGGCCGAGCTCAATTTGTGGCAGTGGCAGGCAGAACTGGTAGTTCCGGTGGCATCCTCATGGCCTGGGACATCCAGCGTGTTTTTAAGCATTTATTTATAATTTTCTGTGAGTGACGATTCAGAATAGCCGCTCGTGCTCTATAATAAACCGGCTGTTTGTGCAATAAATCTTCGTCATCCTTTCAACACGTCACACATACACATTGCTATTTATTTTCCATGTCAAGTAAATACAATCACCTTATGTTATGGTTCTAAAGCTGTTTATTAAATAATAATCAATAATGACATCATTATTTAAAGGTAACAGGCTATAACAACAATGACATCCCGTTTGCCAATAATCAGCATCAGCTTCCACAAAAACAGTGGCAACCGCATTGGCAAGATTTTACGGCCGGTCTGGCACCTATTTATAAATAAATGCTTAAAAACACGCTGGATGTCCCAGGCCATAAGGCTGCCACCGGAACTACCAGTTCTGCCTGCCACTGCCACTAACTGAGCTCGGCCCTGCTGCAATCCAATCAATTTCTCGGCACGTTTGCAATGTAATGCAATGCAGACGTGCACAGCGCCCCCTACTGAACAAGCTGGGTATCTCGGTCAGCAGGGAGCTGAGGAAGAGCGGCTGCTGACGTCACTCTGCTGCGCCCGCCGCTCGGAATGCTTTTTCGTTTTCGAGTTCTGGGCGGTACTTTGCGGGCAGACAACGAAAACGAAAAAGCAATGTTTGCTTTGTTTTCTTTTTGATTATGGCATAAAATGTGCAGTCGTGAAGAAGAAAATGCAAATAGGATGATTGATTACTAATTTTATTTATGGGTCAAATAATGCAGCCACATTCTTAAAATGAAAAAGCATTTCTGGAAATGCTTTATCATTTTCAAATTTTACATTTCAAACTGAATTTTGGTATCTATTTGATGGGGCATATTTTGAAAAATAAATCTCAAATGTCTTTTTCTTTTTCATTTTAATTAAGTGAAAGAATGAGCAGTCTTGAAGAAGAAAATTAAAATGCAAATAGGATTATTGATTACTAATTTCATTTATGAGTCAAACAATGCAGCCACATTCTTAAAATGAAAAAGCATTTCTGAAAATGCTTTTTCATTTGAAATATGGTAACGATTTGCTTCCATATCTTAGATGACAGTAACCAAATCCATAAATAAAAGGAGTTGAGACATAGCAGAGTTAAAAACAGCGGGAGTTTTTCACTTTTTTCATTCTTTAAACATGTTTTACAAGCTTTTAAGTTGCAATTCTTTAAACTGCAGTACTTTCTTCACATCTGTATCGTTGTATGTCCTTGGACCCATAATGACTTCTTTCAATAAATGTAAAAAAACAACCACCAAGCAGCAACTGTTTACACATTCTAAAAAAAAAAAAAACTTCCTATGAGATTTCAATAATTGCACCAGATTTAACTGTTTCCTTTGATAGAATGGGAGATTCTAAGGAAAAACACTTTCATGTATAATGCAGCAAACCAAAAACTGAACTGACCGTGCACTGAGTACTATGTGTTAATTTCCCCCTGCACAATTTTACCATCACAGTCACCATTTCAAGGAATGTCTAGAATCAATTTTGTCACAAGAATGCACAGATTCAATAAATGGAGAATTCTGTGTTTAAATTATGTGCGGGTGGAATAGTTAGTTTAGTTAGTGTTTGTGAGGGGTATCCTTACTGTATAATGCCATGGAAAATCTACATTTTCACATAGATACCTAACAGTACCAGCGAAAGCCACAATGTTGCAAAGTACAGGATGCTGTGAAATACTTCTGCATTTAAGGGATAACTTAAGTCCTTCTGTTCACAGAAGATTGTGGCTGTGGTAGTTGAAGTCTGGCTTTGACTGTTGTCTTTCCCTGTAAAATCTCAATATAGTCACTAGAAGGAGCCAACGAAGACTACATTTTTCACAGTTAGGATGTCTTCAATATTAGCATGAAGTTTTACTGAAAGTTCTTTCCTTGTGTTGAGATCAATATTTTTTAGGAAATGATATGACCTCAAAAGCACTTTTCACACGATACAGTCGAGTCAAGGCTGAGATGCTTTTTATGCTGTCTCTATGTGACCTTAGTAAAGACCATGGCGGCATACGATGCTAAAGAAAACTTGTTGCTGTTACTCCTCACAGCCGATAAGAAAGGTAGTGAGAGAGCTGAGTTTGCAGTAAAAATGCGGTGGAGGTGGGGGTTGGAGCAGCATGCCATCATAACCAAAGACACAGCTGTCTCTTGCTGCTAAGTGTCACAGGAAGTGATTGGCTCGAGTAGCAAATGAGTAAAAGTCTTAGGCAGTGTGAAGAGGAGTTTGTTTTTGTGGCCGTATCACATAGCCATCTTGTGCAAAGGATTAAAGTTAGGAGTAAGGTTAAAGTCTTTACCACACCAAACCCCCAGAGAGATCTGGGTAACTAAACATTCATTATCTGGCCCCCATTTGTTTGGATTTTACTGAGAAACCAACTGGTTTCAGAACTGGCTCTCTTCCAGGATCTCCTCCATGGTCTCCCCAAGCGTCATCTCTCCATCGCTACTAGAAAGACTCTTCCTGGTAAGAAAGTCAAGCCCTGGTGAGTCGTAGCCCTGGAGTCCTTGGCCTTTAAGTTGCCCAAGGACAAGAGGCCCAGCTCCTCCATGCACAGCCACCTGAAGGAGGTGTGGTTGAGCCATTGAAGTGGCACCTTCGCCGTAGGAGTCAAACTGCCGAGAGCGCTGCCTGCGCTGATGTCGAGTACATTTCCAAAGGTGCTTCAGATTTGCTCCTTGAAAACAGGTCCGGACCTTGAAGTGGTTTGTGAACAAAAACAGTTGCCAGCGCTTTTTCAGCTCAGTTTGGACCTACAGGAAAACAGCATCATATTTGTATTGTCCTTACAATTTTACACAATGTTATGAACAGTATTTGCTGCAGGTTTACTTCTGATAAAAAAGTCTGAAATTTTTATGTTCTTATATGCTGCAAGAAATTTCCATAGAGTAGTCCTCCCCCTTAAAACAGCAAAAAGGTCTAACATTTGCAGTACGTTGCAAATTTTCACAAAAAGCAATAAAAACATGTTTCTTCTTCTATATGAGTGGTGATTATCCACTAGTGACAAGTTCTTTCTCCGATTGCATGCACTGAAGAGTGACGTGTGTAGGTGATGGTTCAGATGGATACATGTACTGTTAGACTCAATATAACTATATTTTTATGTAATACTATAAACTGAGCAAACCATACCTCTCCATTAGCAAAACAGTACAGCACAGCAACCAAGAATCCCTGAAAATGCAAGAAGCAAAGCTTAGAGCGTGATTATGTTTGTGAACATAAATCATCATCCTGTGCATAATTCGGATTTTTTTGTATTACCTGGAAGGAACTGAGTGTGAGATTGATAAAATTTCGTGCATAGCGGCTGTTGCCCTCCACACATTCATCTATTAGCACTGTGAAGACCACTTCATGGATTCCCAGCAGAGGAATCAGCACCAGCGTTGCCCTGGCCAAACTGAGGGGTACAGACACAACATACTGGGGCTCATATTAATTATAATGTAGCTAATTCTAATAAATAAGGCAGAAAAAACAGCATTATTCATACTGGCTCTTTCCAAAGACAAATTTCTATGTGCATGGGTTTTGTCTCCTATGTGACCTTTATGCTGACAGTTTATGGGCGTGACATTTAAATTTGTGATGTGGGATTAACATTTTAAAGGCACATTCAAATCAGGAACCTACAAACTTTGGAACTAAATGTCAAAACCCAAGTTGTTCTCTGAGGTCTGGGTTCAGTGGCTTGAGTACCTGTATCTGTAGTCAGTAAATTTCAGCTGATCGGCTTTCAGCTTGGACAACAACAGCATCAGAATTTTGATGAATATGAAGAAAATTACCTACAAAACACATTAATTGTACATTTAAATGCATTGCACTGGAACAATAGTCTGAGTTGACCAATAACAGCAAATTGTGCATGTAAAATGCCTTATTAGTAATAATACAGTAAATATCAGTTATGCTTATGACTATAGCTGCTTCATCACATCGTCACATGCTTCTCCTTAATAGCAACCATGAAATGCATTATTGGATCAGAAAAATATGTCTTTGATATCAGTTTCTGCATCCAACTTGACCACACAATGGTTGTTAAAAATCTGAATGCCTGAGCAGAGGAACATCCCTTACCAGTACTGATAAAGTAATCGGGCCTCGTATTATCCACCAGAACCATCTGTTCATGATTGACCAGCACCTAAAGAGGGAAAGAAGTGACATATGTTAACAGAGAGCATGTTTATCAGTTTAAAGAGACATTTATATTCATCCATGTATACTCACCCTGTATTTTCATATAGAATCTTAACCACTGTCCATGGAGTCACAAACAGGACTGGGGTTCCTGGAAAGTGACAGATACTGTTTTCCCAGACTACATAAGCATTTTAGTCAGTATTCCTTAGGTTCAAATTATTTTTTTAAAACTTATTTTATTTATACATTAAACAGATTGTTTTGATTGTTTTTAAGTGAGCTGAAGTTAAAATCAGTAAGAGTCGTTTCAGTAATTTTGCAGAAATGACTGGTATGGCTTCATTAAGCAACTGATAGCTCATTTCAAAAATAGAGAGCGAGTCTGCAATGTAGATTGCATAATTTGGTCAATTTGCAATGCAAAATAGCCTGGTAAAACTTATTAAATGTCTGTGGAATTAAAATAATTTTATTAAAACAGCACAGCAAGTCTACAACGAAGACGACAAATATAACAAGCACTCTTGAACAAAGTATTCAGCTTGAGAGTTTGCAGACTGAGATATTACTGAGATCTAAAATGCTCAGAGACCTGCTTATGACAAAAGAGGCTTTATACATGTGATGAAAATTCTGTTACAATACAATTTTGTTTGTTTAGCTGTTGAAAATAGTTTGTTCTGTGATGCAGTAGCAATAAAAAAATAAGAAAATGTCTTAAAGGTCCTTAATTGCATCTAGTACATGATCATAAGACTTTCAAGGCATATCATGGTGTATTTTCAGGATGGCTTCTTGGCTAATAAACCAATGAACCCAGGCTGTGAAATCCCAACAACATGCAGTGTTTGGTGATTTTTCATAAGGAGGCCAATAGCACCATTGTACATTATAATATTAATGTAGATAAACATTTTTAAAGCTCCACCATACCTCCATTTCAACCAACCCTTTTGCATTAACAAAGCCTGCTTGACTTACCCCATCCTAGCAGCATGTATTTCTTCAGCAGACACCTCTTGGTTAGCACAGCTGTGAAGAGCAGTGTATGAAGGAAAATGGCCTCCACCAAGAGCCAGAAGTAATTACACGCCACAAAGTACTCCATACACACTTTGGAGAATTTGCACAGTAGTGCTATCTGTTGAGAAATAAGATTAAGCTGAAGCTTTACATAGTGGACACAGGTATGAATGAAACAAAAGTTGTTAAAATAAACCTGCTTATACATGAAAAACAAGGCAACCATGAGAGTACCGCAGAGCTCGGGTAGGAGTTCCATCCAGGGTCGTCCTCGGGTAGGTTGGAATACATGATATGGAGAATTATTTCCTTTAAGATGACGGCCACTGCTCTCAGGATGAATGAGACAAAAAGGTTCATGTGGATGTAGTTTCTGGTGCAGTGGAGCTTCCTGGAAAGCAGATACAGCAGCAGTGGGGATACATTGATCGGAACTTCCTGGGCAACAGCATTAATGAGTGCACTGGTCATTATGTAGAAGGAAATGAAATTTATGAAGCAACGAGTAAGACTGCCTTGTGGTATATAATGTTGTTAGTGATGACTAATCATCTCCATAGTCCTGCAAATCACTCTTTGCAGAGAACCATCTGCCATCCCTCCTAACTCTGCATATATTTGAAGCAAGTAAATGTACAGCATGGGTCTTCAAAAAAACACAGATAGAACTGATATCTTAGACAGGCACACGTCCTTAAAATGCTCCAATCCATTTTCCTGCAAAGGACTTTGGTAGTGAGATGGCTATGTTTCTATAACGTCTGCCCCAGCATTTGTTAAGTTCTCTGTATTCTTAACCTTCAAAGTTGAGCTAAAGGCCCCACTTGTCCATTTAAATCTTTATGACCACCAGAGCCACCCCCCAATATCTACTGAGAACTGACCTCAGGATGCCTATAAGGAGAGTGGCCAGAGTGAGGGAGAACAGCGACAGGGAATAGCCGATGACAGAGATGAGCCTGAGGGCGGAATGGCGAAGCATTTCATCCTCCTGGACACAAAGAAGAGATTTAATTATTAAAAAAAAATCTCTCCAGCTTCTTTTTTCCAATTGTCAGGTCAATGCCATCAAATGGGTTTGTAGAGTCATTTATAAAAACAAATCGAAATTTAAAATGGTAAAAGTTTAAAAATAAAAAAATCCCATTACTTTGTCTTTAAAGTATTGGTCCTCCACACATTCAGAATCATTTCGCCAGGGGTCTGAGGAGTTCTCCATCTGTCTCCAGCTCCCATTCTCTAAGCATTCACGATGTGCCCGCCTGTTGTCATCTGAAGCCACAAAATAAGTTTAAAATCACAGTAAGAAGAAAGTACAATTCCTTTTAATGCTAGGGTTTTACATGTATTCTACGTATCTAGATATTTTGGGGGTGTACTCAGTTTGTCAAAGACAAACTGGGTTCATCTCTGTCTAACAGACGTGTAACTACATCTCGTGAAATAAAAATATGTGAAAATGGCACAATACTCTTCGTCAAAGTAAAGTCTGTTTCACAAAGTACTATCCTGTTGCTGTCAATGTTTGACACTGTTTGGTGAACTAAATGGTAGCTATTAAAATGAGCCCCAGATATGAAGGAG
Organism: Girardinichthys multiradiatus; assembly: GCF_021462225.1. Classification (NCBI taxonomy): domain Eukaryota; kingdom Metazoa; phylum Chordata; class Actinopteri; order Cyprinodontiformes; family Goodeidae; genus Girardinichthys; species Girardinichthys multiradiatus. The sequence goes on along the minus strand of NC_061803.1, from coordinate 28,885,370 downwards.
AATGCTTTAAGCTCATCTCCATGTATGATTAACTTTATTTTTAACTTTAAAAAAGGGAAAAAGTGGTTGAGTAGTTGCCAATGTCCAATAATAACCGAATAAAAATTGCCTGATATGCTGGCCTCCAGTCTCAAAAAATGCCTCAAGTGATTATTTACATTGAAAATGGAGGTAAGAGATGATTTCCAGTGTAAAATGTGCTGATAACAAAATGAAAAAGCCTTTTTAGTCTAACCTCAGAGAAAAGTAAGACAATGTGAAAAACAGTAATGTGTTTTTTTATATAAATTGGTAAAATGTTTTTCCTTTTTAAAATTGCTGTCCTCTTATATAAGAAGGTTAATCAAACTGTAGATGGTTTATGCTGCAAGTGTCCTGTTCTGCAGTGACTAGTAGAGGCATAACGACATTTATCTTGGGATATTAAAAACTAAAAAGCCATCATAGTTCTTGTTAAAGTAAAATCTGTCTTGCCAAGTGTTCCCTAGCTGCTGTGTCAGCATGACCTTGCCTGGTACAGTAACTCTGTGCTATTTTCTTGGGCCTGTGATACGAAAGCGAGGGTGTTTGAGACTCTTGTTTTGAATTAAGGAAGAAAACAGTTTACTAATTGACAAAAATGACTGCTTTCCCTGCTGGTTGACAAAACTGAGTTGCAAAACCACAAATGAAGCCTCCACTGATTTTAAATCCTCACGGTTCTAGTATTTTTGGTAACTGGTTGATAAAGCAAATGGTTACTTAGTGACCAATAAGATGTGAACAGTGTGTAGCAGTGTGAGAATACAGCAACTGGCTGTTAGCTGCTAAAGATAGAATATACTTCATTGCTTTCTGTTGGTTCTAAACTTAAAGGGCTATTCTATTGTTTAATTTAGGGAATCAGAAATATATTTGATTATCTATTATTCAAAATCAACACGGAATATAAAATCCTTAAAACACAGTTTGGATTTGTAAAACCTTTATGCTATTTTTGGAATAGGTGGATGTGGTTCGTTTTCCCGAAAACATTGTTGTAATCTTGCCTCATTCACGTGAAACCAGTATCTTGTATCGTCTCATCTTGTAAGGTGGATGTATGTTATACTCCTGCTGTTTCGTAAAGAATGACAGAGTGCAATCTATCGTGTCTAGTTTAATACAGACAATGTATCATTTAACATTTGTTTAACCTTGTAAAGATCAGGTCATTCTTACATTCATAACTGTTAAGGCTGTGTACATTATTTCTACCATGACTCTATACACCTAGGTAACTCCTTTTGGGGGGTTAAGAAGATAGAAGACCAAATAACTTTAGAGTATTAGCTATTTAACTGCTAATGGTAATTTATCAACAGTCACATTAGGATTATCAAGTAAAAGTTTTTATCAAAAAAATACCCCCCCCTCCCCCATAATATCCAAAAGAGCTGGAAATAGAGTGCAGACCACTTTCTTCACACTTTAATGCAATACATTTCTGAAGTAGGAAACCCTGAGTGTGAGCCAATCTAATGCAAACATAGGTCCAAATATAAATTATTTAAAGTTTCAAACATCCATCTGCACTAGCGACACTTATTCCTCAGACTAGCTAGTGTGGTGATAAATGACGGCACACATTCAAAATGAATCAACAGTTAAAGGAATTCATGGAAGCAAAAGTCTAATAAAAGTATCTTTATAGGTAAAATTAGATATTAAACACAACATTACCCTTGGTGATCCATGGTAAAAAAGGAGGACAAGGGACAGACACATTCCCCGGAGATGAATGGGGCCAGCATACAAACAAATCAAAAGTTCCTTTGCAGTAGTTTCCTTAAAAAGAAAAAGAACATTATGTCTACGCAGTTTGTGTGAGATGTATAAATCAGGCTGAATGCTAGTGGACAGAGGCTCACCATTTGCTGGAAACGGAGCAGAAGACAGGGTTCTATTGCAATTCTCCCAGTATTCCATGCGTTTAGAAATGAGACTTTCAAGCAATGAACCTGTCGCTTTCTAGACAGAGCCACAGAAAGGATAAGAAAATTTAATATCAATCCAAGATTTGGTTTCTCAATACTTTATTGGAAAATAACAACTTCCTTTTATGAAGGTTTGCATGAAACCTATATGAATATGTATCTGGATTTATTTTCACTTTCTAAAGATAACAATGTTAAAGATGTTTTAATTTTCATAGTAAATCTTATTAAAAACACAGATAACAATGCTGATTAGTTAGAAAGACTGGAAAATTAACATACAGTCATGCTAGCATTCAGTTTTCCAATAACTAAGGTTGTGTTAGATTGTTTATCTAACACAACCTTAGTGTCCATCTAAAAATGTATCTTGTATTATTCTAGACATGAAGGAATGAAGCTTGTTTTGCAAAAGAAGTGTCCCGTCTATGAAGTATATCTGTTGTTAGTGATTTGGGCCCATTTTGTATAGTGCATGTGCATCAGAATAAGAAGTATAAAATTAATAGTGCGCCACCCCGTCAGGACAGAGTTACAGACAGAATCACTTTAGCTGTTACACTACTACCTCATTTTTTTTTTTTTCCCAAGTATATAATGGAGAATTCAAGGCTTTATAAACAGTTTACATCCCTAAGTGGTCAATATTTACCAGCTGAATTAAAATAGCTCAGGCTGTGGGACTACTCCTTCTTTCTGCTTTGAATTAAGGAAAATTTTCATTTTTATCTTCCTCATATGTCCCTCAGGCAACATTTTTGACCAGTCACAATGCTGAAATGCATCTCTTTGAATGATGAAGGACATTAAAAAAGAGGAAAGGTGATATAAAACTTATACCAGTGCCTAAATCTGTCTCACGACTTTCTTCCAGCCATACTCAAACCTTTTACAGATGTTGCCAAGGAACAAAGCTTTGCTATTTTGTCCCCCAAAAGAAGTCTGAAAGCACAATTTTCAGGTCCTTTTCCACCTGGAAATAATACATATAGATATATTATATTATCAGGATTATAAAAAACTCTATCAGTGATAGTCTACTATGACACTGAAGTTTGCTTGCCTCATTTGTTGTCATTTGTACACATTGTCCTTGATTCCCAGACAGATTCAGCCTCATTCTATACCCCCTTAAGGAAAAATAGAGCAGATAAAGTAACACTAAGTACTGATGAAGATGATGGGCTGTGGGAATTGGCAGGAGAAAGTGGGACTGATGATGAGGAGAATAGGAGGCAGGATGGGGATGATGGAAGTAAGGGTGAAAGAGCAGAGACAGGTATCTCTGGTACAGTGTAAGATAGATGGGCAGAGAGATTTCTACCCTCTTCTTTTATAAAGGGGTATAGAATGAAACTGAATTCATTCTTTAAATGTGGAAATTTTACACAAATAAGACGCATGTCACTGTCATACTAGACCTTTACATGTAGAGTTCAGTTAAGGCCTAAACTTTACTGCAACCAGCATCAAATTCATCTTCAATGAATTGTAAAGATCAAAACAGATTACAATAAGTGAAGAGACAAGAGATTCATTTCAGTGGACTGTCTCAAAATGGTGTAATGTTCTCTATAGGCAACATTCAGTAAGGAAACTCCTTTAAATTCACATTTTTGTAATTCCTTTATATTTGAAATTTGTAATGCATTGAGTGAATATTTTACATGGGGCTATGAAATAAATAATATTCAAATAAAAAAAAATAAAATACATTATATTTTTTTCTCATGCACCCTTATGGCACAACACTGCCATACGGCAGAACACCCCCCAATTTTTATTCTGCCTTTTTCAAAACATAAAAATGCTCCACATATTTTTTCCTCATTGGCTTTATAATGTGTACCACAGTGGGTTAAATCTTGGTGTAAAAACACTCACACACAAGCAGCCTAGTGCGTGGGTATTTATAGTAAATTGTTGTATCAAACTTGTTTCAAGCCTTATAGATATAGATTATTTAAAATAAACATAAAAAACAGTTCCGAAAACATACAGGTGGCCAACTTCGAATGCCTGGACGCTCCTGATTTCCAATATATCACAAAGCATGTTCATCGTTTTGGGACATTTGTGTGTTTTATTTTCTTCTTTTGCACATTGACTGATAACATTCCATAGATTGATTCTGCAGTATATGAATTGGCCCACTTGGTGGGAGTGTTAGATCAGGATGGATTTTAGTGACAGAGGAAATTTTTTCACTTGAATGTAAAATGAAACCTATTTAGACAATTTCTCAGCTATCATTTAAAGAGCAATGCCAACATTATTTTTATACTATTTAACTATGTAAATGAAATTTTTAGCACTTTGAATTGTTGTGATTGACCTGATGTATTTAAAGCCAATTGCTTAAAGTTGCTGTCATATTATGACAAAGCAGTCCTGATTTTCTGTTTCATGTGAGATCAACTGAACTGCACCATCTAAACCTCAAACCTTGAGGCTCACTCCAATTTCTTTGCTGCAAAAAAGTTCTTGTGTAAGCCGATCAATAGAGAGCAATCCGATCCAAAACTCATCGACAAGCAACCTCCCCATTGAAGGAAAAACCAAGACCTGCTTCTCTTCATTATCTTTAAAAAAAAAAAACAGTCACTACGTTAAAAAGAATTCTCCAAAATACGCAAAATTTTATTCAAACTTCTATTTATCTGTGATCTGTTTTTATTACTTCTGACACTCAACTGGAATACTCATAGAAGATTAAGCTGCTTAATTATGAATTAATAACGGAACATCTTTTCGCTGACAAATATACTCTACCATTTGAAAAAAAAAAATTTGAAAAAACCATCACAGGTGTTAAAGAAGATTTCTTTGTGTTTTATCTGTGATAATACAGTTAGCACTATACCTGCTTGTGGAAGACCATAAAAAGCAGAAGAAGTAGGAGTTTGCTCCTCTTGTGCTGGGCTGCCAGCAGGTTTGGCATGATGCTGGAAGTTCACATCGAAACGCTCTTTTGCCGGATCCCACAATTCAAACCTCCTCCACAGACTCGTCAGGCCCCTCGGTCAGTCTAGCTTCAGCTCGGCACATCTTCTCAGCACAGTGGAAGGTCAGGTGTAGTTGAACTTGGATGTTTTTTTCACGTAAATCCTTTAAGAATTTTTTGGGTTACTGATTAGAAAATAATAATCAAAAAACATGATAACTGCTCACTTAACTGCTCACTTAACCTGGTTTCCAATTATGCTTAAAAAATCTTAAAAAAATCTTTCCGATTCAATAAATTTTCCAATGATCCATTTAGTAAATCTTTGAAGGAAATCTGAAACCTCTTGATTGCAGAAGGACTTCATCTTTCCAGGAGGAAGAGGCTGTGAAGGCTGTACTCCCTATAGACTCAGCTCAGCTGAGAGCGCCTGAGATCCTAACAGACAGATAGACCGTCCCACACCGTCATCCCCTAACCAATCAAGAGAAGTTCCTCAGGGAGCTGTCTGTATAACTGGACTAACTGTTTTCTGGGAAAACTGATAACACAGAAGCAAACAATCACCTATACAAGTTTTAACCATTAGAAAAGCATAATACAGCCCACATCTACTAGCAAATACCACCTATACTCTAGAGGAACAGGGAAGACACTGAGCTGAGCCCTTCCCTCTGTTTAACTACCCCACTTGGTTAAGGGGCATCAAACAGCATCTCTGACACTAATGGGGATTGTAATGTAAACCAAATGCAGTGAAGCCAAACAGAGGGAGCAAATAGGGGAGCAAAGAGCAAGAGGTGCCAGCATGGGCCGGATGTCATGCATGAAACCTCTTGCAAATCATTTACACTAGAAACCTTTATTAATTATGCAGTAGTAAATATACAGTGCCTTGCGAAAGTATTCGGCCCCCTCAAACTTTTCAACCTCTTGCCACATTTCAGGCTTCAAACATAAAGATATAAAATTCCAATTTTTTGTGAAGAATCAACAACAAGTGGGACACAATCGTGAAGTGGAATGAAATTTATTGGATGAGTCAAAAATTTTTAACAAATAAAAAACTGAAAAGTGGGGCGTGCAATATTATTCGGCCCCCTTGCGTTAATACTTTGTAGCTCCACCCTTTGCTGCAATTACAGCTGCAAGTCGCTTGGGGTATGTCTCTATCAGTTTTGCACATCAAGAGACTGAAATTCTTGCCCATTCTTCCTTGCAAAACAGCTGGAGTTCAGTGAGGTTGGATGGAGAGCGTTCGTGAACAGCAGTCCTCAGCTCTTTCCACAGATTCTCGATTGGATTCAGGTCTTGACTTTGACTTGGCCATTCCAACACCTGGATACGTTTATTTGTGAACCATTCCATTGTAGATTTGGTTGTATGTTTTGGATCATTGTCTTGTTGGAAGATAAATATCCGTCCCAGTCTCAGGTCTCTTGCAGACTCCAACAGGTTTTCTTCCAGAATGGTCCTGTATTTGGCCCCATCCATCTTCCCATCAATTTTGACCATCTTCCCTGTCCCTGCTGACGAAAAGCAGGCCCAAATGTGGCAAGAGGTTGACCAGTTCAAGGGGGCTGAATACTTTTGCAAGGCACTGTGACATTGTTTGTAAGGAATATTTTTTCCAATAAATAGAGAACTGTCATGTGAAAAAAAGAAGAACACACCATTAACTATTTGTTAAGAAATGTTCACAAATTCATGTCTGAACTTATTTTTTGTCTCCAAAAAATTGCTTAATTGCACTTACATAACAAAAATGTTTACTCGTTAAACAAAAAATATCAACAAAAATGCACTATCCGGCTGAGAACAAATTTAGGACACTCCACTCCTAATTGCGAATCGTACTCCCACAGTATGAGATAACCTCTGTGAGATCCTTCTTTTTTTTGAGAAAAACCCCAAAGGACCAAAAAGTGCAGTCTACTTTACCCCTTCTTTTAGCCTTACTGTTGTGTCTCCAGTCCTGTCTGCAGCCTTGGGTGACCAAACAGGTATTTATATTCCTCCATCACCACTACTTCTTCTCACATGATGGAAATAGTGTTTGACATATTCCTGTTATTTGTAAAATGTACTATTATATCCTATTTGTTCACATTTAAGGTAAGATTATTGTTCTTGTACCATGCCACAAAGCAGTCCACCAGCTCTGTACACAGCCTCTTGTCCATTCCAGTACACACAGCAATTGTGGAGTCAGATGACAGGGCTATGACTATAAGTCAGATGTGTACACAGTGAAAAGGAATGGTGAGAGAACAGTCCCCTGTGGTTCTCCTGTGCTGCTGACCACATGGTAAGACACACAACCCTTTAGTCTCCCAAACTGTTTCTGTGTCTTTTTCTTATGTCATCATAGATGCAGGAAATCATGGAGCCATCCACCTGTCCCTTCTGGAGTTTCTGGAATATAAATCAAGCTAAATTGTTTTAAATACATTGGAGTAATAAAATACCATGATCCTTACTGTGCTGCCTGCTGTGTCCAGTTGAAAGTGGATTTGTAAAAGCAGCATCTCCAACTCCAATTCCAAGACTCCAAATTGCAGGGGATCCTTAAAGGTGCTGTTGCTTACCTAGGTGGTCCAACATGAGTTCTTCCAGGACTTGGATAATGTTGTATGTCGGGGCAACAGGTGTATGTCAGGGCAACCTTCTTAGTGAACTGGAACAAGGCGGGATGCAGAACCCCATATAACTGGTCTGCACAGGCCTTCAGTTCTATGGGGCACAATATGGACCTGCAGTCTTGCTTCATGTCAGTCTATCTAGCTGCCTGTCTACCTGACTTTTAGACAGACAAAAGATGGAGACAAACGGAGCAACAGCATTTCCTGATTTGTTTGAAAAGAAATATGGAGCAGAAGCAGGATCAAAGAAATTGGTGGAAGCTGAAACATTCCATCGATCTAATCTTTCTGCTTGACACCTTTCATGCTTTCCCTGTCTCCCCTTCCTGAATGTTTTTTTTTTTTTTTTGATTTAGTAATTTTTTCAGGTCACTGGTTATCCATGGGTTATTATTGAGGAAATATTGTACTGTTCTGGTGAAGATGGTGTTGTCCACACAGAAATTTAAACAACATGATGATCTGTTTTTCCAGGAGCATGTCTCACAAAGGAGGTGTATGTATCCTCATCATTTCCAAAAAATGAATCCAATGTCAGTTTCCTCTTGTAGAGCAGCTGAAAACTGTTGAAATGCATTGGCAAGTTGTGTCTGTAGTTTGGTGACAACTACATGCAGCATGAGCAACAGCTGATGGTGACATTTATGTACGAAAAGTAACCATTCTCACCTGCTTATCTGTTTGCTTGTTAGTATATATTATTATCTAATTTGTGTTGAATGTTTTAATTATTGTATTGTTACTGTGTTTGTCATTTTTTGTTTTCAAACGGGTCCTTCTTGTAAATGAGATCTTGGATCTCAATGAGACAAGTTATTTAAAAAAGAATAAATAATAAAAACAATATGTGTATAAAATATCTGTAAGTTTCTGGGCTCCTTACAGATCATGCATGTTTAATCTACATTGCTGCACTCTGACCAATGCAGGTTTATCAAAGATCTGCCAGATAGTTATGAAAAGGATATTAAAATATTTCATGGAATTGAGAATGCCAAGCCACAGTCAGATAGACCTGTCAGCCACAGCTGCCATGATGGTTTGGGATGGAAATAAAAACCCACAAATAAGTTAAGGTGACACTCAGGACTCAGAAAAAAGCCTGATGTAGCTGCTCAAGATGTATAATAAAGAGGCTCTTAAAGACAACTGGTTAGAGGTGGGAGAAGAGTCAACAAATCCTATAATGAAATGTACACCATTCCTACTCGCTGATGGTTTCAGGATGTGGGAGTGACACAGGCATAGAGAACTTTGACAAAGTGGATGGCAAGATGAATGCAGCAAGTTATCAGAAAATACTGGAGGAAAATTAAGATTTATCAGCCTGTGATGTACTTGAACATTCTAACCTTAAAATAATCCTGAACACAGGACCAAGTCGACAGTCTTTCATTGGTAATAATGTTAAGGTCTCCTGAACTCAACATCATTGAGCTATCATGATTCTCTGGTGTTAGGAGTTCTGGTTTCCTTGTTCTCTTGTTACTGTTGTCTTTTGCTGTTAATTTTTGTATTTATGTACATTTATATTTTTGTTAGATTTCCCCCATTTTTTGTTTTGTTGCTGTTTTTCTTGTTATTGTTGTAATATGAGCTACAATAACATTTAATTTCCCTCTGGGATAAATCAAATGTTTTTGGATTTGAATTGAATTTTTCTTTTTAGATTAGGTTAATGGTTAATCTTTGTGTTTAGTTATTTATGCTACTATCCTGGATTTCTCTGTGTTCCTGCTATTCTGTGTTAATTACCCTCCCTCCTTCAGTTGCTCTTCATTTCTCCTGATTAGCTTCTCTAGTTTATTCATCAATTCTCCACCCTGCTTCTGTATGTATACCCTCTGGTTTTCATTGCTCTCCAATGGATCCTCCTGTCTACCAGCTCCATGTTCGTTTACCTGCCTGTGTTCCATTGCTCTCTATAGGTTACCAGCTTTATTATTGTTAAGATCCTTTTACTCACAATGCGGCTTCCATGCTCTGGTCTGACCTTTGGTCCAACCAAAATCCAGCTCAATATGACATGGGCCACTTTAGGGACATTTAAAATGTGCAGTTCATGCAAAATGGTCAAAAAATTGCAGGACTTGGAGGTGTTTTGCCAAGAAGAATGAGAAGCTTTACTATTGGAGAAAATGAAGTGCCTCATCCACAACTACCGCAAAAGACTCCAAGTACCAAGTTATTAAAGGAGCAATACCACAGTTGCAGCAACTGTGTTATGTAAACATTTGATGTGGTTCATATGTGTAGTTTCTTATTATTATTTAAAAAGAATAAAAACAATTGTTTGATATGAAATGGCTTCCCTCAACCACTAATCATGATTGAAAGACAAGATTGTGTGTTATTATTTATTTTGTCTAATAAATGATAAAAACATCAGAATTTCTGTCAGGTTATGTTAATGAGTTTTGCGCACCCCTACAGGTGACTGGATTTTCATATACAGTGTTGAACTAGTAACTGTTTAGATAACTTAGTATCTAGAAAACAACCAATGACCTGGGAGAGAAAAAAGTTTGAGGATCAAGTTTCTTTATCAGATTCTCAGATTCAACTACTACTGTCTGTGGCTCTGGCTAAACTCAGTTCATGATATCAGATATAAACATAACAAATCCTCATGACTGCAGGGGAAAATGGAGGGGCAAGGTTACTCGAAAACAATGGCAATATGCTGGAGGTGTGTGAAATGAAGAGAGACACTTATCTGTTTTAAAGTGAAGGAATAAACCTCAGTGATGCATCATGTGGAACTGTAATTTAGCTTTTATTACCCAGTGATAAGGCTTTTAAACTTTCTGGTGGTATAAATGTGACAGAATCCACTAGTGAAAAAATATATGGTAATATATATATGGCAATTACTCGTCAGTAACTGATTAAATTAAATTTCTTCAGTTCAAGAAGCATGACTATATAGTGTGATCACTGGGTCATATATTCTCACTGTATGGTGGAAAAACAGAGATTGAAAATGAGGTTCAGATTAGAGAGAAAATACTGTACATAGATCAAAAACTTCTGTCATAAATTGGAACATTTTAAATAACAGTGAATCTGTCTCAGGCAGACCTATGGCTCCAGGGTGTAGTGATGAACTGATGCTGCATTCAGGATGAGGAAAAAAAGCTGAAGACCCTGTTGGCTGAACATTTCAGGGGTACATGAATCTGGTAGTTAAAGCTCAGTTAGGCAAAGTTAGGAAAAACAAAATGCAGGAACAAACTTAGGGCACAAATACCACATCATTTAAAGTAAATATGAATCATAACGTTGTAAAACAATTCTTTTTCAGAACAATAATATGAATTTAATGACCAGGCAGTGAATTTATTTTAATATTTCTGTGTATAGTCCTAAGTAACAATAACGATTTAATTACTGTTTCACAAATGCCAGAATTATACATTTAGAGTATTTGCTCATCCATCCAAATCATTGACTTGAGTTCCAATCTTGCGCAGCCGCAGGCAGAGCCGGCCCAAGGTAAAAGCGCACTAGCCGCAGCTTAGGGCCCCCAAACCATCAAGGGCCTCCCATAACGTCTTAACACAGACCATTTATGAAAATGCTTTATATTTGTTTATTGAGAATAAGAATACTATTACATTTTATTTGATGGTTTCAGCATAGATAAATAAAAATATTTTAAATTGTTTAAATAGTTTAGGTTTGATTCATGATTTAAAATAATTGGCAAGTTTACTTTGTAAAAGTACAAACAATAATCTTGATTGTTTGATCGTTGTGTTAATATGGTTGGAATCTGATGGTACGATTTTAATATTTTCTTTGAGTCACAAAAACATCTTAGCAAATAACCAGTTATCAGTTAACAAGCTCAGGCAATTAAGCTTAGTGATGTTGATGTTCTCAACAGGAAGAGGGTCCCCAAATAAATTTCTGCTTAAGGCCCCTCATGACCTTAGACCAGCACTGGCCGCAGACATATGAAATCCAGCACCTAAGCAGGCAAACTGCTTCTAAAACCATTTGTGAATGGGTCGCTCTTAGGAGCTCAGTAAATTCCAGATCACCAAGTGCACTGGAATGATGAAGCGTGCCAGGCTGTCTGACAATCCAGTGTACAAGTCACGAGTTTGTCAGTTACCAGGAAAACAGCACTTGTCTGATTTGTGTCAAGTGGAAAATGTGGTGCAGACGGGATTATGGTGTTGAGCTGTTTCTCAGGATTCTAGTGAAAATAATTCTTAATGCTTCGGCATAAAAACACATCTTGGACAATTTCACGCTCACAACTAGGTGGAAGCAGTTTTGGGGAAAGGGCACTTCCTGTTCCAACATGAGTGCACACTAGTGCACAAAGCATAGTGAGTAAATGCATTGATGAGAGACCTGACCTAAACACATTAGAAAGCCTTTCAGATGAACCAGAACAGTCATTGTAACCCAGGCCTTCTTTTCCAACATTTAGTGTCTGACCTTACAAATGAGCTTCAAGTATAATGGTAGCAAGGTGAGAAACAACCTAAAAGAACTGCTTAGATGCAATATTTGACTAAATATTACCAAGTGCCATTCATTCATGTTCTGCACATCTAAAACATATTAGATCAGTTCAGTTCCATTCAGTTTTATTTATATAGCGTCAATTCACAACACATGTCGTCTCAAGGCACTTTACAAAGTCAATTCAATCTATTCATGCAGATTTCAAGTCGGGAACATACATTCCAATTAATCAGTCAAATTCAGTTTATTATTCAAATTGGTTACAAAGTTTTTCTGAGGAAACCCAACAGATTGCATCGAGTCAGTGACTTGCAGCATTCCCTCCTTCCGGATGAGCATGTACAGTGGACAGTCACTGGCGTTGGCTTTGCAGCAATCCCTCATACTGAGCATGCATGTAGCGACAGTGGAGAGGACAAATTCCCTTTTAACAGGAAGAAACCTCCAGCAGAACCAGGCTCAGTTTGAGCGGCCATCTGCCACGACCGACTGGGGATTTGAGAGAACAGAGCAGAGACACAAAGAGAATACAGAAGAACTAATCCTGTAGTACTTTCTATGGGAAAAATGTGAAACATTAAGGACTGTAGCTCCTTTAGAGGCTTCATCTAGGAAAGAAGGACAGCTAAGCCAATGAACTCTGAGCCAGCTTTCAAGTTTAGAGTATGAAAGAGAGCACATACAGTCAGTCCCAGTAGACCTAAGTTTAACTTAAGCCAGTCTAACTATAAGCTTTATCAAAAAGCAAAGTTTTAAGCCTAGCCTTAAAAGTAGACAGGGTGTCTGCCTCATGGACTAAAGCTGGGAGCTGGTTCCACAGGAGAGGAGCCTGATAACTAAAAGATCTGCCTCCCATTCTACTTCTAGAGACTCTAGGAACCACCAGTAAACCTGCAGTCTGATAACGAAGTGCTCTGTTAGGAACATATGGACCAATCAGATCTCTGATGTATGATGGAGCTAAATCATTAAGGGCTTTATATGTGAGGAGGAGAATTTTAAATTCTATTCTGGATTTAACAGGGAGCCAATGAAGGGAAGCTAAAATAGGAGAAATATGATCTCTCTTTTTAATTTTCATCAGAACTCTTGCTGCAGTATTTTGAATCAGCTGAAGGCTTTTAACTGCATTTTGTGGACATCCTGATAGTAAAGAACTACAATAGTCCAGCCTTGAAGTAACATATGTATGGACTAGATTTTCAGCGTCACTCCTGGATAGGATATTTCTAATATTGGCAATGTTCCGAAGATGAAAGAATGAAATCCTAGAAACCTTTTTTTAATTGACTTTAACTTCTCCTTTTGCCCACAGCAGGTGTATTTCCTTAGTGGCTGAGATGCTAAAGTTCTTAGAGAGTGGTAGGGACATTGTGCAATGGTAAAAAGAGTGTTTTTGAAAATGAGGGTTAATTGTAATCGATATCATTACCAAAATGTTAATATATCCTAAACTGTTAACTTTAGACATAGCTATATCTACATTTATGTAGCAGAATAATTATAGAAGACAGCTACATATAAATTTGATAGATCTTCCAGAGAGTCCAGTATATATTAAATGTAACAAATAAAGGTTATTAATGCATTCATGCATGAGATTAGCCAGGATTATTCCTTAGAGCATGTGGGAGGTATCATAACTAGAACCCTGAACCAAACTGGGAGTTTTCTCTTCAGCAGGCTAAAAATATAAACACATTCTTCTTTAATAAGGAAACAATTTGTTTGTGACTTCTTGCCAAACCAGCTGGTCTTTTTTATACAAAGCCCTTAATTCATCTGCTTATATGAGAAAGTAGCTTAAAGTTGTTCCTGTAGTTATTCACTCTGAGTTACCTTTGGGGCGTGATATATTCCAACACATTCTATGTCTTCTTCTGGCTTGAGGCAAGCAGCAAATAAAAATGTTCAGGAATTAGTTTTAACAATGGCTTTCTACATCCTACTAACAGAATTCTGTGAGAGGTTTAAAGCTTGGGAGATTTAGTTTTATGACCCAACTCTTAAAACCTCTCCACAACCTTATTCCTGCCTGTTCTTCTGTGTTCCTTTATAATGATTTTTTTTCACTAATGTTGTATATATTATTATTGTGTATATATTATCATACATAAGCGCCTAAGCCTTTTAATTACTGAAAGTATGAAACATAAAGTCCAGATTGCCTTTCCATTGTTCTTCAAAATGAATCATTTCAATTTCAACTTTTCTGAAACAAAAAGGGCATTTGAAGTCAGACTCACTACAGACACGAAACATTTCCATATATGGAGGATGAAGGTACAAATACCTTTTGAACGGAAATATAAATGTGTTTCCACTTGACACCGGAAAAAGGATATAGTGAGTACTTTTCTACAAAGAGATTGAGGAATGAGGATCAAGCAGGGAGTAAGCCAGGCCAAGAGTGGACTGCAGCAGTCATCAAACTGTTTATATGGTAAAAAATGCTTTTTTTACAACAGGTTTTGATTTTTACTTGTCCTCCTTCACTAAAGCTGCAACTGCAATCTGATTGTATGTCAGCATTTTGGCTGTCCTTCAATGCACCACTAGTCAAAAGAAGTATAGTTCAGTAAAACCCAGACTGATTATGTGGAGAAAAATAAGACTGTCGATCAGAGCTGAGGCAGACTTCAAGTTGTTTATCTGAAAATATATATATATATATATATATATATATATATATATATATATATATACACACAGTTCAATGTCACAATTTATACAATATCTTGTGACGGGCTCTTTTTGACTCTTTTGTTGTGTTGCTTATACATGTAATTAAACTAAATCTGCTCATTTGTTGATGCTGCAATGTGTGTTATCTTCTTCCGCATGTCAAAGTTACACAGCAGTTAAATCAGCTGTGTTTAAAGTATACGAGTTAGTTCCCGAGGCCTACCGCCAAAATTTTTATACATGGAAAAAGGCTGAAAAACAGACACATCTTGAGTTTGTGTTGGATTTGATGGCACCCTTTATGTGTGAAAAGTGGACAATTTTGAAAAACTTATGTGATTGTTTTGGGGCAATTCAAAGATTCTATACCTAAAAGCATTGCTATGTACATCAGTCATCAAAAAGTAAAAGCTCCTGCTGAACCAGCTGAAGATGATTATGTTTTACATTCAAGCGTGTGGTAACTTACAGGCCTCTCTGCCTGCTCAGACGCTTTTCTCCTAAGCTCCCTGCTTGCTTGCATTATTTTACTCCTACCTTTTTATCTCTTAGCCAAAATTACAGAAATATTGGACTAAAACTACTTTTTATCAGCGACTCCCAAGGATTATTGTTATTTTTATTTTTTCTAAAGGATTTTGACATTTTTATACTCGAACTTGAAAGAAGGACAAGTTGACGCCAGCAAATCAGCACAAGATGCCTCCCTTCACCACAGAGAACTTCGACAAACTTTTACAGAAATTGGCTGTTTTGGAGATTAAAATCCATCGACTAGAAGTGAATGTGGAGATGAATATGGAGTACAGCAATGATTCAACTCTGCCTGTGATCCCAAACAGTGACAGCCAGCTCAACAACTCAGCCGGCAATCAGAACACTGAGAATAAAGCTACCGGCAGACCCCCCTGGCATGTTTTAGACGCATGCCCAAAAAATCAATGTGGACAACTCACTGGAAGATCTCAGCAATTAAATAAATTAGAATGGCCAGAATTACAGAGAAATGCCCCCGTTTCCCCTGGGAAAAGAAGACTTTGACAGTGAGCTGCTGTCACAACAACTGATAGGAGTGAGACAGCTGGAAATAATGAAATTCCCCTCCAAAACAGATTTGCTCCACTACAGAATGAAAACCAGGAAAATTATCCATCTTCTGAGATCAATAAAAGGTTTGAGAACAACCTTCACTCTAAACAGTCTTCTCCTAAGCTGCCAGAGAAAAAGCGCCCCACCGGACAAAGAACCCTAATAGTGGGCAACACAGCTGTGGATGGGATTAAAAACCTCTGCAACAAGAAAAACACAGAAGTTATGATAGGTACGAGTAACGTGGTCTCTGATATCTCAGAGAATATTCTTGCAATCACAGAAAAGCGCCCATGTCTAGAAAACCTTATTATACACTGTGGAGCCATGGATGACGTGGCTAAGAAAAAATCAGAAGGACTGAAGGAGGATTTCACTCGTCTGCTGAATATTGTCTCAGTATCAAGGAGATCTCAATATCAAGGCGTTTCTCAGCAGATGCTTTGCACC
Source organism: Girardinichthys multiradiatus (assembly GCF_021462225.1). Classification (NCBI taxonomy): domain Eukaryota; kingdom Metazoa; phylum Chordata; class Actinopteri; order Cyprinodontiformes; family Goodeidae; genus Girardinichthys; species Girardinichthys multiradiatus. Next base: position 28,869,123 of record NC_061803.1, on the reverse strand, counting down.
GATTTTCTGTGGAGATGAGATTTTTTCGAGACTTCTGATGATTAATAAGTGGTTGAAAAAAACATGTGCTACCACACCTGTGAACTTCATCAACAAATTTAATATTTTTTGGGGAAAAAAGACAACTCTTCAAGCAAGATGGTTTCTGTTTGAACAAGCCGGAAGCCAGACGTCTCACTTCTAATCTCTTTTATTCAGTAAATAATCCGCCAACAGCCTTCTATCACCTGAAGAACATCTCCAGGATTAAAGGACTAATGTCTCAGCAGGACCTTGAAAAACTAATTCATGCGTTCATCTTTAGTAGAATTGATTACTGCAACGGTGTCTTCACAGGTCTGCCTAAAAAGTCGATCAGACGGCTGCAGTTGATCCAGAATGCTGCTGCCTGCGTCCTCACTAGAACTAAGAAAGTGGAGCACATGAACCTGGTTCTAAAGTCCCTACACTGGTAGCTCAGAGAATAGACTTTAAAATACTTCTGTTAGTCTATAAATCACTGAATGGCTCAGCATCAAAATACATTACAGACTTGTTGTCAGTGTATCAACCACCCAGACCTCTCAGGTCTTCTGGCTCAAATCTACTCTGCACATCCAGAACTAGAACCAAACATGGAGAAGCAGCTTTAGGTTCTTATGCTACACTAATCTGGAATAAACTCCCAGAAAACTGTAAAAGTGCTGAAACCCTAAGTTGCTTTAAATCACGATTAAAAATTTTAATTTGTTTACAGCGGCTTTTGAATGTGTTCTCGAAACATTATTAGTTAAGTTTTCAGTCCAATTTTCCTTTCGTTTTCTTATCCATCATTCTATTCTCTTTATTTTTTTTATTACCTCTGTTGTTTGATTTTCTGTATCATTGTAATGTTTTTCCTTATGTACAGTGCCTTGAGTGCCTTGTTGCTGAAAAGCACTGTATAAATAAGCCTGACTTCACTTGTAACGCTAGTCTTGAAGACAACACAGGGCCCATGTCTTCTGTTGCTTAAGGTAGATCAGACGTCAGGGGTCAGGGAAATGCAAAATAAAGTCTGATAAAGTCTGCAACTTTGGTCATAAAAGAGGACTTTGGAAAGCTGACTGTTTTGCTTTAAAGACAAAGTCTAGGCATAATGGCACTGCAGTTGAGGTAAAAGGGGCTTGTTTGGCAGCACCTGTCCAAATTGATTCGTTTTTTTTGCCTTTTGTGTCAGATGGAATCCCTGGTCAAAAGTGATGAGCAAGTGGCAGTTTAATGCTGTGTGACACAGCTGCTTCTGCCTCCTTAACTCAGACATCAGTATTACCAGTTCCATGGCACTACAGGATGCTCTATCCATGTGTTAGGCTTGGACATGAAAGTTCCTCTGCATAATGTAATGCTGTATTTTGATCTTTTCCATGGTCAGGGGACTGACCATGGAAATCAATCATTCTATTGGCTCTGCCTATATTTTCATTTTTGGTAATGGAGTTTAGGGATGGGTACCTTTCACATTTGAACCGAGACGTTACCGATACCCGGTACCTAGGAATCGATACCGGTATGCAACGGTACCAGTTTTTGGTACTTTCGTGTGTGTTTATGTGGTAATAAATGTTAATTTTGTTTAATAATAAAATAAAATAAAAATTCCATTTAACATATTTATTTCTTAATATATAAACTTTAATCAATATATCTAAACAATATCCAGATGTTTGTATTGTAACAACAGGTGCTTCCTCAGAAGTATTCCCACCGCTGGTCTTGCACTTCGCGTCACAAATATTGCAGCGAGTGTAATCTGCATCGCATTTTGAAAAGTGGAGCCTTACATTCGAGCGCTGTCTATCAGCCATGCTTTGTTGTCTGATCAATGGAGAGTAGCTGAACCTCCTAAAACTTTTTATGATAATGTGCTAAATGGTAAATGGACCATACTTCTATAGTGCTTTATCAAGTCCAAGGACCCCAAAGCGCTTTGCACTACAATCAGTCCTCCACCCATACACACATTCACACACTGACAGTAGTAGACAACATTGTAGCCACAGCTGCCTTGGGGCAGACAGACAGAAGTCTGGCTGCCATACAATCTGCACCACCAGGCCCCCTGACCCTCCGAAGTGCCTTGCCCAAGAACATGACTGAGACGGACAGAGCAGGGGTTCGAACCAACAACGCACCGTTTACAGGATGAACCCCTACCCTACTCACAAACAGTCCTTTATAAATCTAGAGCGGTGATTTATGGAGACTGACAAAGTATGAAAAGTGGAGGCAAGAGTACTTCTGCAACTCACAGAGTATTAAAGACACTTGTAAAAAATCTATTTCAGTTTTAGGAATTACCAGTATGTTCTGTACACATTGGACTTTGGTCAAATTGATGTTATGATAACATTTCTTTTTTTTTTCTTTAACTTACTGCAACATACCTCAAATGGATAATCTAGCCTTTGGACAGACAGATGGAACTGTTAATCAACTTGAAATATTATTATGTAACTTATTCTTTCTTCACACTAATCAAATTGATTTTTTATTATGACATGTTTACATAAATTGAGCCTCAGACCCAAACAAACAGCCTGGAAATCAGGGAGTGAATTTTAAGTGAAAGTTGTAAAAGGTCAGGCACATATTCCTCCTTGCACCACCACCTCAGTGCTGGTCAGTGCTTGAATTAATACTGGGAGATGCCGCTCCAACACGTATTACACAAACACGGCCCCGGCCAATGTTTACGATCTCACATAAATGGGTTAGAAAGTGTTTAGCAGACACGACAGGTGCTATGTGCGAGGTTTAATATGTTGTGGTTCCGGTTTGTAAACTGTTTGGGTCTCTGATGCCTGCAGGCCCGCCACATACTGCTCAGGAGGGAACTGTGGCCATATATCATGTCGAGAGCACAAATATTTCTTGGTAAGTAGACTGCATGGTGTGAAGACATTAGGCTGCTGTGTTATGTTGAAGCCAAGGAGTGCAAGCTGTAATTAATTTGTGCATTTGCCTGCATAACCCAGTTAACATCTGACAGAACATGGAATCTGAATCCATATTTATGTTCAGGTGCAGGAAAGTAATCTAAATAAGTTTCTGAGCATGTATTTTTAAGGTGGACTCTCCTGTAAATCTGTGTGTAAATGAACAAGCATAAATACATCGCTTACTAACATATCCTCTTTGTGTTTACATTTTTCTTCAGGCAGAGAGAAGATGGGTCGGGATTGCAGGGGGCAAATGGCAGCTCTCAAGCAGAACAACAAACAGCCTTTGGGTCCGCGTAAAAGCAGAGCGATAGATGAAGCCCACCTGGAGCCTGAGGACACTCAGGAACATCCTGTCCACCGACGGCTTCAGTCAATAGCATACACAGCTCCAGGCACCACATCGCTCCGTAGCCAAATAACAGCATCAGAACCACATCAGGGTGGTGCAAAGAGGAAATTGATGTTTGATTCCATGGACAGAAACACATCAAAGTGTCATTATTGATAATTAAATATCAGCTGATTATTTGTCTGTTTTCTTGGAAGTCGGGTACTGGTAACTACCTCATGTGTCAGTGACAAACACAAAGATGATAATGTCGTTTTGGTGACATAATTTTTTTTTTTTCTAGTGTGAAACATGCAAATAAAATGGTTCTCTTAAAGAAAAAATTTAACGTACACTAAAAAAGTATTTGTGCCTTATAATCACACACTTAAATGTTTTTGAATAACAAGCAAATTTCAAAATGCAAAACATAACCTGTACAAAATGCAGTTTTCAAATGATAATTTTAATTTTTATGGGAAAAAGTTTATTTAAACCACTCTGGCCTTATGTGAGAAACACTTCACAAAAAGGACCACTTTTGTCTCATCAGCCCACATTAGTGCAAAGGTTTTGCCAAATGGGATCATCAGGATGTTTCATGATAATTGTGAGATAGGGGTTTGAGTTGTTTCAGGTCAGATGTGGTTTTGGCCTTGAAAATCTCTCATGCATGTAATTTTCCTAACCTTAACTGAAACAACTGGGGGCTGGTGTCATATTTATTTTGTGGCCTACTGGATGAGTTATATATTTCATTTTGGAGTAATTTTGGTTAGCAGGTCACTCCTGAGAAGGTTCATCACTGTTCTATGTTTTCTCCATTTGCAGATCATGGATTTCACCCTGGTTCCAGGGTGGCACGCATGCTGAAAGCTGTCCTGTTGAGCACTCCAATCAACACTTTGCTGAGGCACCTTTTACTGCACATTCAGTTGTAAGTCTGTTGGGGTTTTTTCTCTACCAGGTTTGCACATCAAGAAATATATGTTTACCCATTATTCTAGTCAGACTGGCTGGTGAAAATCTATGAACAGCAAATTTCAAGTCTTGCCAATAATTCCCAATTGTTTTCAGGGCTGGCCAGTTCTAGCACATGAAGCCACTGAAATCTAAAGCATTCCACTGTAGCCATGTGTTATGATTCTGCACTGGTTGTCTGCATCATCTCTGTCTGTCTGCTCTGTGCTGCAGCTTTTAGGAGGATTGTTTTCACCTGCTCTTTCCCTGCCAGCTCCCTAATTACACATCATCTGCTTCACCTGTGCTCCTTCCTTTATAAGCAGCTCTCTGACAGACAACCAGTGCCAGATTTTTGAAAGCCTTTGCGTGAGTAGTATCCAGCGGCCCTTTCTTGTCTGTCTGTCTGCCTGATCTGATCTGATCTTGTTTTTATTCACAAATTTCCCTGTTCTCGATTGCCCATGTCGAATACATCATTTTCTTCTGCTTTCTGGACAAATGACCTTGCTTCTGCCTCCTGACCAACCCTCTCTGGCTAACCCTTGGATCCGTATGCTTGTATCTGCCTTCCCCATTCATGACCTCACTTCTGTGCCCCGACCCATGATTCAAGCCTCTCCCTTGGATCCTGACTCCTGTTTCTGAACACTGCCTTCTGCTCAGTCACTGGGTTTGCAAATCTGACAGCCAGTGTGATGTTGCCCTGCTCCCTCCTGACAATCACACCGAGGAGCCAAAATTCAGTTTCCTGATCCTCTCACAGATTCTGAAAAGGTTGGTGGCTTTATTTCTGAGTTTTGCTATATTCTCAGTTCTTTGCTCAGTCACTAACCAGTCTATCTGTCTCCAGAGGTTCCTATGCCTACTGCTGGTGGCTTCCTGCCGACCGCCTACCAGAAAAGTTTTTAAAGATTTATTGATCCATCAGTTGTGTCCAGCTGAAATTTCGAGTCTTCTGGACAACCCGTTACAGTTTGGTTGTATGTCTGAGGTCATTGTCAACTTTTGTTTTTTTTTCATACACAGCTTTTTGCATGTAAGGTTGAGTTTTGGTCTCATTCTTCCACAACTTTGCTGTCTCCCCTACATGGCAAACAGGACTTCTGACAGCTTTGGCACACTTCATTGCTGCATTCATTAATGCCCTACTTTGTGTTGGTGTACCACAAAAAGTCCCAATATAGTATAGAAAAGGATTGTATGGTATTGAAAACGTTTGCTATGCACTTTCGAAGCATGTTAGGCACATAAACACAGTCTGAGTTGGTTTTACCTGAAGGAGCTGATGGAGACAAACCGCTAAGCCAACAAAGAACTCTGTGACTTTGGTAGCCATGACACCATTAGTCTGACTCATTAGTGGCACAGGAAAGGTAAATATAAAGCACGCTTAGAATATTGTATGAGAAAAAAGGGGGATCCAAATATATGCCAAGCTGGTACTTTTCCTACACTCGTGCATCATACTGTAGGATGTGTTGGTATATTTTCCACACACCATTCTTTTTCAATAAATAGCTGAGGGCACTTCTCAACAGCAGACAGGCTCTTACTGCTGGACATAACACTGGGGCAATGAAGCTGTTAACAGGGCTGTGACACACAGTTCAACCCTCTAATACTCTTTCAGCAGCTCTACGTGACCACGGGCTAACGTTCCACAAATGATCGATGCTTCTCATTCTTTGCACCTTTTATTTCAACAGTCGCACCACCTCACCCAGCTACACACCCCTGCCGGGTGGATCTTTCCACTTAATAGATATGCAGCAATTGCATGAAATCCTGTTTCATATTAGCAACATGCAAGAGGCCCATATTGGAGAAGGAGGGGGGAGGTTAGCAGTGGTTAAGGGAAACGGAGTGGACAAGGGGGAGGCAGGGGGATGTCAGTGTAGATTTATCACCCATTTACATTCTCCCAAACACACACTCAGCACTGCAGTGTAAACACAGGGCAAAGACTCCTAAATAACCCCACATACAAAAACATAGACGTTTTCCACTAATATTTTTAGTCACACATTAATTTACAAATAAAATATGGCCTGTTACGTGTTATAATTGAAGTTAAAGACATTAGTTCCTAAATGCTGATGAGAAATTATTAGTCCTGAAAACAATTATAATCAAACACGTTTCTGTAACTTTGTTGTTTATGTTTGAAAGACAGGTTAGAAAATGTTGACACATTTACAGTGATGTTCAAAAGAACCAAAAAATCCTTGAACACAAACACTTATTTCTACACATAGGTCCACCCACCTTCACACACACACACACACACACCAACACGCCAGATTACTCAAAATGGCTGAAGGTCATACAAACACAGGCTACTATAACATCAATGTGGCCTGCTGTGATGCTGGACTGAATCTCAAATTAATAAATGAATTAGCAATCACACAATTAGGATACTGTCTTAAGATTTCCTTTTTGTAGAGCAAAACTACCCTAACACATGTAGGCAATCATCTGCTCCATATGGTATGCCTAAAAAAAACGTGACAGGACATGTTAAAAAAAAATTTAACGTATTCTTCGTTTGTCACATTTAAACCACAATCATCTTTTTTTTTTTTTTGTGTGGATTTTAGGTGACAGATCAACACTGCATGGCATTAATGTGAAATGGATGGAAAATAACCCATTGTTACATTTTCTTTGCACCACCTTTTGCTGCAATTTCAGTACCCATTCTTTTAAGGTATGTCTCAAACAGCTTTGCACATGTAGAGACTAAAGGTTTTGCATTCTTCTTTGCAAAATAACTATGTGAGTCAGATAGGATAGAAAATGTCTATGAATATGGATTATTTCATAATTGCCATAGATTCTCATTCAGATTTTAAACCTAAATTTTAATTTAGGATTAAAAGTTAATTGGGCTCTTAGTACACCAAAACATACCTCTTGCTGTATGAGTCGCTGTTCTACTGGAAAGTGGCCCTCCTCAGTTACAAATTTGTTTGTAGTTTGCAGCCTCTAACAGGTTTTCTTTCAGGATTACCCTGTGTTTTGTCATTGGCTTAGCGAAAAACCCCAGGGTTTAGAGCACAGAGGTCGGATAAATCCACAAGTACACAGAATGCAAGGTAAGTAGTTATTTTGACAAGTCACAGGAAAAGAATCTTAGGAGACGCTGTGGACAAAGAGAACTGGTGAGCGGAGAATTCAAAGATGAGTTAGAGGATGAGTAAGTTACTTTCTCTTACTATGATGGAGCAGTGTTGATGTCAGGCAAGGAAGAGGGATTCCAGGTTCTGAGGTTCTGTTGGAGAGGGACAGGTCGAATCGGAAAAACTTAAAGATGACCAAGTCAGATCAGCTGGGGTTATTGAATGGCAAGAAGCAACCTGTGACTCTTGAACAATCCACAGGATATAATAGCCAAAGGTTCACACCAAAAATTGCAAGGAACGTGCACAGGAAGAACACAGGGTTAGTATGCTCCTTTCTTCAAAGGTTAACTACGTGGCTAGAGACAGAGATACTATTCAGCATTTAACGTTCCAGCGCTGGCTTCTGGTCTGACTCAGCCTTAAGTAGCCAGGTTGTAATCAGCTGGATTACTGACAATTGTCCCCCAGGAGCTGCAGGAAAATCATTTGTGGTGCAACCCAACAGACAGATATACCCAACAAACTTACATGTCAGTTTTCAAGTTTAGTTCTGATTAAATGTTTTTTACTCACCATGCGGCTCCCACACATTCCTGTTTCGACTTTGGTCCTGCAAAACACCACCGTTATATGACAGTCAGAGGAACATGGACAGCATCACAGGCATGGAGCAGGCAGGCAAACTGTAGAATCCAGTGTGTATAAATACGGAGGCCGAGTGGTGAAATGACCTATGAACCACAACAGCTAACCGGATGAAATGTGGAGGAATCAGCAGAAATACAGAGAACTCCAGGGAAGTAAAAGAAATATCTAAACACAATTATGAACCAAGAACCTAATCTACAATGAATGAACTAGAATAACAGCAACTAGAGAACAAAAACAACAGGGAAGAAACAGATCCATAAAGAAACTCAAACACATAGAGAACATGACACCGACCAGTTTCTGACAAGATGGGCATAATCCTGCCACTGCCATGTTTCACAGTGGAGATGGTGTGTTCAGGGTGATGTTGAGTGTCAGTTTTTGGAGACACATACTGTAATGCATCTAGGCAAAACAGATTCAACTTGGGTGTCTTCTGATTGGAGCGCCATCATCCACATGTGTACTGTGTTCCCTAAAATGCTTGTTGAAAATTGCAAACATGACTGCTTGTGGCTGTCTTTCAACAATGGCTTTCTTTTGCAACTTTTCCATGAAGGGCAAATTTGTGAAGTCCACAAAAATCGCAGTTGTATCTACACCTGAGCTGTAGATCATGACTTCTTGGCTTCAATTAATGCTCTCTTTGCTGAGCAACAAGGTCTTACTAGGTTTGCAGTTAATGTGAAAAAGTTAAAAAAAAAGTTTAAAAGGGTATAAATATTTTTGCCGAACAATGACAACAGTCAACAGGATGTTCAAGAATAGGTGAGAGGTTTAGGCCAAATCAGGAAGGACGTATGCACAATGAGATTTATGGAATATCAATTCTAATGACACATAACATCATCATATGATGATAATATGATAATGTGTTTGCAGATTCAAAGCAGCACATCTCGTCCTCATTCTTTGCTCTTTCAGCTTGAGTTTTGTTTTGCTTGAACCAGCAGATAACGAGCAAATAATTAATATTTCAGGCATTAATCTGCGTTCCCTTGGCAGTTCAGCGTACACACACTCCACTCTGCTGGACATTTCTTTGGCGTGCTGTTTCATCCCAGATCCCTGTCGCTTGGTTTTGTTTGTTCTTTAGGCTCACACAAATTATAACAACGCTCAGAACAGAGCATTAGGACACAACTAGGGGCTGCTTCAGGAGGAGGCTGTCAAACACACTCTAAGAAAACGAATCATTAAGATGTTATTGATTCAGTGTGTACGTAGGGTCAATGTTTCCTGATGTAAGCTTTAATAATAATTATGTCTCGGCTTTCTGGGTTCATGAAGCCAGGTATTAATCTGTGTAGGACAGGATTTATCCACAATTAGAGTCCAGGGACAGAAAAGTGCTTCGGGCTCTATAAGGGCACCCATGGGACATAAAGATTAGAATTTTTTTACTACTTATATTTTTCTATGAGATACTTCAGAGCAACTTGAAACATATCAGGAGCTTTAGTATTTTAGTACTAAGTATTTTAGTTGTAAATACATATAATTTTGAAAACAGGTCAGGGCCTTTCAAAAGTATTCTTGCAAGTACAGCTTTTTATGAAAATATCATAAAAAGGTTTAATATTATTTGTCACTTATATTAGAAAGTGAAACACATATATTATATAGATTCATAGAGAAAAATATTTAAATTTTAATTATTATGGATGACATATAATGAAAACCCAAAATTCAGTGTCTCATGACAGAATATTAGATAAGAACAGGAAATAAATATTTTAAACAAAAATGTCAGGCATCTGAAAAGTATGCTCATTGTTATGCATTCAATATTTGGGCCTTCTTTTGCATGAATTACTGCATCAATGCAGTGTGGCATGGAGGAGATCAGCCTGTGGTTCTGCTGAGGTGTAATAAAAGTTGCTTTGATAGTGGTATTCAGTTCATCTGCATTGATGGGTCTGGTGTATCTTATCTTCCTCTTGACAGTACTCCATAGATTCCCCATAGGGCTGAGGTCAGGTGCGTTTGCTGAACAATTAAGCACAGTAACATTATGATCATTGAATCAGCTTTTGGTACCTTTGGGAGTGTAGGCAGGTGCCAGGTTCTGCTGGAAAATGAAAGCAGCATCTCCATAAAGCTTCTCAGCAGAAGAAAGCAGGAAGTGATTAGAAATTCCTGGTAGATTGTTGTATTGACTGTGTACTTCAGAAAACAATGTGGAGCAACACCACAAGATGATGACACCCCACATCATCAATAATTGTGAAAAGTTCACACTGGACTTCAAGCAACATGGTGTCACGATCCTGAGGTGCATGGGCTGTTTGATTTTCTTTTGTGGGTGTATTTTGATGATTTCCTTCTCCAGTTCATTTTCCTGTGCTCATTATTGTTAGGTGCTTTACTTATTAGTTATTTTTTTGTGTTTTATTCTAGTGTTCTTTATACATCTACAGTTATTTTCCTGTTAGATTTCCATTATATATTTCCCTGGGTTTGTTTGCGTGTCTGTTTAACTCTGTTCTGATTAATTAGCTTTCCTCCTTCAGCTGCTCTGCTTTCACTCTGCCTCAGCTGCTCCTCATTTCCTCTGATTAGCTCCTCTGGGTCATTGCTCATTTTCCATCCTTGCAGCAGTATATTAGCTGACTGGTTTTCATTGTTTCCTGCTGGATTCTCCTGTTTGACTGCTATTTTATGCTCAGTCCATTTCCTCTGCTTCATGTCCATTCTCCTTGTGCAGAACCACTTTGTACATTTTTATTTTTATTTATTAAAGTACTTATCTTGACCTTAGTTTAACTCTGCATTTGAGTCCTTGACCAACTGAAGCATGGCTTGTCTTGTCCACTCTTCTTCCAGACTACTTTCATATGAAATATATGATATCCCAATCCTTATTTGGCTAAAACACGAGTTACAGATTTTCAAATCAAGCTAGTGTAAGTTTGGCCTGATTCCAAACTATTTCAACATTGTTTTTGTTTGATCATTTCCGGAACCTACATATAACAAAGTGAATATTTTGTACTCACAATATCTATAATGTGAAAAAGAACAGAGTAAAACAATCTAGAAATTAGAGTTCTGAAATGCAATCCTGAAAGCTTAACAGAAATAAAAGTAGCAGTTACCATTTAGTGAATAGATGATCTTGGTCTTCTCATGGGTTTGCTGTCTTTTTCTACTGTCTTCAACTACATATCTTTGACAGGAAAATAAAAGCCTACAGCCCCCTCATCAATGAGATCAGCATTTAAAAATGTCCTTTCAGTTAGAGTGCTTGTACATCACTACACTGCCAATCACCACACAAATATGGAAGAAAAATACAGTCTCCGCTCTTTCACTCAGTGACTTTAGTCACCAGAGTGCAGATCTGGCTTATGCTGTATCCAGTGTGAAGAAGCCCAATAAGATTAAGTGTTGCATATACAGCAGTGATTAAAAGCATTCCAGCTTCTTCATCCTTGGCCAGTGAACTCTGGAGACTGGAGAGCATGTCATCTACAGTTGGGTTAGTGATGGCAGAGCGTCTGCCTGAAGAGAAAGAGCAGAGGTAAACATGGAGATCAGAGAGCAGTAACCACAATGTCAACACGCATGTATGGAAGGTTTATTGTGCTTGAATGTTAAACTGCTGTAGCTTGGTTTGACTGCCAGACTTTCTCAGATTCATTGTATTTTTGCTGCGGTTGATAAAGAATCACAGAGTAAAGGTGCAGGGGGTTTATAGCTGAGCACATTGAATTATCAACTGACCAGTTTAATCATTCTAGGCAAGTGATGCAGTACGTTATGAATTTATCTAAAAGGCTTTAAAATGAAATTTGATATTTCATAAAAACAAAAATAAGACAAAGTTTTTTTATATTTTATCCAATAACAGACTCCTTTTTTATTCTTTTCTTTATGTTCAAAATTCTTAAAAAACTCTCTTTAATCCATCTTCAGAAAAATACCTACAGAGGCTCAGTCTGGCTTTAGACAACATCAGAATACTTAAACTGGTCAAATCCTGTTAAATATCAGGACGTTAAACAATCGAGTAAACAATCAACTTCAAAGTTTTTTTGACTATGTTGGAGTCTTTTCTATCTGACAGATTCAAATTTGTGAAACATGAGAAACTTTTTCACAATATTTGAATGTTTAGAGATGTACCTGTATACCTTTATTTCCTATCTAAAGCATTTTACAAAGACCTATTCAGAACTGTTGTGAGATGGATGTATTTATATGTACATTCTATTTGTAATTATTCATTGACATCCTATAACTGTTTACTTTTCTTTAAATTGATTTAGAAATAGAATTAGAGCTATTGTAGATGAACACAGCCCCTCAAAATGCTGTTGGCTATTGGACTAATAGCTATGGGAATAAATGAAAAATATGCTTTAAAAAAGCTAAAAAGCCATAGCGACTGCATGAAAAACTCTAAAGGAGTTGTTTAATTATGGCCTTCTTCTAGTGTTTCTACTGATCTTCTGTTTTATCTAGAAAATATGCAAAGCAAATAAACCAAAAAGTTAAAATTGGATTTTTACAACAGCACAGATAAGATTAATGTGGCAAATTGTAAGATCCCTCCTCTGCTACGCTTTCTTCAAAATCGGTGCAAGAGGGCTCGTGTTTGTGCTGGTAAATGTGTTAAATTGCTTTCTTTTTGCAAAAGGCCTCCTGGTTAATTTAGCTGTCAAAAGTTTTGAAAGCGACTATTTCTTTTAAGAAGAAAGTTGTTCCAATAAAAGCTTTTTGCAGGGAGGTCTGCAGAATGTCCAGACAGACAGACATTTTTCTGGAACACCAAAGAGAAGCAGAATGTGGCGAAGCATTCACTTAGTGTAAATTCTAGCTCTACATTTTTAGGGTAAAGATAAAAAGCTCAAACAAACCTTGCAGCACATATAGTTTATCTTTAACTAACAAAATACATATGTCACAAATATTTGACCAAAAAATTATCCTTTCAGTTATTAATGGAAAAAGCTATCCAAACCAACCTGGTCTTAAGTGAAAAATAGCTACATTCTGGCTTCATTTCTGCCTCATCTGTAGAATCAAGAAATCCTTTTAATAGAACCTGTCTGGCAACATGAAGTAGACTTCACAAAGGACCAGATTGCTTTCTTGGGACCACAAGATCAATATGGTAGAGAAGTTGAATTGATCTTGTATTTCATAGAGTTTCATCGGTATCAAGAGATTCTGATATTTGATCAGCTTCTGCAAAAATAGCACAGTTTCAAAGCCTGTAATGTACTTAAACTGGCTGTAAGAGTTAATTGGTAATCTACAGATGGAAGGTCCTGACCTGTGATCAACTAATGCCTTTCCATGTTTTCACCTAAATCATTTTCCAAACAGCTGAAAGGCTGTCAGATTGGAGGCATATGTTGTAGTTTATTTTAGCTATTTAAAACAACTCAAAGTTAAAAAATGGTTATATTCATGTGATAAAATGCTATTTTAGTAGATTAAATGTCTACAGTTTCACAAGACACTGAGTTACGTTTGTTATCTCTGCGGAGGTCTTGTTCCATGTCGCAGTTCGAAAATCAGCGAAGACAGTGAAGAATGATCCATGACAGTGATGCACTCTTGTAACATCAATGTTCCTCAATGTGATTCTGTGTGAATCTGTTGGCCTAATTTCTCATGAAGAATTAGGCCAATTTTGTTATATTTGTTTATTAGATAAACTCATTGTAATCATAAACAAAACATTTAGTGGGTCGAAAAACTTGTTTCAACCTGTTAAGAGGAAGGGTATGGTAGTTTGACATAAGGGCATAATTAAAGTATGATGAGATAAAGAACATTACTTTCAGAAATATAATTTCTTTGTTTTTGTTCTCTTCTTCAGCTTCAGAATGTCTCCTATCTGTCAGATTGCCTATTCCCAGATGTTCTCAAATTATTAAATATGTTTTGCATATGTGTGTGTATTTCCTTATTGGGCTCTACAGTGTTTTCCAGTTGGAGTTCTACAAGAATTACAAAGGCAGTGCTTGATTTAAAAAAGTTTTTTTATTAACAACTGTCTACTGAACCTAAGCTCACTTTGTATGTTAAATGGTTATTTTGGATATTTTGAAGTGAGGTTATGTGAAGTTATCAGTAATAGATCCCTTAGCTGTAGTTGAAATATATCATTTCCACTTGAGCTTGTTTGAGAAGTAATCAAACCCTCTAAGTGGTGGAAGCTAACATGCTAATCAGACATTTACTGTATCAATCGCCCTTTTCAGCTATTTTGGTGGATCTGCTGATCTTGAGTCTGCTGGGATAATTTTCATACAAACATACAGAATCCGAAAGTCTACTCAGTCTATTCATCGTAAAGTTAGAACAGAGTGACAAATTGCAGCTGATCTTGTGAAACTGCAGACTGTTAATATCCGCTAATGTAGCATACTGTCCCACTGATCTGGATATTTTCATTTTAATTGGTTTTAGAGTCAGCTAAGACAAAATGAAGATTTATTTCCTTTTCAACATGCTCACAGTTGTTTTACAACATGTAAGGGAATTATAACAAATACTAATCTCTCTTTAGGTTTATGTGTGCTCTGTAGAGCAAAATAAGGAAGAGATTAAAGTGACTTTATGCCCCAAATGGAGCAATTTGGGGTATGGCCCATGTTGGTGTTTTGTGTCCTGCTTTGATTAGTTAATCATGATTGCTGATAGAAATCGGCCTCATCCAGCATCCCTTTGGAATTCCTTAGCAGTGAACTCCCCAAGGTAAACACTATCAATTTTCTCTCTCCTCTTGGCACAGATCCAGACCTCAGGCTCCGATTCTGTTTGCGCCATCCTGCCCAGATTTGGCCACAAGTGTCTCCCGCTCAGAAAATGGAAAACTTCATTTTTCTCCCTCCCTGTCCCTCCATCGCTCTTAGTGAGCTCAGCTTGTCCCCTAGCATGACCCTGACCAAAGACGTGACTGAGGATGTGTTTACTCCCAGGAATCCCTTAGCTTAGGTTGGAAGGTGGAACTGAGTGCTGGGCTCCTCTTTCCAAAAGGATTGCAGGCCCAATGACAGATGCTTTCCCATTACATAATGGGAGAAGAGTGGATTTCGCCCTCACTGTTCTGTTCAAAGAGACAGACTGCAGATCTCCAGTTGTGTCACATGTCTGTTTAACCCTCACAAACTGTACTGTGCACCTGCATCACCTCCAGGTCTATTTGTCTAAGTGCAGGTCTTTAGATCACCTTACTTCTTTCTTCCTTTTTTACACATCATCTCATGTGGAAAATTACTAACTGCAAACCAATAAACTTAACCGGAAACTGAGGACTTTAAATCAGCGGAGCAAATTCTCCCATGGCATCAGCTAAAGGTCAGCAGGCCTTCTTGTTTATGCATATCTTTAATTCTTGAAGCGGTCCATCTTAGCCGTATCAGGGAGTACAGTGCCCCCTACTGTACAGCGCCCACAAGATGACTGCCTCCTGACAAGGTCTCGTTTGTGACAAGATGGAAAATCCATCTGACATGATGTTCTGAAGATGCTTGTGTTCAAAGCAAATCCCATATTTGCACAGTTTATGTTCCAAGAGTCATTGTAGGTGAGACTTTTGAGTATTGCCCCAATATCTGTGTGTTTTCAAGCTTCTGTTCATCTCAGCACTAAAAGGACTTCTATATCTATATGTGTGTTTATTTCCTTATACCGTGCAAATGAACTTAAAACTTTAACCTAAGGACATAAGGAATTAGTAAAAATGAATTTAAACTTAGCCTTCATATGGGCAGTGGCCTACAAAAGCATACATACCCCTTTAACATTTTTACATTTTGCCACATTAAAACCACAAATGTTGATTATATTTTCTGTAGTAGCACAACATATTAAATTCTCCAAGCAAAAGCATTATATACTGAACCAAAAAGTGTGAAACAACTGAAAATATGTCTTATATTCTAGGCTCTTCAAAGTAGCCACCTTTTGCTTTGATTACTGCTCCACACACTCTTGGCATTCTGTTGATGAGCTTCAAGAGGTAGTCACCTGAAATGGTTTTCACTTCACAGGTGTGCCCTGTCAGGTTTAATAAGAGGGATTTCAAGCCTTATAAATGGGGTTGGGACCATCAGTTGTGTTGTGCAGGAGGTGGATACAGTACACAGCTGATAGTCCTACTGAATAGACTGTTAGAATGTGTATTATGGCAAGAAAAAAGCTAAGTACAGAAAAACGAGTGTCCATCATTACTTTAAGAAATGAAGGTCAGTCAGTCCGAACAATTGGAAAACCTTGAAAGTGTCCCCAAGTGCAGTCGCAAAAACCATCAAGCGCTACAAAGAAACTGGCTCACATGAGGACCGCCCCAGGAAAGGAAGACCAAGAGTCAACTCTGCTGCGGACGATAGGTTCATCTGAGTCACCAGCCTCAGAAATCACAGGTTAACAGCAGCTCAGATTAGAGAACAGGTCAATGCCACACAGAGTTCTAGCAGCAGACACGTCTCTAGAACAACTGTTAAGAGGAGACTGTGTGAATCAGGCCTTCATGGTAAAATAGCTGCTAGGAAACCACTGCTGAGGACAGGCAACAAGCAGAAGAGACTTGTTTGGGTTAAAGAACACAAGGAATGGACATTAGACCAGTGGAAATCTGTGCTTTGGTCTGATGAGTCCAAGTTTGAGATCTTTGGTTCCAACCACCGTGTCTTTGTGTGGCGCGGAAGAGGTGAACGGATGGACTGGACTCTACATGCCTGGTTCCCACCGTGAAGCATGGAGGAGGAGGTGTGATGGTGTGGGGGTACTTTGCTGGTGACTCTGTTGGGGATTTATTTAAAATTGAAGGCATACTGAACCAGCATGGCCACCACAGCATCTTGCAGCGGCATGCTATTCCATCCGGTTTGCGTTTAGTTGGACCATCATTTATTTTTCAACAGGACAATGACCCCAAACACACCTCCAGGCTGTGTAAGGCCTATTTGACCAAGAAGGAGAGTGATGGGGTGCTACGCCAGATGACCTGGCCTCCACAGTCACCGGACCTGAACCCAATCGAGATGGTTTGGGTTGAGCTGGACCGCAGAGTGAAGGCAAAAGGGCCAAGAAGTGCTAAGCATCTCTGGGAACTCCTTCAAGACTGTTGGAAAACCATTTCAGGTGACTACCTCTTGAAGCTCATCAACAGAATGCCAAGAGTGTGTGGAGCAGTAATCAAAGCAAAAGGTGGCTACTTTGAAGAACCTAGAATACAAGACATATTTTCAGTTGTTTCACGCGTTTTTGTTCAGTATATAATTCCACATGTGTTAATTCATAGTTTTGATGCCTTCAGTGTGAAGCTACAATATTCATAGTCAATGAAAATAAAGACAACTCTTTGAATGAGAAGGTTTGTCCAAACCTTTGGTCTGTACTGTATATATATATATATATACTGCTCAAAAAAATAAAGGGAACACTCAAATAACACATCCTAGATCTGAATGAATGAAATATTCTCATTGAATACTTTGTTCTGTACAAAGTTGAATGTGCTGACAACAAAATCACACAAAGATCATCAATGGAAATCAAATTTATTAACCAATGGAGGCCTGGATTTGGAGTCACACACAAAATTAAGTGGAAAAACTCACTACAGGCTGATCCAACTTTGATGTAATGTCCTTAAAACAAGTCAAAATGAGGCTCCGTATTGTGTGTGGCCTCCATGTGCTTGTAAGACCTCCCTACAACGCCTGGGCATGCTCCTGATGAGACGGTGGATGGTCTCCTGTGGGATCTCCTCCCAGACCTGGACTAAAGCATCCGCCAACTTCTGGACAGTCTGTGGTGCAACGTGACGTTGGTGGATGGAGTGAGACATGATGTTCCAGATGTGCTCAATCGGATTCAGGTCTGGGGAACGGGCGGACCAGTCCATAGCTTCAATGTCTTCATCTTGCAGGAACTGCTGACACACTCCAGCCACATGAGGTCTAGCATTGTCCTGCATTAGGAGGAACCCAGGGCCAATTGCACCAGCATATGGTCTCACAAGGGGTCTGAGGATCTCATCTCGGTACCTAATGGCAGTCAGGCTACCTCTGGTGAGCACATGGAAAGAAATGCCACCCCACACCATTACTGACCCACTGCCAAACCGGTCATGCTGAAGGATGTTTCAGGCAGCAGATCGCTCTCCACAGTGTCTCCAGACTGTCACGTCTGTCACATGTGCTCAGTGTGAACCTGCTTTCATCTGTGAAGAGCACAGGGCACCACTGGCGAATTTGCCAATCCTGGTGTTCTCTGGCAAATGCCAAGCGTCCTGCACGGTGTTGGGCTGTGAGCACAACCCCCATTTATGGACGTCGGGCCCTCATACCATCCTCATGGAGTCGGTTTCTAACCGTTTGTGCAGACACGTGCACATTTGTGGCCTGCTGGAGGTCATTTTGCAGGGCTCTGGCAGTGCTCCTCCTGTTCCTCCTTGCACAAAGGTAGAGGTAGAGGTCCTGCTGCTGGGTTGTTGCCCTCCTATGGCCTCCTCCACGTCTCCTGGTGTACTGGACTGTCTCCTGGTAGTGCCTCCAGGCTCTGGACACTACGCTGACAGACACAGCAAACCTTCTTACCACAGCTCGCATTGATGTGCCATCCTGGATGAGCTGCACTACCTGAGCCACTTGTGTGGGTTGTAGAGTCCGTCTCATGCTACCACGAGTGTGAAAGCACCACCATCAAAAGTGACCAAAACATCATCCAGAAAGCATAGGTACTGAGAAGTGGTCTGTGGTCCCCACCTGCAGAACCACTCCTTTATTGAGTGTGTCTTGATAATCACCAAAGATTTCCCCCTGTTGTCTATTCCATTTGCACAACAACATGTGAAATTAATTGTCAATCAGTGTTGCTTCCTAAGTGGACAGTTTGATTTCACAGAAGTTTGATTCACTTGGAGTTATATTGTGTTGTTTAAGTGTTCCCTTTATTTTTTTGAGCAGTGTATTTAAAAAGTTTGATTATTGCCATTATTTTGTGCAGTAAAATCACACTTCTTAATCCAACTGGCATTCTGAAGCAGTCTTTTTCATTATGGCAGCAATTTTTAAAAGCAGTATTTGTGTTTGTATGACTGTGACTGCAGTGAAATGCAGTCACAGTCATACAATCTATTGCCAAAAAGACTGAAAGGAAAATATTGTGATCAAATTTTTGGTCAATATAACCCATCCTTACTTCTCACGTTAGTTTGCTGGAATTTTGGTCCATTTCCCTGACAGAACTTATGTAACTGTGCCAGGTTTGTGGGCCGCCTCTCTCATTCACACCTTTTCAGCTCTGCCCACAGACTTTCTATGGGACTGAGATTGCCACTCCAAATTACTGACTTTGTTGTCCTTAAGCATCTTTGTAAGTAATTTGGAAGTATAATTAGAGTAATTAGGAAAACTCTTTTGTGCACAAGTTTGAAGGTCTTTGCAGATTTCAGTGTTACTTCAATATTTCCAGATAATGATATTTTTTTCATATTACCTTCGATTTTGTGAGGTGCAGCAAAACATCCCCACAACATGACTCTGCCACCCCAGAAGTCAGAGTTGGGATGGTGTTCTCTGGCTTGCAACCATCCCCTTTTTTCCACCTATGGTAATGATGGTGATACAACCAAACAGAATCATTCTGGCATCTTGTCTAAAAACTAAGCCCTTTTTCCCTGATATATGTTTACACAGTGCAATTCTGGAATTGCTTCTTTTCTCTTTTTTGATGATAAAAAATGTAGTTGCACTGTGCCCAGTTCCCTATGATGGTTCCACTAATTCTTAGTGCATTAAAGCAAATAGATGACTTCAGTATAGTGGAATAAGTAATGTTAGAAACACTGAAACCTGAAACTGTCGCTGTTTTTCTGCTTGCAGATACTAAACCCAAAATTAACCTCTGGAGGGCAGTGTTGCCACAATATATGCTTCTGTGTATAGCTGTCACCGAACTTGAACAGTACAGAATAATGTTTTTCACTGCTCTTCATTTTAGATATATTAATGGCCATTACTTGATTATGTCCTAATTACCATCTTAATGAGTAATTAAACACTAATTCTGAGATGCATCAAAAGCAATGTCATCAGTCCCACACATGCTGAAAGATAACAGAAATCCTTCCCAGCTGCTTGAATTGTGCTTATTACAATTAACAGCAAAGCGCTCATTGTACGCACATTTAGACTGTGTAAATATCCATTCGGCAGATGGTGAGGCAAATACAGGAGTGCGAGTGGAAGGCTGGAGAAAGTCATGGTTGCCTGTTCAGTAAATACCTCCTATGTGAAAGTGTTTGATCTGAAACTCTGAAGTACACCTACAAAATTATTCAGAGTAAACAAATAAGGTTGAGGTACAATTTGAGTGTGCGGATGGCTATTAGCATTTTGTCCTACGATGTAAATGCTGAATCTCTCTGTGACTTCAGGGATAACAAAAGAAAAACAAGGAACACAGTTTTTTTCAGCATATAAGATAAGATAAGATAGACTTTATTGATCTCACGATGGAGAAATAAACTTGTTACAGTAGCTGTTAGTAACACACAGTAGGGTGCAGATAGTCAAGGAAAATGTGCAATCAAAGAAGAACAAGGTAAATGTGCAAAAACAAGTAGTAATAATAGAATAAAATAAAATATGTACAATAAGTAGTTGAGGTGATTGTGCTAAAGTGATTGCAGGCATTTACAAATACAGTGGTTATTACACGATAACAATAGAAGAGTCTGACAGCAGTGGGGATGAAGGACCTGTGGTAGCGTTCCTTCCTGCACTGAGGGTGTCTAAGCTGGCCGCTGATGGAGCTGTACAGCTCCTGTACAGTATGGTGCAGTGGGTGAGAGGTTATGTTTGTGATTGATGTGAGCTTGGCTAACATTCTCCTCTCACCCACCACCTCCACAGAGTCAAGTGGGCAGCCCAGGACAGAGCTGGCCTTCCTAACCAGCTTGTTTAGTCTCTTCCTGTCTTGCTTTGTGCTGCCTGGGGCCAAGCAGACGACAGCATAGAGGATGGCAAAGACTTCCACAGAGTCATAAAAACTCCTGAGCAAAGGCCTGCACACTCCACAGGACCTCAGTCTTCTCAGAAGGTTGGAGGCGACTCTGGCCTTTCTACATGGCATTGGTGTTATGGAACCTGTCCAGTTTATTGTTGCGGTGAACACCTAGGTACTTAAAACTGTCCACTAACTCAATGACCTCTCTCTGGATGTTCACTGGTGAGTAAAGTGGTGTCCTTCACTTGAAGTCGATTACCATCTCCTTCATTTTACTGGTGATACACCAGTCCACCAAGTCCATGATGACCAACCAGGTACTTTAGCTCGTTCCCCTCAGACACACAGCCCACAATGGCTGAGTCATCAGAGAACTTCTGGAAATTACAGCTGTCCTTGTTGTAGGTGAAGTCTACGGTGTATAGGGTGAAAAGAAATGGTGACAGGACAGTACCCTGCGGGGCCCCGGAGCTGCAGACTACCACCTCTGACTCACAGCTGCGCAGCCTCACGTACTATGGCCGGTCGGTGAGGTAATCAATGGTCCAGGCAGAAAGGTGTCCATCCACTCCCGCATCCTCCAGCTTCCCCAGTCCAATGATGTTGAAAATACTCAGGATCGGAGTCAGAAAAACAACTTAACAAGTTAACAATCTGTGATCTTTAATTTTAAAGGATTCTAACTTCATAAATTAAATATTGTGTATAAACAAAGTAATAGGCCCTCATTTCAATTGTTTATGCAAAGATGGAATTTGCATAAACTCTTTGCTGCTATGGTTTAAATGCTTCCTGTTTCTTAAATGTAGTCATGGAAGCTGAAAATCTCTAAAAATCTGTCAAATCTCTGAAGCAGTTTGTGCCTCTTTTTAATCATTTAGCTAGACCTTTAATTGAATAAGATGGTATGTTTATTGTTACAGCATGCAGTGTATACCTAGATAGAAGTGCATTTGAGTCTAACACTGGAGCAATACTGCCCCCGAACAATCCATTGCAACTGCAGGATGTTGTTTGGTTCAGTCTAAAAATCTCTGAGTGAAAGCAAACCGGGCCAACTGAAGATGTGAATTTCTACCGCTCCTAAACCAGACAAGCAGTGTGAATGCCCCCTAAGTGAACAAGTCTCTGAAGACCTGAGGGGTCTGTACGGTATATTTGACAAGCAACTTGGAAATGTATTTGGCTCAAATCCATTTAGTGCTTAAATGCATAGTAACCATAGTACAGGTCCTTCTCAAAAAATTAGCATATTGTGATAAAGTTCATTATTTTCCATAATGTCATGATGAAAATTTAACATTCATATATTTTAGATTCATTGCACACTAACTGAAATATTTCAGGTCTTTTATTGTCTTAATACGGATGATTGTGGCATACAGCTCATGAAAACCCAAAATTCCTATCTCACAAAATTAGCATATTTCATCCGACCAATAAAAGAAAAGTGTTTTTAATACAAAAAACGTCAACCTTCAAATAATCATGTACAGTTATGCACTCAATACTTGGTCGGGAATCCTTTGGCAGAAATGACTGCTTCAATGCAGCGTGGCATGGAGGCAATCAGCCTGTGGCACTGCTGAGGTCTTATGGAGGCCCAGGATGCTTCGATAGCGGGCTTTAGCTCATCCAGAGTGTTGGGTTTTGAGTCTCTCAACGTTCTCTTCACAATATCCCACAGATTCTCTATGGGGTTCAGGTCAGGAGAGTTGGCAGGCCAATTGAGCACAGTGATACCATGGTCAGTAAACCATTTACCAGTGGTTTTGGCACTGTGAGCAGGTGCCAGGTCGTGCTGAAAAATGAAATCTTCATCTCCATAAAGCTTTTCAGCAGATGGAAGCATGAAGTGCTCCAAAATCTCCTGATAGCTAGCTGCATTGACCCTGCCCTTGATAAAACACAGTGGACCAACACCAGCAGCTGACACGGCACCCCAGACCATCACTGACTGTGAGTACTTGACACTGGACTTCTGGCATTTTGGCATTTCCTTCTCCCCAGTCTTCCTCCAGACTCTAGCACCTTGATTTCCGAATGACATGCAGAATTTGCTTTCATCCGAAAAAAGTACTTTGGACCACTGAGCAACAGTCCGGTGCTGCTTCTCTGTAGCCCAGGTCTGGGGAATGCGGCACCTGTAGCTCATTTCCTGCACACGCCTGTGCACGGTGGCTGTGGATGTTTCTACTCCAGACTCAGTCCACTGCTTCCGCAGGTCCCCCAAGGTCTGGAATCGGCCCTTCTCCACAATCTTCCTCAGGGTCCGGTCACCTCTTCTTGTTGTGCAGCGTTTTCTGCCACACCTTTTCCTTCCCACAGACTTCCCACTGAGGTGCCTTGATACATCACTCTGGGAACAGCCTATTCGTTCAGAAATTTCTTTCTGTGTCTTACCCTCTTGCTTGAGGGTGTCAATAGTGGCCTTCTGGACAGCAGTCAGGTCAGCAGTCTTACCCATGATTGGGGTTTTGAGTGATGAACCAGGCTGGAAGTTTTAAAGGCCTCAGGAATCTTTTGCAGGTGTTTAGAGTTAACTCCTTGATTCAGATGATTAGGTTCATAGCTCGTTTAGAGACCCTTTTAATGATATGCTAATTTTGTGAGATAGGAATTTTGGGTTTTCATGAGCTGTATGCCAAAATCATCCGTATTAAGACAATAAACGACCTGAAATATTTCAGTTAGTGTGCAATGAATCTAAAATATATGAATGTTAAATTTTCATCATGACATTATGGAAAATAATGAACTTTATCACAATATGCTAATATTTTGAGAAGGACCTGTATATGTAACTTTCTGAATTTTCAGAATTTGAATCAACTTTAATGGCCATGCTTGTGAGTACAAGTGAGAAATTTGACTTTGGATGAGAATGGATGGAAATCTCAGAACAAATTATATTATTTTTGCATTTAGCAAATTAAAATTATTTTGGTTATCCTAAAAAAGGGACGGTTAAGTGTGATTTATTGTCAGACAGTGAGAAAAAAATGTTAATGTGTGATTTTATACCATGGGCTTAACGTGGTTTCAACTGTCAGTGCTTCTTTAGAGAAATTACTTTGTTAGCTAATTCCACATATGCTGGATACAACTTTTTGAATATTTACAGAACAATAAAAGAATGGTTTTGAGTATACAGTCTGAAATTTTTTGGGTGGATTTTTAGTGTCAGATAGGCACTGCAGTTGAACTGAGGCAAAGAGTCCTCAACTAACCGCTGACACGAATGCAGCTGGGAGGACATAAATCTTGTCACACATTCATTTCCTCTCACTGAAAACAGTGCTGATTATGGGTGTCTCCTTCTTCATTATCCTGTGAGTCACTGAGAGATGTGGGGGTAATGAAATCGGACTGCATGGTGCTGGAGGTAGAGACAATCAGGGAATTCTGACTCAGTGAAGATATAAGACTGGAAAATGGGTCATGCATTTGTCATGCAGTTTCATGGGGGACTAACCAGCAAATATCTTTGCCATCGCTCCTCGTTTCTTCAAGCTTTGATGGGTGCCAGTGGCTTTATGAATAAGACAAGATGTGAAATCCTGAAGTGTTTTGGGATACGTGATGTAATGAAAACATACTTGTCATCTGTTGCCTTTTACCATAAGATCAGAGAATGTTTTAAAGATCAGAAACCTCTTTCCTCAAGTCCTTCTAAAATTCCATTTAATGTTGCATCAGTAATTTATGTGTTACCTTAGCTTACCTTACCTTATTATCTCCTTAGTCTTGTGTCTTGATGTTGAGCATCAAGTTGTTCTCTGAGCACCACACTGTCAGCCACTCCACCTCATCCATAGGCAAACTCATCCCCTTAGAGGTTTGCCCCACCACGGTGGTGTCATCAGCGAACTTGACAATGGTGTTAGCGGGGAGTGCACTCATAGGTGTAGAGGGCGTAAGGGAGGAGGCTTAACACAGAACCCTGTGGAGAGCCTGTCCTGAGGCTGAGGGCTGAAGATGTATGTTGACCCAGTCTGACCCTCAAGCTACAACCCGACAGGAAGCTGTGGATCCACATGCAGATGGAGTGTGGCAGTCCAATGTCCTTCAGTTTGTTCACCAGTCTATTGACTGATGCTACTAAAGGCTGAGCTAAAGTCCACAAAAAGCAGCCACACGCAGCTCCCCCACTGTTCTTGCTGGGATAGTGCAGCATGGTGAGATGTGCACCCTCAGGATCTATTAGCTCTGTAGGCAAACTGGTGGGGGGTCAAAACCTTTAGGGAGGAGTGATATGAGTCCTGACCAGATGTTCAAAGGATTTCATGGCCACTGGCATCAGTACAACTGACTGATTCATTAAGGTTGGAAATGTGGGGTTTGTTGGGCAGTGGGGGAAATGATGGAGGATTTCAGACAGGGTGGGATAGTGGACTGGTACAGGGAAAGGTTATAAATCCTGGTGAGGACTCACTAGTCAGCACAGTCCCTAGCACCTGTCCTGGGAAACATTTGGGTCTAGCAGCCTTCCTCGCCTCATGCTCCACTACAGTGAAGATGAAACTGCTTTTGACTGTAGGCTGTAGTAAAGCTGCCTGTGGTGGCACCACCTCAAGGTGGACAAAGAAAAGGTTCAGCCCCTCTGCCAGGGGTGCATCACCATGAGCAACACTGAGAATGGTCATGTAGCTGGTGAGCTGCCGGATCACCTGTTGTTCCTGTCCAGGTGATCCTTAATCCTCCTCTTGCAGGTTTGCTCGGGCTGCGCTGTAGAGACCCTTTTTGCCTGACCTGAAGTCGTTGTTTCTCACCTTCAGTCGCGGCTGGACCTCCCTGGTCACCCAGCGCTTCTTGTTGTGGTAGACCAGGTGTGTTTGTCCACAGCAACAGTGCCTATGCAGGTGATGTAACATCGAACACTGTTTGTGAACACCTCCAGGTCTGGAGCTTCAAACATCTCCCAGCTTCACATTTCTGCATTAAAAATATTTTTTTATTGCTTTGATGTGGGATTCTACTCATAAATATTGTGTTTTCATTCACTTTGCACAGGCAGAGAATCATTATAATTAACAGACATATATTTATTTATTGAATGGATCTGCATGTCAGTTAAGGAGAAATCTAAATGATGTGGTTTAATTAAATCACATAGTTATGACCTACACTACAGGTCCTTCTCAAAATATTAGCATATTGTGATAAAGTTAATTATTTTCCATAATGTCATGATGAAAATTTAACATTCATATATTTTAGATTCATTGCACACTAACTGAAATATTTCAGGTCTTTTATTGTCTTAATATGGATGATTTTGGCATATAGCTCATGAAAACCCAAAATTCCTATCTCACAAAATTAGCATATTTCATCCGACCAATAAAAGAAAAGTGTTTTTAATACAAAAAACGTCAACCTTCAAATAATCATGTACAGTTATGCACTCAATACTTGGTCGGGAATCCTTTTGCAGAAATTACTGCTTCAATGCAGCGTGGCATGGAGGCAATCAGCTTGTGGCACTGCTGAGGTCTTATGGAGGCCCAGGATGCTTCGATAGCGGCCTTTAGCTCATCCAGAGTGTTGGGACTTGAGTCTCTCAACGTTCTCTTCACAATATCCCACAGATTCTCTATGGGGTTCAGGTCAGGAGAGTTGGCAAGCCAATTGAGCACAGTGATACCATGGTCAGTAAACCATTTACCAGTGGTTTTGGCACTGTGAGCAGATGCCAGGTCGTGCTGAAAAATGAAATCTTCATCTCCATAAAGCTTTTCAGCAGATGAAAGCATGAAGTGCTCCAAAATCTCCTGATAGCTAGCTGCATTGACCCTGCCCTTGATAAAACACAGTGGACCAACACCAGCAGCTGACACGGCACCCCAGACCATCACTGACTGTGGGTACTTGACACTGAACGTCTGGCATTTTGGCATTTCCTTCTCCCCAGTCTTCCTCCAGACTCTGGCACCTTGATTTCCGAATGACATGCAGAATTTGCTTTCATCCGAAAAAAGTACTTTGGACCACTGAGCAACAGTCCAGTGCTGCTTCTCTGTAGCCCAGGTCAGGCGCTTCTGCCGCTGTTTCTGGTTCAAAAGTGGCTTGACCTGGGGAATGCGGCACCTGTAGCCCATTTCCTGCACACGCCTGTGCACGGTGGCTCTGGATGTTTCTACCAGACTCAGTCCACTGCTTCCGCAGGTCCCCCAAGGTCTGGAATCGGCCCTTCTCCACAATCTTCCTCAGGGTCCGGTCACCTCAGAATCAGAATCAGAATCAGAATCAGAAAAGCTTTATTGCCAAGTACGTTTTTGGACATACAAGGAATTTGTTTTGGCGTAGTCGGTGCAATACAGTACAAGTTAAACAGTACAAACATATCTACAATATAATATAATATAATATAATATAATATAAATATAAGTGCACAGTTTTAAGTTTTAAAAGTGTGGCAGCGTTTTCTGCCACACTTTTTCCTTCCCACAGACTTCCCACTGAGGTGCCTTGATACAGCACTCTGGGAACAGCCTATTCGTTCAGAAATTTATTTCTGTGTCTTACCCTCTTGCTTGAGGGTGTCAATAGTGGCCTTCTGGACAGCAGTCAGGTCGGCAGTCTTACCCATGATTGGGGTTTTGAGTGATGAACCAGGCTGGGAGTTTTAAAGGCCTCAGGAATCTTTTGCAGGTGTTTAGAGTTAACTCGTTGATTCAGATGATTAGGTTCATAGCTCGTTTAGAGACCCTTTTAATGATATGCTAATTTTGTGAGATAGGAATTTTGGGTTTTCATGAGCTGTATGCCAAAATCATCCGTATTAAGACAATAAAAGACCTGAAATATTTCAGTTAGTGTGCAATGAATCTAAAATATATGAATGTAAAATTTTCATCATGACATTATGGAAAATAATGAACTTTATCACAATATGCTAATATTTTGAGAAGGACCTGTATAAAATTGGTGTCATAAAATGGACAGAGGAACATTTAACGCACTTTTTCTTTTTATCGATGGACGTCTTTTTTTAAATCTATATTTATAAAAGAAGAGGAAGAGTCCACTTAGGTTAAAAAGTATTTGTTAACACATAATCAATAAAGGTAGATAATTTAAAAATATTTTTATTAACCATATATCAAAAAAGGTCGAGCTAGTTACATTTTGGCCAACCATACTATTTGCAGCTACCTATTTGTTATGTCAAGTAATTTACAGTTTCTTTCATTTATTGTTCTTCAAACAACAGTTCAGTAGAGTGTATATTGTGGTTACACTGATATAAAAGACAAAGTTTTGGAAGCAAAGGTTTCTCTATATTCTTTTGTGTGATGGAGGTCAAAAGATACATGGGACAAACAGCAAGATTAGCTGAGAAATAGAAATATATTAATATTTAAGTTTAGAAAAGTGCGAAGCAGATGTTTCATTGTGTATTCAACATGTAATGATTTCAGAACACAATGTGACAAGCCTAGGACAGAGCCAAAGCATATGGTGATGGTTGGCTGGAGATTGTTTGCATCCATAATGCGTCAGCTATGTTAGGATATATCCGAGACACCCTCAGATTAGTGTAGTGAGGCCATGCCTCCCACAGATTGACGAGAAATTAACTAACCATAAAACTTGTTGCCAATGATCACCAGGCAGTGCGATTTCAAGCTATAGCTCCCAAGAATCCTTCGGATCGGGCCCCAGGGCATCAATAGCAGGGTTGATCAGGCTGTAAATGCTAGAAGTGAGCCGCTTCTGCTCAGGATCAAGAATCAATAGCAAATCCACCTGGGTTTCTCGGGGTCGACTTGGGAATTTGGGGTTCTGATTCTATACAAAATGCCTCCTGTGAAAAAAGCAAAATAGGTGGGAATTAGGCAAATAACATTTCTTTGAGAGCTCAGAAAATTACATAAAAGTCCCATGGTTGTAAAGGTCCATCAAGATGTTTTTTCTGGCAAATGCAAGACCAAACTTTTATTGCTCTTTTTCCTCAGCAGTGGTTTTCACCTTGGAACTCTCCCATGGATGCCATATTTGCCCAGTCTCTTTCTTATTGTTAATCATGAATACTGACCTTAACTGAAGCAAGTGAGGCCTTCAGTACTTTAGATATTGTGCTTTGTGACCTCCTGGATAGGTCGATAATCCACTCTTGGAGTAATTTTGGTAGACAAGCCACCATTATCTGACACATTTAATCATGATAAAAAGGAAAAGCAACAGTAGAAATTTGTAAAGCAGAATTCAGAAATCCAGCTTTTTTAGGAAGTCAGTTCAGATGTTAGCACTGACTAACACTCAAGTAGCTGAATATGATACCTTCATTCTCCAGTGAACTCTTCCAGATGGATGATTTTCAAACTGTTTCACAACAGTGTTGTGAAATGGTTGGTCTTTCTGTTATTTGATTAACTGTGTCAGGAAAGGATCAATACAAGATCTCAACAGTGCTGTTTGCTCTCCAAAAGTTCGATAAAATCATCCATTACTATAAAGTCTGTTGTGGTTAAAGTATGCATAAGATGTTCTTTTACATAGAAACTCAAAAACCTTATAACAAAGACAGACAATTCTGAGAAAGGCCTTAAACGCCCCCTTTAACTTAAGAAGAGAAAACATCACAAATCAGATTTGCATAAACTGAGACTCTCTGGGGTATTCAGAGAGATTAAAAAGCTATCTTTATGATGGTGCAATAAAATTAACTGGGTCTGCGATTTTCTGATGTTTAAATGTTTGAGGGCTACATGCACCACTGGGACTGAACTAAAACTTTTGCTTGTCATAAAAGGAACATCAGAACAAACAAAAGAAAAGTCATCTTAACGTGCAGAAACTTATAGAAGGAACTAGGGGCAATAAAGTGTTTATTTAAACAATTATGTCTCCAAGGCCTTTCTGCTCTTTGAAAATGCATTGGGGGAGCCGTCTGTTGTTGTTTGTGGTAACATTTTATATCTGCAAACATTTTAAAATAAAGCTGTTTGCTCCAATGCATTTGTTGCATTGTTCAGCCAATAATGACCCAACTCCATGGATGGCACACGGCTGAGAAAAGTATTTGCCCCCTTAAAGATTTCTGCTGTCTACTTTTGGTCACACTGACATGTTTGAGACCATTAAACAAACATATGTATTCAGGCCAACCATGTGATAAAGTAATATCCTCCTAAACCTTTTAACTGGTTGTAACCACTCTAGGCAGCAACACCTGGGATGAAGCATTCACTAGAACTGACAATGTGTCTTTTACATCACTATTCTTTGCAGAGTTGTTTTATTTAAGCCATACTGGACGTTCGATGAATTAACAGCCTGTTTAGGGTCACGTCCCAACACCTCAATTCGATTTAAGTCTGGGCTTTGACTGGGCCACCCCAACATCTTGATATTTTTCTTGATTAAGAGGTGGTTTGTTTTAGACAATTGTTCTGCTACATAACACCAGTATGCTTACTGTTTCACACTATATTTGTTTTATAGCTTCTATCCTTTAATAAATTAAAAAATCATTTCAAAACTGTATTTCACCCAGGATATCTTTGTCTGGTTTCAGAACTAATGCGTTGCCTCACTGTCATGAGCTGCCAGCTTTCAACCAGTTAAAAAGTCCCAAAGAAAACTCCAAGATGTGTGAATCATATTCATGACATTTACTTCAGAAATCTGTAGCACTGAAACAATACATTAAATAAAATTTTGGTTTTATAGCAACTTCAATTGTCAAATAATAGATAAAGCATATTAATTAATTCCAAACATAAAGTATGGACATGTCACTAATATTAAAGCTAAGCACATTAATGTCCTGCCCTGTGAAGGACTGGCGACCTGTCCAGGGTGTGCCCCGCCTCTCGCCCATAGACTGCTGGAGATAGGCACCAACTTCCCCGCGACCCACTATGGAAGAAGCGGTAGAAAATGACTGACTGACAACTATGCTAACATTCATATGGTGACCTTCACAAAAACGTACATGTAACGTTTACCTGTGCAATTGGCATTTTACAGTCTGCAAACCTTTTTTGTAAGAATAATACTCACAGGCAATGCTTTAGCCAGGATTGGAATGACTGACAGCCTTCTGAGGCTCCCACCACTAGCAGGATACAAGAACAAAATAGACTTCCTGCCACCTGACTAAATAACTTCCCTCACACAGGCAAAGAGCACTAGTAAAAAAATGAGCTCATACAAAATAACTACAAAACTTATGAAACTATCAATAAATTATTGTGGAGCAGCACAACTAATCTCAATCTGAATATTTTAAAGGCTTTGTAATGCTTTGGGCCCACTCCAGGGTGGCATGTAGTATTGGTTTTAGCAAACAGAAACTTAAAAATAAAAAGACACACAAAGCATTTTATAAATTTAAATTATCTGTATAACATCATCAAACCTAAAGCATCCAATGTAAGTAGAGAACAGAACACAATGGTAGTTTCAGGTTATTTTCTGTAATTTTCAGAAAACAAATGTTTAGGATGGTAATAAAAGCTCACATTTGGTTGTCTTGTTAGACACCAACAATCTGATACATTAAAGGACTGTGCCCATTTTAAATTATGCATGCATTCAGGGAAAGAACAATCTGCATAATTTATACTCTCTTCCAGGGAAAAGTGCCTCATATTGTTGCAAACTATTTCTGTAATTTACAAATTAAAGGAATTAAAGCTGTTTTCTATCCAGAATACAAATCATATGGAGAATGCCACCTCATAGTGGTTAATTAATACATTATTTCTTAAATTCAGTTCAATTCAAAAATACTTCATTAATTCCAAGGGGAAATTAAATGTTGTAGCTCATATTATACAGGTTTCTTCAATGATACCCACCTTAGTCACGCAGCACCTGATTCAGGTCAGGATTTTGGAAATGAGGTTGTGTTAAAAGGTTATAAGCAGTTCTAATAATGTCTTACCTGCAATAGAAAGTTGCCTTGGTCCTTTAGTATAAATCCATATTAGATGGTTCCAGATACAGAAGGCCTCATAGTGGTTTATATGTAAAATGTTTAATGAGCCTTTAAACCATTCTCACATTTGCTTTTGGCGGTGATTTAATGACAAACTGATGAATATTTACATGGGAAACGGAAACGGAGGTGGAAGGGAATGCAATGCCAATAAGGAAGTACAACAAAATAGTATTCACTTAGACCGCTAACACATTTTTGTCTTACATACTTTGCTTCAGACATAATGGACCAGCTTTTAGCTTCACCTGCTAAATCTAACCAATCTGGGTTTAAACTAAATAAAGATGCCAAGATAGTTATTTACTGCAGGTAAGATATTGTTAGAACTTCTTAAAACCTTTTAACAGAACCTCTTTTCAAAAATCTTGAACTCTACCTTTAACATTAGTTTAAATGAACTGTAATGCCTGTACATCATTGTCATTGTCAGCTACTGAGCTAACAACTGTTTAACTGCTAAAATATCATTAGTATATCATGTTAAAAGCCTGTTAGCTAAAATAAGAATTTAATGTTGTTTTTCCCTGAAAATACACTTTAACTTGTTTAAATGATAATCTGTTTGGCTTCCCAGCAGCTGAAGGAAAACGTAAACTCTTTCTAAATCACATCCATTTCTCAGAGTACCTTGCCATGTGTTTCATCACCAACTAATGCAGCTCCTATCATGGAGGAAAGAGAGCAGAGAAGCGAGGAAAAAGCAGAAAGGGTCAAAGAGAATACCAGAAAAGCATAAATGACACAAGATGAGCAATTATATGAAAGGGAGAGAAAAGAAGAGAACTAGCAAAAGTAAGTGGTTAATATGGATCGGCTGCAGAACTTGACACACCAACTTCATCTAAGTTATGTATACTTTACCATGTATGCAACTGCAGTACAAGAGCTTCTTTGTTAGCCTTGAGATAAAGCTAAGGGCAGCCTTGGAGACGTGTGGCAAAGCCTCACAAAAACAAGTAAGAGTTGCTTCAACAAACAGAAGCTTTTATCTGAAAAGATGGGAATCACAGAGGTGAGAAGTTTATCAGAAAACAATTTCACTCTCTGCAAGCAGGCTCTGCTCAGTGGTCAAAACAAAAACACGAGCCACTTTTTCTTGTTGCACACATGCAGCATTGTGCTCTTCTAGCCTCCTTTTTTTTTTTTTTTGTACTATTTTTCAATAGGAAAGCCTGCAGAATGTATAAAATGTTAAAGATTTCAGTGTTTTAAAGCCACTGCGTCTGAGAGTCTTTTATCCCCTCTGGTGATCTTGTGTCTGCACAAAGGTTTCACATAAAAATGAGTGGATTTCAGATGAAGACACAAAGCCATACACTTACAAAGTGCTGAGGAGATGATTTACACATCAGAGTCACTATATTGTGCTAGAGACCACCTGGGAGACATTATCATATTGTCATCCCAAGAAATACAAATTACAAACTGTTTGAAACTAGTTTGCCTTTTTGCCTTACAACAAAGTGTTCATACCTCTTGAACTTCACATTACAGGTCCTTCTCAAAATATTAGCATATTGTGATAAAGTTCATTAATTTCCATAATGTAATGATGAAAATTTAACATTCATATATTTTAGATTCATTGCACACTAACTGAAATATTTCAGGTCTTTTATTGTCTTAATACGGATGATTTTGGCATACAGCTCATGAAAACCCAAAATTCCTATCTCACAAAATTAGCATATCATTAAAAGGGTCTCTAAACGAGCTATGAACCTAATCATCTGAATCAACGAGTTAACTCTAAACACCTGCAAAAGATTCCTGAGGCCTTTAAAACTCCCATCCTGGTTCATCACTCAAAACCCCAATCATGGGCAAGACTGCCGACCTGACTGCTGTCCAGAAGGCCACTATTGACACCCTCAAGCAAGAGGGTAAGACACAGAAAGAAATTTCTGAACAAATAGGCTGTTCTCAGAGTGCTGTATCAAGGCACCTCAGTGGGAAGTCTGTGGGAAGGAAAAAGTGTGGCAGAAAACGCTGCACAACGAGAAGAGGTGACCGGACACTGAGGAAGATTGTGGAGAAGGGCCGATTCCAGACCTTGGGGGACCTGCGGAAGCAGTGGACTGAGTCTGGAGTAGAAACATCCAGAGCCACCGTGCACAGGCGTGTGCAGGAAATGGGCTACAGGTGCCGCATTCCCCAGGTCAAGCCACTTTTGAACCAGAAACAGCGGCAGAAGCGCCTGACCTGGGCTACAGAGAAGCAGCACTGGACTGTTGCTCAGTGGTCCAAAGTACTTTTTTTGGATGAAAGCAAATTCTGCATGTCATTC
Organism: Girardinichthys multiradiatus; assembly: GCF_021462225.1. Classification (NCBI taxonomy): domain Eukaryota; kingdom Metazoa; phylum Chordata; class Actinopteri; order Cyprinodontiformes; family Goodeidae; genus Girardinichthys; species Girardinichthys multiradiatus. The sequence goes on along the minus strand of NC_061803.1, from coordinate 28,834,874 downwards.
GGAAATCAAAGTGCCAGAGTCTGGAGGAAGACTGGGGAGAAGGAAATGCCAAAATGCCAGAAGTCCAGTGTCAAGTACCCACAGTCAGTGGTGGTCTGGGGTGCCGTGTCAGCTGCTGGTGTTGGTCCACTGTGTTTTATCAAGGGCAGGGTCAATGCAGCTAGCTATCAGGAGATTGTGGAGCACTACATGCTTCCATCTGCTGAAAAGCTTTATGGAAATGAAGATTTCATTTTTCAGCACGACCTGGCACCTGCTCACAGTGCCAAAACCACTGGTAAATGGTTTACTGACCATGGTATCACTGTGCTCAATTGGCCTGCCAACTCTCCTGACCTGAACCCCATAGAGAATCAGTGGGATATTGTGAAGAGAACGTTGAGAGACTCAAGACCCAACACTCTGGATGAGCTAAAGGCCGCTATCGAAGCATCCTGGGCCTCCATAAGACCTCAGCAGTGCCACAGGCTGATTGCCTCTATGCCACGCCGCATTGAAGCAGTCATTTCTGCCAAAGGATTCCCGACCAAGTATTGAGTGCATAACTGTACATGATTATTTGAAGGTTGACGTTTTTTGTATAAAAAACACTTTTCTTTTATTGGTCGGATGAAATATGCTAATTTTGTGAGATAGGAATTTTGGGTTTTCATGAGCTGTATGCCAAAATCATCCGTATTAAGACAATAAAAGACCTGAAATATTTCAGTTAGTGTGCAATGAATCTAAAATATATGAATGTTAAATTTTTATCATTACATTATGGAAAATAATTAACTTTATCACAATATGCTAATATTTTGAGAAGGACCTGTATAAGTACAAACTTCAATGTATTTTATCATGATTTTACGTGATAAAGGACAAAGGATGCACTGTTTTCAATTTTTTATGCATAAATATAAATCTGCAAAGTGTGGTGTGAATGTGTTCTCATCAACCCAGAGTCAATATTCTTTAGAGCATCATTTTACTGCTGTGATAGTTGCAAGTCTTTTTTAGGTGTGTCTCCATCAGCTTTGCTAGACTGACACTTTTACCCATTCTTCTTTACAAAATAAATTAGATGAACAGTGCCTGTGAAGATTAGATCCTGACTTTGACATGGCCATTTCAACAGATTAGTCTGTTTTGATTTAAGCCATTTCACTGTAGTTCTGCCTATACAGGTCCTTCTCAAAATATTAGCATATTGTGATAAAGTTCATTATTTTCCATAAAGTCATGATGAAAATTTAACATTCATATATTTTAGATTCATTGCACACTAACTGAAATATTTCAGGTCTTTTATTGTCTTAATACAGATGATTGTGGCATACAGCTCATGAAAACCCAAAATTCCTATCTCACAAAATTAGCATATTTCATCCGACCAATAAAAGAAAAGTGTTTTTAATACAAAAAACGTCAACCTTCAAATAATCATGTACAGTTATGCACTCAATACTTGGTCGGGAATCCTTTGGCAGAAATGACTGCTTCAATGCGGCGTGGCATGGAGGCAATCAGCCTGTGGCACTGCTGAGGTCTTATGGAGGCCCAGGATGCTTCGATAGCGGCCTTTAGCTCATCCAGAGTGTTGGGTCTTGAGTCTCTCAACGTTCTCTTCACAATATCCCACAGATTCTCTATGGGGTTCAGGTCAGGAGAGTTGGCAGGCCAATTGAGCACAGTGATACCATGGTCAGTAAACCATTTACCAGTGGTTTTGGCACTGTGAGCAGGTGCCAGGTCGTGCTGAAAAATGAAATCTTCATCTCCATAAAGCTTTTCAGCAGATGGAAGCATGAAGTGCTCCAAAATCTCCTGATAGCTAGCTGCATTGACCCTGCCCTTGATAAAACACAGTGGACCAACACCAGCAGCTGACACGGCACCCCAGACCATCACTGACTGTGGGTACTTGACACTGGACTTCTGGCATTTTGGCATTTCCTTCTCCCCAGTCTTCCTCCAGACTCTGGCACCTTGATTTCTGAATGACATGCAGAATTTGCTTTCATCCGAAAAAAGTACTTTGGACCACTGAGCAACAGTCCAGTGCTGCTTCTCTGTAGCCCAGGTCAGGCGCTTCTGCCGCTGTTTCTGGTTCAAAAGTGGCTTGACCTGGGGAATGTGGCACCTGTAGCCCATTTCCTGCACACGCCTGTGCACGGTGGCTCTGGATGTTTCTACTCCAGACTCAGTCCACTGCTTCCGCAGGTCCCCCAAGGTCTGGAATCGGCCCTTCTCCACAATCTTCCTCAGGGTCCGGTCACCTCTTCTCGTTGTGCAGCGTTTTCTGCCACACTTTTTCCTTCCCACAGACTTCCCACTGAGGTGCCTTGATACAGCACTCTGGGAACAGCCTATTCGTTCAGAAATTTCTTTCTGTGTCTTACCCTCTTGCTTGAGGGTGTCAATAGTGGCCTTCTGGACAGCAGTCAGGTCGGCAGTCTTACCCATGATTGGGGTTTTGAGTGATGAACCAGGCTGGGAGTTTTAAAGGCCTCAGGAATCTTTTGCAGGTGTTTAGAGTTAACTCGTTGATTCAGATGATTAGGTTCATAGCTCGTTTAGAGACCCTTTTAATGATATGCTAATTTTGTGAGATAGGAATTTTGGGTTTTCATGTGCTGTATGCCACAATCATCCGTATTAAAACAATAAAAGACCTGAAATATTTCAGTTAGTGTGCAATGAATCTAAAATATATGAATGTTACATTTTCATCATGACATTATGGAAAATAATGAACTTTATCACAATATGCTAATATTTTGAGAAGGACCTGTATGTTTAAGGTGGCTGTCCTGCTAGAAGAAAACTTGGCTATTTCTCTAAATAAAAGTCTTCTTGGCTGGTCTGTCAGTTTGGGTGGATGGCCATGATTTGTTAGGCTTGCAGCTCTAGATGGATTGGACCGAGCTCTGTCAGATGCAAAAAGCTTGGAATATTATTTCATAACCCAACTGTGCTATAAACATCTCTAAATGATGCTGTACTTTGTGTTGGTCTAATATATAAAAGCTCTCCAAAAAATGTGACAAAATGTGAATAAGTTGAAAGGTAGTTAAGTCTTTTGTAAGGCACTCTATTTTACTCAATGTTTTAGACATGTATTATTCTGGAATCTGGGTGCTCAGAAGATAATGCTTCTGTGAGAAATTTAATGACTAGCCAATCAGGCAGCTTTATTATTTACTTTTAGCCACCACATACCCCTCTACTGTGCTGTGCTTCACTCTGAGTAAGCTAATCACACTAGACCTATTTTGTCTCGCAATGACTAAGATGTTGATTTGTGATCATTTCCCCACAGCAGGACAACAACATGAACCCTGAAACCAGCAGTGCATTCTCATTATGTCGCTGTAAGCATTCCCAAATAACAACTACTCATGTGGACCTGCACAAAGATGCTTTATCTGTAATCTGGTGTGGTTCTCCAGGATAGGCTGCAAGCATTAAATCAAGCCTCAACAAATTGTGTTCTTTCTGTAATATGTTTGTGCTTATATTGTCTGTTTTCCCCTGAAAGCACTCTGGGAAAATTGTTAATCTGAAAATGCCTGGTGAAGATGTCAACATATAGCAATATCAAGCTCAAATGCAGCAGAAATTAAAATGTTATGACAATAAATGTCAGAAATCTAATAGGCAGAAAATTTTGCTCAGAACATATGATCAAATGTCGTAGATCTCCCTTTCTTTAGGGATCTGACAAGCAAAATCATTATGATAGCTATTTCCTAATATGCTATTGGAAATGTCAAAGCAGTCTTTTGTGGCTTTTTTTTTTGACTGGGGTTCTGAAAGTTAATCACCCACCAATTTCAAGATTTTGTTTTCACCTTACATCACTTTGTTAGATCGTACAGTGGGGGAAATAAGTATTTGATTCCCTGTTGATTTTCTAAGATTGCTCGCTTACAAACAAAGGCATTGTCTCTAATTTGATAATAGTTTCATTTTAATGTGGAAATACTGAATATTTTCTGTAGCTCGTCATCACCTTTTCATGCAGAAACCGTCGAAATCCTTTAGATTTCTCTGCGGCTGCTTGAATTTTCTGTAGGACTGAGGCATGGAAACTGATTAGGCCACTTCATGAGCTTAATATGTTTCTTCTTTGTTCACTCCTTTGTTGTCTTAGCAGCGTAGCAGGTTGGAAGACTGATCCATGGCCCCTTTGTGTGGTAAACTTGCCCTGTATCCCTAGCAAAAACATGGCCACAAAGCATAAAGTTTCCACCACCATGCTCAACAGTGGAGATGGTGTTCCTCAGGTCATACTCAGCATTCCTTTTGATCTTACCTAAATACATCTTTTTCATCAAAACCTTTTATGAATCAATCTGAGATGCATCTGTGCAGGTGCCTTTTACAGCAGGGGTATGCAAAATCCATTACACTTTAGAGTGTTACCAACTGGATTCTTTGTAACTGTGGTTCACCTGCCTTCAGATCATTGATAATTTCCCCTGTAGCTTGACCTACTTAAGATCAGCTTTACCCCATTACCTAAAACCATGCATATAGCGCTATTCTGAGGGTGACTGATATATTATATTTCTTCCAGTATTCCAATAATCATTCTAACAGGTGTCACATTCTCAGCAAGCTTGTAGATGATGTTCCTGGAGCCCATTCCAGTCTTGTGCAGATCGACTATCTTGTCCCTGAGTTCATTTGACAGCTTTTTGGTCTGCCTGTTGTGGGGGAGAGGTTAGAGTTGAATAAATAGATCTGTGTGGACTGATGTGCTATGTGTAATCAAATACCTATATATACACCTACATAGCCTACACTGCACAATTTACTACAACAAAACAAAAACTTTGGAAAAAAAAAAACTTCATTTAATTGCAAAGGCAATCATGGCCTTGGTATGCTTTATCCCTCTCCTTTCCATTAAACAGCTCAGTAGAAATCTGCAAAAAACAAAGTGAGCTTTATTATTATATTTATTATGATTGTTTTGTTATTGTCATCATTATTATCATAGAAAATTGCAATATACCTCAGTACTGTTAAACATATGCAACTTAGGTGTATTTGAGCTGTTTAATAAAAGAAACAGAAATCCCTCATATTCACTAGACTGAATGTCTCACAGAATCACTGAATTGTGTTATACAAGGTTTTAGCAAGATTTTAATATAATGTCTTTAGTTATAATCAGGGTGAAAGTGAGCCGGTCCGGTACTGCGTACCACTAAAAGATCCTGTGCCGGTACACAGTACCGGGAAGAGGGAAGAACGGGTCTGCTATGAAGCCGTCTACCAGAACCAGTTACGGCTGCAAAAACTCACGAGCACACAAAGATCAGATCCGCTACCAATAGACAGTCTAAAACACGACTTAATCTGTTTATAAATATAGCTTTTTTCCCCTCATTCCAAATATTTTCTGAAATGTTCTGCTATGCTGGATCCTCAATGCTCTTGCTTTGCTTCTCTCCCCTCGGACCTCGAGGTTTTTGTGAACGGCCAGCCTCTAAAACGAGCACCGCTACGTTTAATGTCTGTCTGCTCGCCGCTAAATACCCCAGTTAAAATCAAAGGGAGAGAAACTAGTTGTGGTTCATGTTGTTTTGCTGAATTACAACAACACAGTGTGTTCCTGTCTTGGCATCACAGTGAGAACCATTTTCCCGATTTCACCATCAAATTGAGGACCGTTTGTACCAAAGTGAGGACATTTTGCTGGTCCTCACGACCTATTTTGCTAACGGTTAGGTTTAGGGTTAAGATGTGAATTGACTTTAGGTTAAGGTTAGGGTTAGGCATGCACTGGTAATGGTTAGGTTTAGGGTTATTGTCAGGGTTAGGGCATAGAAAGGGTTGAAAATGACTGAAAATCAATGGAAGTCAATGGGAGTCAACACATGGTCCTCACTACATATAGCAAAACAAGAGTGTGTGTTTGTGTGTGTGTCTGTGTGTGTGTGTGTGTGTGTGTATCGCTGATTCGCTCATTTCGCTGTCAATCAAAAAGGGATTCAGCCTCAGACAGATCATCCAATCATCATGCAGAAGCTGAGCCAGTGGGCTGGCCAGTCGAGGCCAGCCCACTGCCCCCATAGACCCCCAGAGACGCTGAGCGTCCGATGGGCAGGACAAAGCCCAGCATTTTTGCTTCGCTATTGAACTCACTGTTTAAAGGACTGTGAAGCTGCAGGAATGAGTGAGAAGAAAGCCGCATCGTTACCAGTGATAAGAAGCTGATTCTGAACAAAAGTTGAGCGCGTTGTAGCGCATATTTAGTCAATGACATGTATACACAACAGTATATATTTGATCACTTATTTTTTGACATTTTAGGGGAAGCTGAGCTTCCCTTGCAGTCTTACAGCAATCGCCACATACAGGTCCTTCTCAAAATATTAGCATATTGTGATAAAGTTCATTATTTTCCATAATGTCATGAAGAAAATTTAACATTCATATATTTTAGATTCATTGCACACTAACTGAAATATTTCAGGTCTTTTATTGTCTTAATACGGATGATTTTGGCATACAGCTCATGAAAACCCAAAATTCCTATCTCACAAAATTAGCATATTTCATCCGACCAATAAAAGAAAAGTGTTTTTAACACAAAAAACGTCAACCTTCAAATAATCATGTACAGTTATGCACTCAATATTTGGTCGGGAATCCTTTGGCAGAAATGACTGCTTCAATGCAGCGTGGCATGGAGGCAATCAGCCTGTGGCACTGCTGAGGTCTTATGGAGGCCCAGGATGCTTCGATAGCGGCCTTTAGCTCATCCAGAGTGTTGGGTCTTGAGTCTCTCAACGTTCTCTTCACAATATCCCACAGATTCTCTATGGGGTTCAGGTCAGGAGAGTTGGCAGGCCAATTGAGCACAGTGAATCCATGGTCAGTAAACCATTTACCAGTGGTTTTGGCACTGTGAGCAGGTGCCAGGTCGTGCTGAAAAATGAAATCTTCATCTCCATAAAGCTTTTCAGCAGATGAAAGCATGAAGTGCTCCAAAATCTCCTGATAGCTAGCTGCATTGACCCTGCCCTTGATAAAACACAGTGGACCAACACCAGCAGCTGACACGGCACCCCAGACCATCACTGACTGTGGGTACTTGACACTGGACTTCTGGCATTTTGGCATTTCCTTCTCCCCAGTCTTCCTCCAGACTCTGGCACCTTGATTTCCGAATGACATACAGAATTTGCTTTCATCCGAAAAAAGTACTTTGGACCACTGAGCAACAGTCCAGTGCTGCTTTTCTGTAGCCCAGGTCAGGCGCTTCTGCCGCTGTTTCTGGTTCAAAAGTGGCTTGACCTGGGGAATGCGGCACCTGTAGCCCATTTCCTGCACACGCCTGTGCACGGTGGCTCTGGATGTTTCTACTCCAGACTCAGTCCACTGCTTCCGCAGGTCCCCCAAGGTCTGGAATCGGCCCTTCTCCACAATCTTCCTCAGGGTCCGGTCACCTCTTCTCGTTGTGCAGCGTTTTCTGCCACACTTTTTCCTTCCCACAGACTTCCCACTGAGGTGCCTTGATACAGCACTCTGGGAACAGCCTATTCGTTCAGAAATTTCTTTCTGTGTCTTACCCTCTTGCTTGAGGGTGTCAATAGTGGCCTTCTGGACAGCAGTCAGGTCGGCAGTCTTACCCATGATTGGGGTTTTGAGTGATGAACCAGGCTGGGAGTTTTAAAGTCCTCAGGAATCTTCTGCAGGTGTTTAGAGTTAACTCGTTGATTCAGATGATTAGGTTCATAGCTCGTTTAGAGACCCTTTTAATGATATGCTAATTTTGTGAGATAGGAATTTTGGGTTTTCATGAGCTGTATGCCAAAATCATCCGTATTAAGACAATAAAAGACCTGAAATATTTCAGTTAGTATGCAATGAATCTAAAATATATGAATGTTAAATTTTCATCATGACATTATGGAAAATAATGAACTTTATCACAATATGCTAATATTTTGAGAAGGACTTGTATATATTGCCATATATATATATATATATATATATATATATATATATATATATATATATATATATATGCATGCATATATGAAGGCCTCATAGTTGCATATATGCATGCATTTATGATCATTCTAAAACTATATAAATGTTTGAAATTTTTTTACAACCTTTTTAGTATTACCTTCAAATGTGAGGTGTGCGTCCAGAATTAGACCAAGATATCTAACCTCCTCCACCTGCACAGTGTTGTGACCATTGAATTTTAAATGCAATTCTTCAGCTGGGTGAAACCTAGAAGAAAAGCAATGACACTGTTTTACTGACATTAAGAGTGAGACGTGATGTTTTAACCATAATGACACAGCTTCTAGCTACTGTTGTAGCTGTGTCATAACAAACTGAATATCTTTCCCTCTCACATACACAGCTGCATCATTTGCATACATTTGGAATTCCACATCCGGTCAAATGTTTGGTAAATCAATTCTATACAATGTACAAAGCAGTGGACCTTGTTGGTTAATTGATTATTACAAATTAAATGTCTCTTTTCCAAGTAGGTCTTGAACCCTAATGTTGTTTTGTGAAAGTTTAACATGGATAATTTGTGGATAAGAATGTCATGCTTTACCAAAAAAAAAAAGCCTTTTCAAATCTAAAAATATGGCTCCAACTAATTCACCTTCATTAATAGCTGATTTGTGTAATTACCATGCCCTCTATATTGTGTTTGGAAATTATTAGCAAAGCTTTATTGATTTATTTATTTATTTTGTATTTTTAGTACTAGTAATTTTTTATTTGAAATATGCAGGATAAATGTCACACTAAAGGATGGTGAAAGTTTTTGAATTATTGATCATGGTCTCATTTCTTTACATCACAAAAACCTGACATCTTTAACAAGACTTTTGAAAGTCCCTGTATAACTTCTCACTTGCGTCTTTTCTCATCATGCAGTTTGTAAGCCCGCACAAACCTTTCAAAGGCACAAAGTCTATGGGAAATTTCAGATGAAAAGGAATCCACAGTTTGACGAATCCCCAGCAGCTCAAAGTCATGTGAAGGCATCGTGATCATTACAGTAGAAGTGCAAGGACACTGAGTCTTTTGTGTTGGGACTTTGAATGTTTTTTTTTTCTGAGTTCTTTACTGAACTCCTTGTTTGAAGCAGCAGTAGTCTTTCTCCACACGCCCACGGGGGCTTTGGGGCTTTAAAACGTAAGTTCCTTAGTGGTGTTCACTCAGATATGTAGGAAAAAGAATTGACAGGAAACTCTGAAATCTTCTTCTAGAGTCAGTTACAGTGTGTGCAGCTACATACTGATTGTGTCTAGCAGTTTTGAAGTGCATAGACACATTTGAAGAGAGAGAGTTTTTTGCATCCTTTTTGCTTGAAAAATATTAAGACGTTCCTGTTTATTAATTAAATATTCAGAGTATCTAGCTGTTGGCATCAAATAAAATTACTATACATTCTATTAAGATTTGAAAGCATTTCTCTCCAGTAAATTATTTTATTTTTTTGCCAGATGGCACACCAATACATTACTCACATCTCTGGAAGTAGGATAATAGTGTCCTCCAACTTTGCTGATTCAGTTTGCACGCTGACAATTCACACTGTCTTTAGATTATTCTGCAAACTAATTCATTATTAATTCCTAGCAAAGGACAGAAAATCTCTTAGTGTACTTCGGCTCTGATTCAAAATGATTAGATAAGTTAACTTCAGAGCAGTCACGTAATTTGCACAGGAGAAGCTGTTGTTGGAGTCATCCATTTTGGTCACACAGTTGAACATGCGCAGCTCAACAGATATCGCAGCTCTGACGTCATCCGGGATTGTAAAACCCACAGAAAATAAAGTTTCGTTGCCATTTCCAGCGTGTCTCACGGGACGACGCAATGGAGACACATATCTGGAGAGACAAAAGCTCACAGGCGAACTTTTGCTCCACAAGGCCATTCCCAGAAGAGCTTGAAAGCTGGAAATCTGCCTGATACAAGAAGGTCAGAAGATTCATATACCAATCGAAGACCACGACGACACCCGGCGCAGGTGAAAACCCACAGAGGTTTTATTTCCAAGGAGATGAGTGTCCTCCTTGTTGATTCAGTCAACTAAACGACTCTTCATATTTTCCCCTCCTGGACGAATGAAAGTTTACAGTTTTTTTTTTGTTGAGTTGATCACGGACGACGGACGCATGATCCCCCCCCCCCCTCGTTTTTCTTCAGACCTGATCCATCCTCAACCGGTGGAGAGACGAAATCAACGTCAGCGTAATTTCGTTCTTTTATATTAAATTGGATTGGTACATTTAGAAGTCTGGGCAGGATGAGGCAGAGTTAAGGTGATGTAGAATCACCAGTAGTTATGCCAAGATATCAGCTTGTTGCATGCAATACTGATTGAAGTGTTTTATGCTGAGCTGTGTTTTGATTTGCTGTGCAAGTGCTGCTGAATTGTGCGTGGTTCATGTTTGTCCGGCTGATCCCAAATCAGCCAGGAGTTAGAAGTTGGACTTTTAAAAGTTTTCCATTCAAAGCAACTGCGGTCTGGGCCTCGCCCGACCACTCTTTGTTCCAGTTTTATTGCTGGAGTTTTTCCATTGAGTTCCCGCCTCAGAGTTTTATGACCCTTTGTTAAAGATTTGGGGCAATCAGCTGCTAGAGGCTAAATCAGCTGATTGCAGCAATCCAGACGTCAGCACCCCAGGAGAACTTCTCTTTCCATTTAACCCAAATTACACATTTTGTCCATAAAACTGCTGGTTTGATCTTCATAGACACTAAATGCGCATATATTTTTTCTTTTATTATTATTGTTTGGTAGTCTTTTTTATTCCCTTTGTGTAGAATAGTGCTTGTTAGTTAGGTGAAGGTTTTTGGACCAGAATAATGGTATATCAGGATTATTTGGCTTCAATAAATCTTCATCTATATATAATTAAGAGAAGCGTTGTGTTTATTTCATGCAAGAGAGATTTATCTGTCAAAACAAGGTCGAAGATCCTCCACTTTCCTTGAATCGGTTGAATAAACAGTGACATTTTGTGGTTTTGTTTAATAATTTATCAATTATTAATGATAAATAGCTCATTTTAATTATTAAAGAGCTTTCACAAGACCAGAGGACATCTCTGATTTCTATTCGTAAGTAATGATTTTTGGTTAAGAAATTAAGTTTTTTCAAATTGTGATTTTAAATTATAATTCTTGATAAATATTAATTAATCAATAATCATAATTCTTACACTGTGAAAGAGAACATGTAATATCCCCAGATCTGTCTGATTTAACAAATGGCCCCCAGCCACACTTTGGACACCCCTGATCTGAAACATTTAAGTATGACAAAAAAGCAAAAACAAAAGAAATCTTTAAGGGGGGACAAATACTTTTTCACAGTTTTGCACATGTGGGCATTTAGCATTAGAAATTTATGGCCATTGTTATTTATGTAATCCTATAAAGGGTAAGCTATTTAAACACACAAAAGCATGTTTTATTTATATTATTCAGTTGTTTGTCAAGTGTTAAGTATCTGTTTAATTCCACACTAAAATAGTAGCATCAACTAAAAAAGTCCCACCTGCTAAAGTTTAGATAATTTACTATCATTTTAACTTGTCATGAAGCAGTTGGTTAAGGCTGAGCTAATGTGGAGGCTGGCAGGAGGAACACATGTTTTCAGAGATCAAATGGTTAACAGGTAGAATGACAGGGCGACAGATGGGAGTAGTAAAAACAGAAGAGGTCCGGGGCACAACAGTAGAGCCAGATATACTCCAACTCTAGCTTTCATGCTAGAGTTGGAGTATTATGTGTGAAACAGCAACTTGGTCTGCTGCCTTGTCCATAAACAGTGGTAATATTACATCAGAGAATGCACAGGTTTCTTCTCTTTCAACTGAAAACAGCTAATTTCGATGTGATGTCATCCTAGGGTCTGAGGTCCAACATCTGACGTCAATGGAAAAAGTAAATTTAAAAAATCTGCGTTATCTGCATTGTTAAAGCTTCATTCTAATTCTTATCCTTTTCTGAATACCCAGAAACTATACAGAGAAGGTGCAGAGCACTACGACCCCTAAAGCTGCTATGGCCTCAGGTAATTCAAAGCAAAATAAACTCGAACTAGTTTTAAGATGCACTGCATGCTTCACCTGAAATTGGAGGGTTAAATACATATTTTATTACAAATTCTGCCATGAGCTTTGCTGTGAAACTCTGTGCATTTAGTCTCTTCCTTTAAAACTACCATTTGTTGCGTCTCAAGTAGTTAAACTAAGACTAATGTTGTGGTATTTTCCAGTGCTTTGCAAAAGTATGTGGTTTACATATGTATTTACCCCTGAGTCAATACTTTGCGTCACCTTTCATTACAATTGCAGCTGAAAGTGTTTTGGGCCATGTCTCTACCAGCTCCAGAGACTAAAATCTTTGCCCATTCTTTCCAAAATAGGAGCTATTTTGGAAAGAATGGGCAAAGCTCAGTCAGAATGGATTGAGAGTATCTGTGAACAGCAATTTTAAAGCCTTGCCACAGACTGTCAACTTTATTCATGCTTCAGAGATATTCACAAGTCCAAGTCACGCCTAAAGACTTTCACCCCATGTCTGACTCAAACATCAAATTTCTAAATACAGAAATAAAAACATAATTATATGTTTTCCATCTAGTCTGCCTTTAACACTGCAATTCCATAGGTTAAGGTTTTGAACTTTGTGTCAAGCTGTTATGACCTGCCTTAAATAATCTGGGGAAATTGATAAAGCTTTATATTTGCCATAACAAATTTTGGTAATACATTTATGATGTATTAAAGTGATTCTTATTTAGTTAATATTTCCTGTGTCCATCCTGTCACTATAAACTACACTATATGGGGTTTGGAGGGTGTTCTTCTACTCTCTTTGAGTCAGGAAATTTGCAGTACTATTAGAAAACGGTGTTCTAAATCTAAATTTAAGACATTTACTTTAGTGTGAGTTGTGAATCACACCTTAATGACAGATACACTGTGTTTATAATAAACCTGGAGGAATTTCTTTTATTTTGATAATTTGATAAGCAGGAAGGGTGTTTGTAACACATGAACTGCTTTAACAGTGAGAGAATGTCAAAGGTGAAGTTTATTTTGTTTTGAAACGATCAAAGTCATTTAATACGGAGGCATATGTGGTTATAAAACTACATGGTTTGCAAGCACCACAGGATAGTATATCCAGCACACTTTTTTACAATAAAAGGGCACATTTGTATTATAAAAACATGTGCAAGAAATGCATCACCTGTCAGAGCTGTGGTCTGTAACTAACATACAGGCTTCGTTTCACTCTTGATTACATTGAATTGTTAATAAGACTTAAGTCTCAGACCAAGAGTCTAAGTCAAGTCCAAACAGTTTTTTTTTTTTTGTTACTTGAGCTTGATTTGAGGCAGAGGCTGAAACTTGAATCAGTATGTCTGTTGGCCCCACCAATTTTTTCATGATCTCTGACCAACTTCTTCTTTGTACCTTCTCAAGGAACCCATCCTCAAACCATTATATAGCCACCATCATGTTTCATGGTGTGGATAGTGTGTTCAGGGCAATACGCAGTTTAAATTCTCTGCCACACTTATCACTTTGCCTGTAGGCCAAAAATTAGAATTTGGTCCCAACTGATCAGAACACCTTCTTCCACATGTTTGCTGTGTCCCCTACAGGGCTTGTGGCAAACTGCAAATGTGACTACCTAATGCTTTTTTTTCAACAATGGTTTTCTTCTTGGCAGTTTTTCGCTTAAGTTTAGATCTTTTGGGTGCATGACTAATAGTTTTCCTTTCAACAGATTGTCGCACATAATCTTTGGATTTCTGTGTTTATTTAAGAGCATTAGAGTAATCTAGGCTCAATACCAATGTATTGATGCATGCTAACATTTTTATACTTTTATTTGTAAAACATTTTCAAATCATCTATCATTCCTCCTTCTACCTGATAATTATTCATTACTTTGTGTTGTCTATCAAATTAAATCTAAATCCCAAAATATTTTGAGGCTTTTGTGTGTAATGTTATAAAATGTAAAAAACTTCTAGAGATATCGATTCTTCTGCAAAGCACCATGAATGCATTATTTGTCGAACCAGAGAAGTTAATCAAAAGTCTGACAGAGGCATCTTCAGAGAATCTACCTCTAAGACTAACTCTTCCACAGTTAAATAATACCTTCCAAAAAAGACTAAACAAGCTGTCAAACTGCAAGAAGCTGAACACAAAAGGAAAGTTGTCCTCAAAGAAGTGCAAAAAACTTCTGATGCATACGTAATATGGATCTAGCTGCAGCTTTTGGTGCTTTCTCTTCAGCTGTCTGCGACCTTTGACTGGTCATTAGAATGCGTGTGCAGAGAGCCTTGAGACAGTACGCTTCTTAGGTGTTCTGGGGTGGATCAGGGTGAACGAGGCAGGTCCCGCCTGCATCCTGCTTCACTTCATTTATACACACAGTTATGTTTCAGTTAATATGCTGGACCCTGACTGAGCTTGAACTAGCACATTGACCTATTAATATACAATTGTTCTTAAGGCCTGTTAGTTCCTAATCCCCTTAACCATGACGGAAGGCTTCTCAGACACGAAGAGACAGCAAACTAATCCACACAGCTTCGATATAGGGTGGCTTTAAGGGTGAGGTGCAATTAGAATGGCACAGCATGCTCACAGGCCTGATCAGTTTATAACCGGAAGGTCCACAGCAAGTTACCAACGTGTCTAATTAAAAAGCCGGCAGCACAACTGCATCTGTCAATTAAAATGTTTTAAAATCAAATTTTGACCAGAAATGAATTATTATTGGTATAACGTGGAAACACCACAAAAAGACCAAGACAAACGGGAATAGACAATGGATGTTTGGGAAACAATCTGCGGTTAGGATCATTTAATTCAGGTCAAAACCTTAATCGGTCGTTTAATCCTGCTAAATAACTTTCTCTCCTAGTTACCAGGCTTAAGATCTCCTCTTGGGGTGAATTATCTGATGGACAAGCAGTTTAAATCTACTGGCTTCTACGTTAAGTCCATTAACATGGTGCGTGACTGCAGAGCAGCACAGAGGCTGGTTGACCGCTGGAACTGAAACAGACATCTTCCAGCAGTGGTAAACATGACCTCTCCATCTGCTGGCGTATTAATGAAGCTGCCATAGTCAGATGCTTGGTGTAAAGCAGGACTCCGGGGAGCTGAATTAAGCCGGACTCCGCAATTTGACCTGAAACAGGAAACAGACTTGCAACCATGAATCAAGAGAGTTAAAAATAAGGGCCCTATGCAATGGTTTCATTCATATTTTTATTTTAGTCATAATGTTTATTTTATTCTAGGTATTAAAATCCTAGAATATTTCATGTATTCTCATAATTTTTATTCTTTTTCTTCCCTACTTTTTATTTTTATTTTTACAGAACCGTTTCTTACAAGTTATTTCAGGATGTGATACTTAAATGCAGAAAACTAGGTCAATATTAATGTGCTTAAATGCACTTCAAAACAGTTTAAATATAATCAATTAGTAGGTGTGTGTGTAATTGATCTGATCTTTGATTGTAGCAATTCATGTTACTGGTAGAAATGGAGGGTCCCAAAATCCAACTTTGCTTAGGGCCCCATGGAGGGCCCTGGTTAGTCCCAGAAGTATGCTTCTGGGACTAACCAGGGCTGTTTCTCTGAAAGTTAGCTATCATATTGTCTGCCTGTCAACACCTGGAAGCATTCAACCCACTCCTGTCACACCATTTCCTGTTACCTTCAGCGAGTCATCACTGACCTGAACAAAATTAAACACTGATGTAATTTTTTTTGCTAACTGCAAAACAGGCATCATGGGCAATAATGGGAGAATTCAGCAGTTATTAGTACATTTACCATTTTAATACTGTTTAACTATTCTCTGATTTGAACATGTTTTTAATTGTGCATGAATATGTATATTAAAGTTCTTTTATTTCACATTTATGATGACACCCATGTGCTATCCTGTAGCACATGGGTGTTTGGGTGCAACTGTGTGTAATGCTGCATTTATAAAATTCATGAATTCCTTTATGTATTGATTCATTCAAGTCCTTATATAAGGACTTGAATGTGTCCTTATATAAGGACTCATATAAGTTATATATGAGTTATATATATAAGTTATATATATAACTCATATAAGTTATATATGAGTTATATATATAAGTTATATATATAACTCATATAAGTTATATATGAGTTATATATATAAGTTATATATATAACTCATATAAGTTATATAAGCCGCACATGAAGACACTTCTGCTGTCTTCATATGCCTACAGGAGCCATCCACCCAACCCAGATCAGAATCCTCGCTTGGCAAATCAGTTGAATGGCTTCTACTGCATGTATAAAAAGCAGCAGTTCACACCTCAACCCAACTCTTTCACATACCCTTCAGACACAAATTTTTGCCATACACCAACCACCCCCCTACCTTCAGACCCCTTGCCTGCACGAAGAATCCCAGAAGAAGATGTAAATAGTCTCTTTCAGCACCTGAAAACAAAGAGGGCTTTAGGACCTGATAATGTCTCCCCAACGTGCCTGAAAGCCTGCGCTGACCATCTGAAACCATCTTCACTGAGATCTTCAACAAGTCACTGGAGCTGTGTAAGGTTCCCTCCTGCTTCAAACGCTCCACCAACATCCCAGTACCCAAGAAACCCACCATCACAGGAATAATTGGCTACAGACCTGTAGACCTGATATCTGTGGTTTTGAAATCCTGTGAGCGACTCGTGTTGAAACACCTGAAGGACATCACAGGCCCCCTGCTGGACCCCCTTCAGTTTGGCTACCGGGCAAACAGCTCAACAGATGATGCAGTCAACTTGAGACTACACTTCATCCTGCAACACCTCGACCACCCAGGGATGTACGCCAGGATCCTGTTTGTGTACTTCAACTCAGCCTTCAACACTATAAACCCAGACATCCTCCACCAATGGCTCATCCAGCTCAAAGTCCCGGCCTCTACCCTCAGTGAATCACCAGCTTCCTGAAGGACCAGCAGGAGCAGGTGAGACTGGGGAGCATCTTCTCGCGCACAACAAGAACCATCAACACTGGCACCCCCCAGGAGTGTGTTCTCTCCCCACTCCTCTTCTCCCTCTCCACAAATGACTGCACCTCATCCGTGAAACTCCTGGAGTTGGCAGATGAAACCACTGTAATTGGTCTGATCCAGGACAGTGATGAGTTTACATACAGACAGGAAGTGGATCAGCTGGTACACTGATGTGGTCAGGACCACCTGGAACTTAACCCACTCAAGACTGTGGAGATGATGGTGGACCTTCAGAGAACACCGCCCCGTCACCATCCTCAATAACACTGTATCTACTGTGGACCACCATCTCTCAAAACCTGAGATGGTCCTCACAGATTGACAATGTTCAGAAGAAGACCCAGCAGAGACTGTACTTCCTGAGGCAACTCAAGAAGTTCAACCTTCCACAGGAGCTGCTGGTCATCTTCTACACTTCCGTCGCCATAATTCAATCTGTCCTGTTTTCCTCCATCTCAGTGTTGTTTGGCTCATCCACAAAACAGGACAGGTGCAGACTGCAACGAATAATCAGGACTGCAGAGAGAATAATCAGGGCTGACCTTCCCTCCATCCTGGAGTTATAGACGTCTAGGGTCAGGACAAGGGCAGCTAAATTCTCTACAGACCCCACACACCCTGTACACAAACTGTTTGAGTTTTTACCTTCAGGTTGGCGCTACAGAGCAATGTCTGCTAAAACCAGCTGCCACAGAGACAGTTTCTTCCCCCAGGCTGTTTGTCTGTTGAACACTTGACAGTCAGAGTTCCCGAACAACACCATGCTTACTTGGACTGATCTCATGATATATTCTATTATAAAGTCACGTATGTATATATGTACATTTAAAAAGATATTCTTTATTATTGAGAGAAAAGTTGGAGTCACTGGAGTCAAATTCCTTGTTTGTCTGTACAAACTTGGCAATAAAGCTGATTTTGAATCTGATACATACCTTATAGCAGGATTACCTAAAATCTTTGGTTTTCCTTGATTTAACACAAAATCCAACAAAGTAGTGGGAGAATATTGTGACTAGTTTCCTGTTAAGTTATGCAGATCACTATCTGTATAACCTAAATCATTATGTCAATTTGCAAAGAAATGGAAAAATGCATTTATTGAATTTATTGCTGAGATTTTAATATTTTGGTCAAAGATAAAATGACAGAAGATGTTTTTTTGAGGGCTAGTAGAAAGAAAATCATTTCCCTGACTGAATTTAATCAGCTCATAGCGTCATGTTGCTTATGAGGTAACAGCTTACATTTCCTTATAAATTACTAAAAATAGGTGGGCCATCTCAGGATTAAAATAATGAGAAATGCAGATTGAGAAATGATACCCATGCCTCAATAACAGAATCTTTTTACTCATAGTTTTCTTTAACCCGCTTGCTTGATCCCGGGGGATGTTGGAGACATAGAGTCCGAGTGGACCATGTTCTCCGCATCTATTGTCGATGCTGCTGCCCGTAGCTGTGGCCGTAAGGTCTGCGGTGCCTGTCGCGGCAGCAATCCCAGAACCCGGTGGTGGACACCGGCAGTAAGGGATGCTGTTAAGCTGAAGAAGGAGTCCTATCGGCTGTGGTTGGCTTGTGGGACTCCTGAGGCGTCTGACGGGTACCGTGAGGCCAAGCGTGCTGCGGCCCGGGCTGTGGCAGAGGCCTGGGAGGAGTTCGGTGAGGCCATGGAGAAGGACTACCGGTTGGTCTCGAAGCGATTCTGGCAAACCGTCCGTCGCCTCAGGAGGGGGAAGCAGTGCTTCGCCAAGACTGTTTATAGTGGGGGCGGGAGACTGCTGAGCTCGACTGAGGACATTATCGGGCGGTGGAAGGAGTACTTCGAGGATCTCCTCAATCCTGCCATCACGCATTCCGTGGTGGAAACAGAGGCTGGGGACTCGGGGTCGGACTCTTTCATCACCCAGGCTGAAGTCACCGAGGTGGTTAAAAAGCTCCGCGGTGGCAAGGCTTCGTGGGGTGGATGAGATCCGCCCTGAGTACCTCAAGTCTCTGGATATTGTAGGGCTGTCATGGTTGACACGTCTCTTCAACATTGCGTGGCGGTCGGGGACAGTGCCTCTGGACTGGCAGACTGGGGTGGTGTGTTCCAACTACAGGGGGATCACACTCCTCAGCCTCCCTGGTAAGGCCTACGCCAGGGTATTGGAGAGGAGAGTCCGACCGATAGTCGAACCTCGGCTTCAGAAGGAGCAGTGTGGTTTTCGTCCCGGCCGTGTAACACTGGACCAGCTCTACACCCTCTACAGGGTGCTCGAGGGTTCATGGGAGTTTGCCCAACCGGTTCACATGTGTTTTGTGGACCTGGAGAAGGCATTCGACTGTGTCCCTCGTGATGCCCTGTGGGGGGTGCTCCAGGAGTATGGAATCGGGGGCCCTTTACTAGGGGCCATCCGGTCCCTGTACAAGCGGAGCAGGAGTTTGGTCCGCATTGCCGGCACTAAGTCGGACCTGTTCCCAGTGCATGTTGGACTCCGGCAGGGCTGCCCTTTGTCCTGTTCATAACTTTTATGGACAGGATTTCTAGATGCAGCCAAGGGCCGGAGGGGGTCGGGTTTGGGGACCAGTGGATTTCGTCTCTTCTTTTTGCAGATGACGTGGTCCTGCTGGCCCCCTCTAGCCAAGACCTACAGCATGCGCTGTGGCGGTTTGCAGCCGAGTGTGAAACGGCTGGGATGAGGATCAGCTCCTCCAAGTCCGAGGCCATGGTACTCGACCGGAAAAGGGTGGCTTGTCCTCTTCAGGTTGGAGGGGAGTTCCTGCCTCAAGTGGAGGAGTTTAAGTATCTCGGGGTCTTGTTCACGAGTGAGGGAAGAATGGAGCGGGAGATCGACAGACGGATCGGTGCGGCTGCCACAGTAATGGGGGCGCTGTGCCGGTCCGTTGTGGTGAAGAGAGAGCTGAGCCGAAAAGCAAAGCTCTCAATTTACTGGTCGGTCTACGTTCCTACCCTCACTTATGGCCATGAACTTTGGGTCATGACCGAAAGAACGAGATCCCGGATACAAGCGGCTGAAATGAGCTTCCTCCGTAGGGTGGCCGGGCACTCCCTTAGAGATAGGGTGAGGAGCTCGGCCATCCGGGAGGGGCTCGGAGTAGAGCCGCTGCTCCTCCACATCGAGAGGAGCCAGTTGAGGTGGCTCGGGCATCTATACCGGATGCCTCCTGGACGCCTTCCTTGGGAGGTGTTCCAGGCACATCCCACCGGGAGGAGGCCCAGGGGACGGCCCAGGACACGCTGGAGGGACTATGTCTCTCGGCTGGCCTGGGAACGCCTTGGGCTCCCCCTGGAGGAACTGGAGGAGGTGTCTGGAGAGAGGGATGTCTGGGCGTCTCTTTTGAGTCTGCTGCCCCCGCGACCCGGTCCCGGATAAAGCGGAAGACGACAAGTACGAGGTGGGCCATCTCAGGATTAAAATAATGAGAAATGCAGATTGAGAAATGATACCCATGCCTCAATAACGGAATCTTTTTACTCATAGTTTTCTTTAACCTGCTTGCTTTCCAAATCTTAAAAACGTCTCCTCCTTTTAACTTTTTATCCATATTTTATTGCAGCCCTTTATAACTAAACTTTTTGCAAAACATAAAAGAGCAAGGAACCCTCTTCGCTGAAGGCCAGTGTTGCTTATTCAGCTTATATGATACAAGTGGCTACAGTTTGACTGTCTGCTGTAATACTGTATATTTTTAAAAGCTTCTGAAAAGCCACTGAAATGTCCTGGATGGCAGCTGATGTGTGTGAGGGAGATTTTCATTTCAGGTGAGACAGAGAGGTTTATCTACAGGGCACAGCTTGCAGCAGCCTGTACTTAGCTGAATTTTACTACAATCAATCTGGAAAGTTCATTCCATTTAGTTATCATGGCAGAATTGGGAGAGGACAATCACTGAAAAAAAAAAAAAATAAGACCCTCTTATCTGTCGAGGGGCACAGTAAAATCAGCATCATGCAGAAGGTGGCAGTGTGCTCTCCAAACCTGCACACAACATTCCTACAAAACATCCGTCCCAACATGTGGCCACATTTGCAGAATTAGCAGTTGCCAGGCAAGCTCTCAGAGCAATGCAAAGTCATGCAATCCATTTATTGTGCAGCTCTGATGGATTACTCTCTCAGGGTGCACTCCATGTTTTTGCCGTCTGTGAATTAGAACCTAGTCTAATACTTCAAAATGACACTGGACACAGGAAGTCATGAGCTATTCTTAGACTCTCATTGACACTTTTCCTCAAATGATCTCGGCTGAACACGGTGATTAATAATGTGTTTTCCATTTGTCTCTGATGAGTTATAGATTCAGTGAAGGAGCATCCCATTAATTTTATGAATGTGTGTTACACATCGGTCATGATTGATACAGTTTGGCAAGACAACCTGATCTCCGACCCCTCTGTTTTGTTATTTGTTTGCAGAACAACAAAGTAGTTAGGGATCGTTCAGTACATACATTTGTTCTGTATCGCTTTTTTTATTTGGCACACTGTCATCCTGAAAATGTATGCTGTTCCCATTTGATATAGGATATTCCTCAATTTGGTTGTGTAAGAATTATGATTCTTGATTAATTAACATTTATCAAGTATTATAATTTAAAATCATAATTTGAAAAAAATGTATTTCTTAACCAAAAAATAATTACTTACGAATTGAAATCAGAGATGTCCTCTGGCATTGTAATTATGGCTCAATGTCCTTGATAATTACAATTATTAAATTCTCAGTAATAATTGATAACCATTACTAGATGCCACTGATTAATCAACCCCTTCACCGAAGGTGGGGAACTTTGACCTTATTTTGACAGATAAATCACTCTTGCTCAAAATAAACACAAACGCTTTCTCCTTATCTACGTGAACATTTATTAAATCAACAGCCATGATACACCTCGCTATTCTGATTCAGTAATCTTCACCTAATCAAGCATGCAAAAATTCTACACAAAAGGGGTAAAATAACTAACTAAACTAGATAAAACAGCATTGAGTGTGTGTGAAAGTAACCAGCAGTTATGGCAAAAACAAGAGAAAATATGGTACTGGGCGAAGCTTTTGGAGCGGCCTCCACCAGGCTGCAGTCATAAAACCCCCAAAGTTGGAGCTCAGTGTAACACAAAGGGTCATATAACTCAAAGACGGCTGGCCTTCCTCCTTTGGCAAAAGGAGACAATATGATGGACCATCAGCAGTCGACTGAAACAAAAACAAAGAGGAAAATTTCGTCTCCTTGGAAAACCTCCGCGGGTTTTTCTTGGGTTACGTGTTAAATCCACGCCTTCGATCGGTAAAGTAAAACTTGCTCGTCTTGGTATCCCTGCAAGCTTAGCTCTTTGAGCTTCTCATGAGTTTTCAGTGAGAAGAATTAATGAAAACCCACGTGTGGTTTCTTCTCCAGAAGGATGCAGACCATACTGGGGTATATATTAGCAGATGACACTAGGAGGTATAGTGGCGACCAAATGGTCCAACAGTTGTATGTTTAGACTCGTAGTCCCGCTGGAAGGTGAACCTCCATCTCAGTCTGAAATGTTTGTCTCCTACACTCCCAACAGGTTTTCTTCAAGGATTGCCCTTTATTTAGCACCATCCATATTTCCATAATCTCTGACCAGCTACCTCATCCCTGATAAAGAAAAGCAGCTCCACTGCATAACTCTGCCACCACCATGTCTCACAGTGGGAATGGTGTGGTCTGGGTGCTATTTAGTGTTTATGTCGTACTTACAATGGCTAGCAAATATATCTGTCAGAATCTGCCTGTGTTAGGTTTCGGGTTTGAGTTTGTTTACCTTTTTTGCACTACCATGTTATTCACTTGCTTTATTTTCAGTTTACTCAGGCTTATTAGATTCATTTTGTTTGTTGTTACTTCCCTGTTCTCCATGCTCATCTGTGTTAATTAGTCATTCTCCCTTAGTTCTGTATCATTCCCTCTGCCACCAGCTGCACCCGATTTTCTCCTTGATTACCACCTCAGTTCATTGGTCCATTTCTCCACTTCCCTTGGTATTTATTCTGGTTCTCTGGTGTTCATTAGTTGTCACTGGCTCCTACTGCTACATGCTCCATGTCCATTTGCACCATCTGGTTTTCCCTGTAAGTTTGTTCCTGTTTCTTATTATTATTAATAAAGAGAAGCTCCTCAACTCACCATGCTGCTCCTGAGCATTCATCTGGGAGCAGCATGTCCTACAAAGACTCAGCCTTATATGACAGAAGGAGCCGGTTGCCCCAAGGACAAAGCAGACAGCCTGGGAACTTCTCCTCCCGATGCAGCAGCAGGACGAGGAAGCAAGGGCCATGTATGGGGAGGACATTGAGATCCAGCATGGCTCCTCACCTTCACCACAGTCATGTTGTCCATCTTCTGTCATCTTCTGCGTTGTCCTCTCACTGGAGACAACGTCATAACGCTCCAATTGCAGAGGTTATGGCTGGTGCCTCTAATCATCTTCTGGAGGGTCATGCCGAAGCCTTCCCTGGTCAATGGGATCAAGCGGATCCTCTTCTGGATGCAGTATTCTTCAGATTCATGCTAATTGCAAGGGAGTTTTGTGACACAGTGGCTCAGACTAGCGACCCAAGCAAGCTAGCTGCATAAACCAGCTGCTCACCTGGATCCCTCTCCGTCATCCTCAGGGGTTGAAGGAGCTGTTGGAGGACACTGAGCAGACCTTCCGAGAGGCTTTAGAAGAAGTTTGCCAACAGTTACCTCCATGTCAGTCTCAGATCCAACCTTCTCCTCTGCCACTCATTATGCCTCCTGTTTCTTCCTCTGCTCACTGCCGATGCAGGTTGCTCACCCGTTGTTCACGTCCCCATTCCAGAAGGTCCAGCTGGTAAGAAGACTGAGCTCAAGTCTGAGCTCCCCACACAGCCAGCAGCTTGACTCCAGAGCGCTGCAGTCTAGCCAAAAGCTTGTTTTCACAGCGCTGCAGCCCAGCTAGCATCATACCTCCAGAGCTCTGCAGCCCAGCCAGCATCATGCCTTCAGAGCGTTGCACCACAGCCCGTCTCTGCTTCTCCTGCATGCCGCAGGCACCCCCGTAAGCTAGACATCTATGTGCCAGCTCCTGCCTCCACCTCAGGCGTCTTCTCGATGCCTCGGGTCCAACTTCTGCTTCCACTGAGGGTCAGCTGGATGTCTCAGCTCCTGCTTCAACTGAGGGTCAGTCGGACACCTCAGCTCCTGCTTCTTCTTAGGGTCAGCCGGACGCCTCAACTCCTGATGCCACTGTGGGTCAGTTGGACACCTCAGCTTCGGCTCCTGCCTCCATGGGTCAACCATCACCCTCTTCCTCTACTGGCCAGCCATCATCGCTGCTGTTCCGAGTTCCGTGAGGAGTTTGAGGACAAACCGCCTCTGTCTTCAGGACCCATCGCAGATGTTCAGGCTCCGCCAAGGGTTTTAGCAGTTCCTGCACTGCTCTCCAGGGTATCACAGAGGATTCCAGCGGTTCCTGCACTGCTCTATAGGGCCTCGCCAAGGGTTCCAGCGGTTCCTGCAACAGTCTCCCGAACTCCTCCGTGGGTTCAAGTCTCCCATTTTTGTGGTAGGCCTCTAAACAGGGTTCCCTAAGCGTCCTCTACGCTTCCAGTTCGGCCGGCCAGTTCGGCCAGCTAAACAGCAGACCCACCCACAGCTATTGAGAGTATCTGCAACGCTGATCCCTTTGTTCAGCCACATGTGGATGACAGGACAACTTCGCTACCCAAAACCACCACCCTTTGGAACTCTTTCTCCAGAAACAGTTCATGTAAGATGTAGTGTTTGGGCAGAGCAGATTAGTTTAGGATAAAGTAATATAGCTAATGTTTATTTGATGACATATGCTTTGAAAACTCGGTTATCTAAGTGTTAGCAGATTAGCTAACACTTAGATTAGCTAAACACGCGACTCACCGCCATCTTATGAGTCCATAGTCCATCTTATGAGTCCACTAATTAAACACCATTGAGAATTACTGTTTAAGAAGGTTGGTTTTATTCAGCAAATCATTCTGTGAATTATTATTTTATTAAAATAATGTTTTACTTGATCTTGCAGTGTAAATGGTTGTTTGAAAGAATATCAGTTTTGCAGTTTCAAGACTAATTTAACCTCATTTCCAAATTCCTCAAGATAATCCTTGATGCTCAAACATAAATAACATTGAATGGTAATGTTGCATCACACTTTTGGTCATGGTTTTCAACCAGCTTTGATTCACTTGTCCATGATGTATATAGTTCTTTAATTATGTCTTGTGGTTTTAGTTAGATTGTTTTAGGATAGGGAAGGGTTTGTTGATTGAGATATGTTTGACTTTGAGTTTACTTATCTTTGTTAATAAATTCTTGTATTTTAAGAAACTGTGTGAATTTATTCCATGTGTGAGAGTTTTCCTGTTCAGTAATGCCTTATGGGGCTGGTATTCCCAAGACAACACTTAACACATGTTAGCGTTAGAAAGCTGATAAACACAGACGAGTGTAAAATAAGACACAAGGTGAACCAAGTAAGTTTGACTTGCAAGAGTGAGACAGTCCTCTGTCAGAACAGCGACTTCCTTCTCACAAAGGGAAATATCCCTGCACCAGCCTTTTATTTACAACTCACATTCCTACAAGCAAAAAGCGGGAATTTGTTCAGCCAATTCTTACAGAGATTTCAACCTAAAAGTGTAGTCAATCCCATATATGGTATAAGCTTGTCATGTCCAGGGAGTGATCCACTCCAGACCGCATTCCTTAACCTTCCACAAACACTTTTTCACACTAAAAAAGCAATCATAGGAATTAGAAATCATCTTAGCTATAGTAGAACTTCAGACATAAACACGATTTAACAAAACAATGATAACTTATATACATTTTTCCAACAACACACCAAATTATTATTTAATAAAATATTAAAACAAACAATAATAGCCCAGTGTGTGCATGATTGTTTGTCCTGGATGTGTCCAGGGTGTACACTGCCTCTCACCCGTAGACTTCCCCGCAACCCACTATGGAATAAGCAGTATAGAAGAGGAATGAATGAATATTAAAATATTAATATCAAACCATATAATCACAATAATAATTACAACACTTACCCAGAGTTGCGTTCCATCCTATCTCAAACATACTGTGATAACCCCACTACTAAAGAAAGTCAATATTGATGGCAATTCTATTGGTAATTATCGCCCAATTTAAAAAACTACTTTTTCTTAGTAAATTATTAGAACAAGTTGTAGAAAGTCAGCTCAGACCTCTAATATGTAAGCTACAGATTTTTTTACTTTTCAGTCTGGTTTTCAAAAACTGCACCCCACTGAGACAGGTCTTTTGAAGGTTTTTAGTGATATTTTAATGCTTCTGATGCAGAAAATTGTTCCATAATAATTTTACCTGATCTCAGTGCAGTATTCGAGACCATTGACCATAACATTTTACTGAACAGGGTCAGGGTTTCGCTGTCATTTCTGGTTCTGCACCAGATTGGTTTGCTTCTTATTGATTGGGGAGGACTTTCTCTGTCATGTTAAACAAATTCACTCCTAAGATCGGCTCTCTAACATTTGGGGTTCTACACGGGGCGCTTCTGGGTCCATTGTTATTTTCTTTTTACATGCTTCTTTTAGTTGGCATCGTTCTGTCTTTTAGTGACATTTCTTATCACTTTTATGCAAATGCAGTTGTTCACCTTAGTCCATTGTTTACCTCAGATTAGTGATTGGCTTTCAATCAACTACCTTGTTTTAAACACCAAAAAGAATGAGACCATGATTATCGCCCCTCCTGAACTACATTCAGTGATCAGTCAGGCTCTTGCTTCATTTTGTCTAACTATTAAGTCCAGCATCCAACATCGAGGCTTTGACTCACATACAAATATTTTTCTCGTCCCCATTGTTGTGATTATGAATATGAATATATTATTTAATATTAATACTTTAATATTTTATTAAATAATATTTCGGTCTGTTAAGGGTTTTCGTGTGAATACCAGCCCAATAAGGCGGTGGTATTAGGACAAAATTGAAAGGGATGAGCCAAGCTCTAGCCTTATTGAATAGCAAAACTCTGCACACACATGGAATAAATTCACACAATTTTTTTAAATACATGAGGACCAAGGATTATCTTGAAGAATCTGCAAATGAAGTTATGTATAATCATTGGTATACCTTCAAACAACTATTCACAATGCAAGATCAGGAAAAACATTGTTTTAATAAAATAATATTTTAAAGAATGATTTGTTGAATAAAACCAAACTTGTGGATGACCAATTCTCAATGGTGTTTAATTAGCTGCCTTTATTTATTAAAATAATATTTAAAGAAATATTACTGAGGAAATAGTAAAATAATATTTAAAGAAATTTTATTTGGAGGCCTGAGGAGATAAAGGAGTTAGAAGGAGCTTGAAGCCTGATGGTGGAGATGTGGTGGAGGAGGGTCAAAGCTCAGCTGAAGAGCAGGAGATTCTGTGTATGAAGGTCTTTTAAAGTGAAGCCTTGATGAATGATGGGCTGAAGAGAAATGCGGACCACAAGCTGATTGGTTGGAGCGGAGAATGTAGTGGAGTAGTTAGACAGAGCCGGAGGTAGAGGTGAGTCTTCCAAGTTGAATTTTCATCTAAACCCCATTACACCCATTTTATATTTTTTACATGTCTGTGAAAGGATGCTTAACAAATAAACTTTACATACTTACACATCACACTGTGCAAGCACAGCAAGTTTTTTACATCTTGCAAATCAATTTTCCCTTTATGGTAGTGTAAATAAAAGTACATAAAAATATTTTTTTGTAATATATAAACAGCTTTGTCAAACTCACAAGAAATTTAGATATGTGTTAATTTTTCTGGTCTTGTCCCTTTATATTTGTCTTGGGATGAAAAAATAGGTCGAATTGTAGTCCTAAACTTTGATTAAATGGCTGTGTAAACTATTTCAGACAGATAGATGTCAGAGACTTTTCTCTTATCTGTTCTTGGATTCCTTTAGCTCCAGATGATGTTGTGCTGTTTGAGAAATTTTAAACTACTTCATGATGCCAGACAGGTTCTATTGGAGAATTTTTGAGTTTTCAGGTTTGGCAGTACTCTGAACTGGGCAGCTTGTGAAATTAAACCCAAAAAGGGGTCAACTACTTAATGTTTGCTAGTTCATCATTTACTAAGGGCAGAAAATATGTTTTAACATTGGGTCTGTCATGTTTCAGTTTAGTTAAGGACTCAAATGCAGAGATAAACTGAGATGAAGATAAGTTCTTTAATAAATAAAAATAAAAATAAAAAGAACTTGCACTCAGAGAACGGATATGGAACACAGGAAATGGAATGGGCATCGAAACAGGCAGGCAAATAGGAGACTTCGGCAGCAACAATGAAAACCAGTGAACTAATATACTGAGGCAGAGCTGAGCAGAACCAAAGAGAAACCCAGGGAAGTAAAAAACAGAATTCTAACAGGAAATAATTCTAGATCTATAAAGAACACAAGAATAAAACGCACAAAAGTACAAACTAATAAGGAAAACACCTTATTTTTAACATAGGGAAGTGATCTTAAGAAAGAAAAACCTTAAGAAAAACAGCAAAGAAATGTTCAAAATACGCTCACAATCAAAATCAAAACCCAGACACCTCAGAAATCTTTAAAAGGCTAATGTGTTGGCTGAAAAATTTTATATAATGGTTAGTTTCATTAAGAATATACTCTCAGATTAATGGCAAAAACCTCACAAAATATATAATGACATTAGTTGTATGGGCAAAACAGCAAAAGATTGGATCTCTGACCAAGATTTATTCCATTTATTTATAGAGAACGAAAGCAGAGGAGGCTAAGTGAGCCTGTTTGCACTGACTGCCCATCTCCACAGGACAGAGATTAGAGGTAAAACATTAGCATTCCACTCCAACACTGAGGCATTATTTAACATCCAACCAAGAGCCAATTGATTTCTGCTGCTGTTTTCTTATATCACCCTTAGGGGTGAAATATGCAGCTCCATGTATTCAAATATGAGCTTGATGAGCCGAGTGGAGACTTACGGGCAAAACTAACCTAGAAGATGATGGAAATTGGAAATGCACATCTTTCTGAATGACATTAAAGTGAGTGACAAAACCAAGCTGATTTTCATTTGTGGGGATCACAGCGTCTCATTTTTTTCCATCACCATAAGTCCACCTTTCCAATTTTCTGGCAGAGGGGCGGGTGAGGAGGCGGTTTCCAGCATTTCTGTATAGTGAGCCAAGAGAAGATAGGTAAATATGAGCATCAAAGCAATCTGCCTCCGGGAACTCGAGGGCACAGGCTCATTATAGGGGGCCTGGGCTGAGGAGTAGCCAGGACGATATGCCAAGTTAGACTCCTGTTGTGACAGACAGTGCTCTTTAGCTATTAATCAACAAGCTGAGAAATTGTAAGGACAGCGAGTCGCTAATGGAACAATTTGTCTCACTGTGAAGGATTGAATTTCCAAGCTTTTACCATCTCATCATCTCATCCACTGGTTTGACTCATTCTGTCAAACTCTCCTGTTTTTCCACTTCAACCTAGTTTCCTCCAGCATAATTATCTGGAGTTACTGGGCTTGGTAAAAAGGAAGCAGGGGATTTGTTTGAAATGCCAGCGATTTTGAAGGAATTACATTTAATTTACCACAAAGAAAATAAACTAAAGTACTGCACAAGAACATGCCACTGTTATTCTTATTGTTATTATACTTACATTGCCTTGCAAAAGTATCCATACACCTTGAATATGTATACATTTTGTTGCAATAAAATCCAAAAGTCTTATGTATTTCATTACAGTTTTAAGTATTTTACTATGTTATCCCTGAATAAAAGCCAGTATAACTACTTGCCTTTAGAAGTCACCTATTTAGTAAATAGAATCCACCTGTGTTCAATATAATCTGTGTAAATCCATGGGATCTGCTATAGCCTACTGGTTTTATTAGAAAACAAACAGCATCATGAAGACACAGCAACACAGCAGACAGGGAGAAAGTTGTGGAGAAGTTCAAAGAAGGGTTAAATAAGAAAACAACTGCATTAATTAAAGAAGCAGCTAAAAGGTCCATGGTAACTCTGGAGAAGCTGCAAAGAATCACAGCTGAGGTGGGAAAATCTTTCTCAAAGACAACGATTAGTTATGCAGCCCACATATCTGACCTGTTAGGTAGAGCAACAAGAACACAGCCATTGGAAGTCCCTTTCCAGTTCACCACAAGTCTTCCAGAGGACACAGCAAACATCTGGAAGAAGATGCACTGCTCATGTGAGATGAAAATAAAAATATTTTGGCCTACATGCAAAACACTATATGTGATGGAAAAACAAACACTGAACTTCAACAAGAACACACCATCCCCACCGTGAAACATGATGGTGGCAGAATCAGGCTGTCAAGATGATTTAGGTTGCAGGGTGGCTAGGTTAATAGATTTGTTCTTAACTTGATTTATACAGGATATGTCACATAGTATGAATAAAAAGTTCAGAATGATTTAACAAAGTCTTATTTTAATATCTCAAAACCCTGATATTTTAGCAGGGATGGATGCATTTGCAAGCCATTGTATGTGCAACATAAAACTTGAACTAAACATCACCCAGACTACACCATCCCCACTATGAGACATTGTGGTGGCAGAATCCGGCTGTTGTGATTATGAATATGAATATATTATTTAATATTAATACTTTAATATTTTATTAAATAATATTTCGGTCTATTAAGGGTTGTCCTGTTAATTCCAGCCCAATGAGGCGGCGGTATTAAGACAAAATTGAAAGGGATGAGCCAAGCTCTGGCATTATTGAAGAGCAAAACTCTGTACACACACAAAATGAATTCACATAATTTCTTAAAATAAAAGAATTTATTAACAAAAATAAGTCAACTAAAAGTCAAACATATTTCAATCAACAAACTAGCATAACAACAAACTTTGCTATGTTAAAACAACCCGACTAAACTACCAAGCGAAATGAAAGAATAAGGAAGACCAATGGGCTATGTACAATATAAACAAGCGAATCAAAGATGGTTATAAACCATGACCAAAAGAGTGATGCAACATTACCATCTAATGTTATTTATGTTAGAGAACCAACGATTATCTTGAAGAATCTGGAAATGAAGTTAAGTTAGTCCTGGAACTAACTTAGTCAATAATTGGCATACCTTTAGACAACCATTCACAATGCAAGATCAGATAAAATATTATTTTAATAAAATAATATTTTAAAGAATGATTTGCTGAATAAAACCAACCTTCTGGATGACCAATTCTCAACGGTGTTTAATTAGCTGCCTTTATTTATTAAAATAATATTTCAATAAATATTATTTTGAATAAGAACCAACCCTTTCTAGATAAATGGGTCTTAATGGTGCTTAATTAGTTATCATGTTTAGTAAAATAATATTTAGGGAAATATTAGATTGGAAACTAAAAACCTTTTTGGGTAAATAGTCTTCAGCTGACTCATAGAGTGGGCGAGCACGTGTTCTTAGCCGTTAGCGGTTGGAGCTAACAAAAGAAGCTTATTACATCATTAGATGAGTTTCTCAACACAAACAAAAACAAACGTCATTAAACAAACATTATTTAGATTATTTAACTCTAAACTAATCTTCTCTGTCCAAATACTACCTCTTACGTGAACTGTGCTGAGCGCTCGCTACCTGGATGTGCACACAGGAAGGCGTGCAATGCGTTCCTGGCCTTCTTTTCCAGGTCGTGGGGGAAATCCACTTCGATTAGGGCTGCTTCTGGAGGCCTCAGAAAAAAGGCCAAGTCACACTTGTCTTATTATACCCTTTATATGAATGACTGCCGGATACTTGAACAGCAAATCATTACTTAACTTTGTTGCATGTGATCGTAGTTACTTTTGGATCCAAGTTGAAGAGTCATGTCTGCTTGCCAGCAAGGTGACATACGCGCATTTGGTGCCTCTCCTGTCAGGTTTCCATCTGGAATCCGTATGGAAAGAGATCGAATTGTTGGATCTCTTGTTGGCATGCGGAGTTTTTATTTAAACTGTGATGTAACGGGAAGTGCGTTGTTACTCCTGTTCCCGTTCCTGGCTGGACGTAGGGTAATACAATTTATTTTGAAAGTTCCAGAAACGTTCAGCTGTGGAAGTGCTTTTCATTATCAAGGACAAGGTAGCTGGTCAGAGTTGATGGGAAGATGGATGGAGTTAAATACAAGGTAATCCTGGAAGAAAACCTGATAAAAGCTGCAAAAGACTTGAGGCTGGGTAGAGATTCCCTTTTCATCACATGACTCAAAACTTACAGCCAAGAACTAAAATGGAATGGTTCAGATGAAATTTATAATAATCTGTCAGAATGGCCCAGTATGAAGGCTAGACCAAACTCCAATAGAGAATCTGAGGCAAGACTTAAAAATTGATGTCTACACACCCTACCAATATAACAGAACTTCAGCCACTTTGCAAAGAATAGGGAAAATGTGCAAAAAACTGGCAGTGAAAAGGTGGTTCTAAAACATATTAACTCTGGTGGAATAAATACAGATGCAGGCCACACGTTTAGCCTTTGATTTGAAAATATATATTTTTAATCATATGTTGTCTTCCTTACAAAATTGTAGATATCATCTGTTGATTTGTTCCTTTAAATCCCAAGAAAATACATTGAATTTTCTGGCTATAATGTGACAAAATGTGAAAGAAATGTTCAAGGGGAATAAAGACTTTTGCAAAGTCAAATACAAATAATACCCCACTTCTCAGATTTTTGTCTGTAAAATAAATTACAAAACAGTCTTCTTTCCTTCCCGTTCAGTTTTGTTATACTTTGAGTGGATCTAAATATATCATTATCAAGCATATTTTGTAAGTGTGGCAGAGTTTATCAGTAGTTTTTGGAATTAACCAATTGAATTTTTTTGTGACCTAATTTGTTGTTAAGAGCTACTGATAACCTCTGCCCACAATGTCACTTCAAAAATATCAATCCCTATAAGGTGGTAGCTGATAAGCTAGGAATGTAAGGAGATGCCTGAAACGGATTAATTTCTTCACTGTTGACAGAAATGTACTCAACTCCTCATGTGCCTCATAACATTTGGAAGCCCTGTTGGATAGTGTGTACAGATCATCCAGCCAGCTTTTCAACGGAGGGGTCAAAGAGTCCTACCATTTTATCTCTATAAGACTGACTCTCTTTGTCTCTTCCTCCACTCCTTTGAACGATTCCATTACGATCCCAGCATGTTGTAGAATGAAAGAGAGCTGATGGGCTCAAGGCCGCCACATATCCTCCATGGCAACCAGTGATCGATGACGAATGACGGCTCGCTCTAATGAAACCAGGCACAGGGATTAAACACAAGCCTCCATAACTTGCCACACATCTAATACTTGTCTGTTTTTTCTCCTGAACTTCTCTGTCTCTGCCTTCTGCTTCACTCTTCCATTTCTGTTATTTACTTCAGCCTTCCCCCAATAATTACTCAGTATGACTAACTTATTGACATCCAGCTAAATCAGGCTTCAAGCAAAGGAGACCAGATAGAGCTTCATCCATCACAAGTGCTTTAAATACATTTATTAGTGGTGTATGACAAACAGGGGGGCAAGTTTATTTAAGGTAATTTTGTTGACACCCACATAAAGATACATTCACTGCTGATGTACTGCTTTTACACAGAATATAACACAGAACTTTACTAATCTCACCCCTGCTGCACAGAAAGGCTTCTTCAAACAATCAATTCATCATAAATAAAAAAATTAAATAAAGTAAGCGGTCAAGAATTCGGATGTATCATTGTTAACCTACACACCTGAGGTTTGTCTCTCTCATAAAACAATCTGATAATCTAGGTTTATAGGGCAAGATTTAATTATGGATTATAGATTTGAAACTGAAGAATTTGTTTTGATGTGTGTTGATCCACTTAAGTCTATTGCCGTTTTTAGCATTTGTTTGATCTAAATATTCAATATCTGATATAAATGAACATGTGCTACCACTTAGAATGTGGCTTAGTTATTTACCTTTAAACAGTGCCATGAAAAGGTATTTACCACCTTAAAGACTTCTTCTGCTTTTGCCTTTTTGAGATCTTTCAGCCTACTTCTTGTTGTCAGACAGGTTCTGTTCAAGTGATTTCTTAAAGGTTTGGCAGTAATTAGGCCAAAGGAATTCAGCTTTCCAGGTAAATGGGATTAATCCCACTTAGTTCCTGATTTACTTGGGGGGCTAAGTCAGGAATTGCATTTTATATTTCCTTAGATCTTGTTTGTTTAATATACAACCCCAATTCCAATGAAGTTGGGACATTGTATAAAACCTGTTCAACCTATATTCAATTGACTACACTACAAGGATCTGAAATCATATGTTGAAACTGATTAACGTTATTGTTCTTTGCAAATATTTACTCATTTTGAATTTGATGCTTGCAATATGTTCCACAAATGCTGGGACAGGAGTAACAAAAGACTGGGAAAGTTCAGGAATGCTCAAAAAACTCCTGTTTGGAACATTCCACAGGTGAACAGGTAACTGGAAACAGATGAGTGTCATGATTAGGTATAAAAAGCATCTCCAAAAGGTTCAGTCTTCATAAGCAATGATGGGGCGAGGTTCGCCATTTGATGAACAAATAGTCAGTTTAAGAACATTTCTTAAAGTACACTTGCAAGGAATTTAGAGATTTCATCATCTACAGTCCATAATATATTTTAAAAGATTCATAGTTGAGCAGGATTTGCAAAGCATTGTATTTTGCTTTAATTTTTGTTTTACAAAACATCCCCAATTTATTAGAATGTATTTGATGATCTGAAAATCTAATTCTAACAAAGAGAAAAAAAATATACAAAGTAATGGCACTGAACGCTCAGTATTAGGCCTGCAAATCAAAGGTTGGTAACATTGTGGTGCAGTAGTTTCCAAAAACATGCCTGTAAATTAGATGAAGTTGTTTTTGAAAATGGATAGATGTGGTCAAAGTTGTTTTTGGTTGTTGGTTGTCTTTTTGTTTTTCTTTTAGCCTTGTATGGACTCATCATCTCTCACCAGGTATTCTGTTGTAGATAAAAACAATGTCGCTGAGTAAAATATGGTAGTAAAACCCCCGCCGTTGACCATTTTATGGAGATTTCTATTCAAATCAGGTTGATAATTTATATTTTTGACATTTCCAATTTAGTTTTAGACATACTGGTTAGCCTCTATAATCCACAAACAGTCAGTCAGTCAGTAATTTTCTACCGCTGCTTCCATAATGGGTCGCGGGAAAGCCGATGCCTATCTCCAGCAGCTGATGGGTGAAAGTCGGGGCACACCCTGGACAGGTCGCCAGTCCATTGCAGGGCAACACAGACACACACACAGGACAACCAACCATGCACACACTCATTCACACCTAAGGGCAATATAGGGAGACCAATTAACCTAACAGTCATGGTTTTGGACTGTGGGAGGAAGCCAGAGTACCTGGAGAGAACCCACACATGCACGGGCGACTGTGGCTCAGTAGGAAGAGTAGTTGTCTTGCAATCAGAAGGTTGTGGGTTCAATTCCAGCTTCCTCCTGCCATATGTCAATGTACAAGGCACTTAACCTTAAGTTGCCTACCGATCAGTGTGTGAGTGCGATTAGTGTAAAGTGCTTTGAGCAGTCTGTATGACTGGAAAAGTGCTATAGAAGTTCAGTCCATTTACGGGTAGAAAATGCAAACTCCATGCAGAAAGACCTGCAGCCAGGAGTCAAACCCAGGACTTTCTTGCTGCAAGGCAACAGTGCTACAGACTGTGCCACCATGCACCCCTAATCCACAAACACATGTAAGCCAATTTTAAAACGACTAAAGTCTTTGGTTTTAGGACTTCACCTATTCTGGTCATACGACCACTCACTGGCCACACACTTTACTTTTAGAGTCTGAAGACAGAGATTAAGGATCTACACAAGGAACAAAAATAAGGATGAAAGAAAAGATGCATCTAAGAAAAAGAAACAGGGCGCAGGCATGCTTGGATCCTAATGAAAAGAAAAATATGCTCTTTCTGACTGATGTATTGGTGGAGGGCGAAAGAGTGATGGGACCAAGATGAAGAGGATATGGGAAAGGGGGGCAGAGATGAATGAGGGGCATGAGTCCATATGCTCAGATAAATTATTCACTTTCACATTCTTCAATACATTTCTGCCAGCTGCCTGTCACTGAACTCGTCAGGTGCCCCCAAAAGATGGAATGGGAGGAGAAGTGTCATTCATGGAATGGGATGTAGGAAAGAAAGAGTATCTGGAAGGAGCCAGTGGATAAGGTAAAACTGTTGCTTAATGCTGGACTGGCCACACATTATAGTATATTATATTATATTATATTATATTATATTATATTATATTATGTTATATTCAAAGAGTTTTGTTGATAAACTTGTATTAGAGTAACTGTTTACAATATTACTAAATCCCTAAAAAACAAGTTCATCCAAATGAATTACTGTAGTACTTTAGACCCAAGTTCAGCCTTTAATAGGGTTGAACATAATATCTTTATCACAACTTGAAAAGGTACTTCGTATCAAAGCCATTGCATTGATCTGATTCATTTCTATCATAACAGACAATAATTTTAATTTATAAAAGAATCTCAAAGTGCTACACGATAGATAGCATGGAGAAGAAAATAGTTTTCAGTAGGACCAGGAGAGAGCTTTGTCACTGCACTCTTGTGGGGTTCCACAGAGATCCATTTTGGATCCTAAACTATTTAGTTTGGGCATGTTCTCTTTTAGAGATCATATTTAGGAAATACTGTATAAAATTAACTTGCATTGCATTGTAGAATATTGTAGGTCTGTCTTCCTATTAAGATTAAAAGGTAATACTGCTCAAACACATTGTTAAACTATCTAAGGAATAATTGTTTTTATCTTAATGAGGGTAAGACAAAGATCATTTAACTTGGAAAACCTAAATTACTTAGTAGTTATTGTTTCTCTTTCTCAATCGATACCTAATGTTGTTTTGTGGAATACTTGGAAGCTCTCTTCAGTTGGACAAATAGAAATAGGGTTCTTTGTATTTTTAGTCAAGCTTGTGTGAGACATGCACAAATACAGGATTAAAAAAGAGGGATTTACTGAAAAGCAGAGATTCGACAATGGGTTGGAAGACAGTACATTTCTTATATTTCATTACAATCTGTGGATACCCAGTGGAAAAAAGGTTAGTTGCAGGCTAACATAAGTGTGGAATGATTTAGACACAGGTGGAAAATAAGTTTATTTTGTATATCAGTGACATGTAAAGCTTTTTTTTTCTGTTATTTGTAGATGACAAATGTTTTTTTTTCCTTCTGGGCCAAATATGCAGCAGCTTTTTGAGACAATTACAATTGAAACAGATGCATTAAAATAGTGGTTTAACTTAAAAAGATAGTCACTGAATCTGAATCAAGCCAAATTTATGTCATGTGGAGATTTAAAAATCTCCATAAGGGATACAGAAATGCAAAAACTGTCGTGCAGCAATATTTTGGTTTGGCAATGGACAACTATTGCCAAAGGCAATCATTAACATAGTTAGTCATTTTAATTAAAATTATTCAGGGTATCACCTGATTATCTGGAAATAATAGCCAAACAGCTCTAGTCTCCGTCAGTTATTGTTTATGAATACCTGCATGGTTAGTGTGGTATTAGAGAGCAATCGAGTGAATTTGGGCACTGGCATTCTCAGCAGAAACAACTACTCTCCAAAATATAAAGATTTATTAACAAAATACAACAAATTCAAGCTAAAATATATCACTCAAAAAACTCTTTACCTAAGTTAGCAAAAATCAATACAACAAATGAGTAAAAATTTAAATAATAAGGAAACTAATAAACCCACAAAAGGTAACAAACATTAATAACCAATGAAACAATGCAGTGATGTCACAGTTTAATGTGAATATGTATGTATATGTATGGTGAAAAACCAAAGTTAGTTTTGAAAAATGCCGGGAGAGTTTGTCCCATCTTGGTGTGTGGTCGGGGGTTCCTTTGTGGGCGCGGTGCTTGATGGTGTCTGCCCTGTTGCGCCAGTGGCCGGGGGCTGGATTAGTGTTGCGCAGGGCCATTGCCTTGCCGTCATGGTGCGCTGTGTGGTGGGGGCAGGATCCGGCGGGGGTGCTTGGAGCGGGGCTGTGTGTGGAGCTTGTGCTGTGTGGGTGTGACTTCGTCGGCTATTTGGGGAGGAAGTTCACCAGTGGGGTTGTGCCCATGTGCTGTGGGGAGGGGATTCAAGGCATTTGGGTTAGGGGGCATGTGTTAGATATCTGTGTCCTGGTTTGAGTTGGCCCTGTGGGGAAATTCATGTTGGGGTTCATTGGGGGTGGGGGGCTCATGGGGTTAGAAACAGAATTCATTGGGTGGTTGGGACTGTTTCATCCTGTGGCGGCTCTGGTTGGTAGGCTAGTTTGGACCATGTAGACCCCTCTTTTGTACGTGGACCCCTCTCCGGATGAGGATGGGGTCATTGGGGACTGGTGTCAGGGCGGGGATTCGGGTCCGGGCTGGGGTTGCTCAATTTCGGGCACCAGCCCGGGCTAGCCGAACCTGGGTTCAGGTGCTTTGCCTGTCTCCACCCCTGAAGGGAAAGGGACCACCTCCTGGGTCCGGGGGCTGGTTGCCTCTATGGGGTATCGCCACCTGGACCTGGGAGTACAGAGTATGTA
The DNA here is from genome assembly GCF_021462225.1 of Girardinichthys multiradiatus. Classification (NCBI taxonomy): domain Eukaryota; kingdom Metazoa; phylum Chordata; class Actinopteri; order Cyprinodontiformes; family Goodeidae; genus Girardinichthys; species Girardinichthys multiradiatus. The sequence goes on along the minus strand of NC_061803.1, from coordinate 28,796,058 downwards.
TGGGGAGTGTGAGTGAGTGTACGACGTCCATTGTTGTTTGTCTTTATGTTGGGTGCATGGGTGTGAGTGTTTTTATGTGTAAGCATGAGGGTGGGAATGTGTGATTGTGACTGTGTGTGCCTGTTTTTTGTGTCAGCTTGGGTCTTGGACTGCTCCCTCTCCTGGATCAGTTTAGGCCCCCTATCAAATGTGGGGCCTATTTCCTCCCCATCACACTACCTGCCCATTGTTGGCGTCTCTGCCCGCTGGTGTACTTGTGGTTCTCAGTGTCCGGGGCTGGGTGCTTTGGTGTGTACCAGCTCACTCCCGGTGGCTGCTTCCCAGGGTCTGGTCCCCTGGGCTCTGTCGGGCCTTTGCTTGGGGATTGATATGTTCCAGGATCACGGGTCTCTGGGTCCATGGCTGTATCTGCTCGGGCGTAGACGACTGCCGGCGGGGCCTGTGGGCTCGCTGCAGCTCCCTGGGGCTTCTGCAATGTGGCTGCTAGGTGGTTCCCCTGATCTTCTCTGGGGGGGTTGCGGTAGTCCCAACGATGGTTCTCCTGGGGTTTCTGTGCTCTAGCGGGGTCTTTGGATGTCTATGGCTCGGATCTCCTCCGTATCTGCCCCTGGTCCAGGGGGCAGGTATGTGGCTCCTCACACTCGCTATTGCATATTTTTATGGAGAAACCTTGTATACACAATATCGCTCACACTCAGACCCACAGGTGTTTAGATTCAGGTGTTAACAGATACACAAATGTTCTATATTGAGCCGCATTTACCACTAATTACATCTTGAGTTCATAAGTACTGTGCACTTTTTGGTAAAAAAGTTGTTAATATGAATATTTTTGCAGTTGTAGAAGCAAGAAGGGTGTTATCTTGTATTCTCTTCATCCTTCTTTTTTTCCTCCATATCTTTTCTCCCCTTTTTGCTTTTTGTCTTTTTATACTTTTTTCCTTTTCATTTCTGTCTCCATGTCCGTAACAACTGAAATAATCCCATAGCAGTTTCTAAAATAGTTTCTTTTATAAATATCAAGCAGAGCTTTAAAGCATTAGCTGTAATGCTCCGCTTGTGAAAGTAAATCCGTTGGGCTTTTTCTTGGCACCCAGACAGCAATTCTAAATGCTACTCTGCCGGACAGGACACGGTTAACAAAAATATGTAAATATGTTTGATCTAAATTATTTAAGACCGATCTGAACACAGTGTTAAAAACTTTATCACATCAGGTCGCTTACAAGCTGATAGGTACTAATGGAAGCAAAGTCTGAGTCTGGTTTTTCAAAGTTGGTGGGTAGTGGTCTGGATGATAACAACTTTCAAGCATTTGGAGGGCATATTAATACCCAGAGGGCTGAGGACAGTCTTTAACGAGCTTGCCAATTACAGAACAGCTCTGCCTGTCTGAACATCATGCTTACACACTAACAGGCTGCTAGTTTGTGGTTAGAAATTCTCAGATGGTCAACCTGGCATGCCGTGAATTCAAACAGCATCCGGTTCCAAGCTCTGCATCCTGAAGTACTTTTAAGTGGTTTGAAGCAGTCGAGTTTAATTCACTACCCCAGTTTTGCATGAACACCAAGTCAAGTAGATCTCAAACTGTTTAATTAAAACAGAATTCAAATCTTGAAATGGAAGCTGCTGCAGTCAGATCAGTTATTGAATGTTTTCGCCCTCTGTTTAACAAGGAAGATCCCACTGAGACACAACACATCTGCCTTCAGGGGATTTATGTCAAAACATAGCAAAACCTTTTCAGAGTCCAAGGCAGACAGTGTCATGTTTTGAGGCAAACTTCTCACCAACATTTGAGAAAAACTCAGGAGACAATGATCAAAGTTTAACTGGTTAATTGAAATACAAGGGAGTGGAGATGTCTGGTTCATGTAGAATGAATAAGCAAAGAAAAAGAGCAAGAGATGAGCTGAATGGATAAATGGGTGACTGTTGAGTTAGGTAAATGAGTGTTGATCTCATTGGTCTGTAGGAGACTGATTGGAGCCAGGGAGGAGTGAGCAGAGTCTCTGAAGAGAAGACTCCAGAACAGTGTGATGAATAAATATGTTGTAAAGCACCTCACAATTAGTGTTAAGTATGATGGAGGATCTGTGATGCTGGGGTCCTTTTTTTCTTAGTCTTTCAATTATTTCAAATAAACAAAAAAGGGTTCACCAGCCACTAATCAACCCTCTTTCATAGCCATCACAGTCCTAGACGTAAACCCTATTGAAAACCTTTGGGGTTAAAAGAAGATAAATTGTGCCAAGAGTGATGTTCTAAGAACCATGTGATGGAATGTGCAGGTTTTATTTACCTCTCCACCATTGACTGCTGGAGATACGTAGGCACCAGTCCACCCTGAGACCCCACAAGAGTGGCTGGATGGATGGCCAGACGGACAGATGGAACAAGTACAGACAGAAAAGCAAGCAGGAGAAATGGGTGACTTAAAGCCCAAATTAATTTTTATTCCAACCCGATCAAGATTTAAAATCATTTTCATTAAACCAGGAAGTTTGCTTCTAAAAGTAAATGAGACAGGTATCTTAAATAATGAAATTGTATTAAAAATGGCATATTGCAAATCATCTACAGGTCCTTCTCAAAATATTAGCATATTGTGATAAAGTACAATATTTTCCATAATGTCATGATGAAAATTTAACATTCATATATTTTAGATTCATTGCACACTAACTGAAATATTTCAGGTCTTTTATTGTCTTAATACAGATGATTTTGGCATACAGCTCATGAAAACCCAAAATTCCTATCTCACACAATTAGCATATTTCATCCAACCAATAAAAGAAAAGTGTTTTTAATACAAAAAACGTCAACCTTCAAATAATCATGTACAGTTATGCAATCAATACTTGGTCGGGAATCCTTTGGCAGAAATGACTGCTTCAATGCGCCGTGGCATGGAGGCAATCAGCCTGTGGCACTGCTGAGGTCTTATGGAGGAGCGGCCTTTAGCTCATCCAGAGTGTTGGGTCTTGAGTCTCTCAACGTTCTCTTCACAATATCTCACAGATTCTCTATGGGGTTCAGGTCGGGAGAGTTGGCAAGCCAATTGAGCACAGTGATACCATGGTCCGTAAACCATTTACCAGTGGTTTTGGCACTGTGAGCAGGTGCCAGGTCGTGCTGAAAAATGAAATCTTCATCTCCATAAAGCTTTTCAGCGGATGGAAGCATGAAGTGCTCCAAAATCTCCTGATAGCTAGCTGCATTGACCCTGCCCTTGATAAAACACAGTGGACCAACACCAGCAGCTGACACGGCACCCCAGACCATCACTGACTGTGGGTACTTGACACTGGACTTCTGGCATTTTGGCATTTCCTTCTCCCCAGTCTTCCTCCAGACTCTGGCACCTTGATTTCCGAATGACATGCAGAATTTGCTTTCATCCGAAAAAAGTACTTTGGACCACTGAGCAACAGTCCAGTGCTGCTTCTCTGTAGCCCAGGTCAGGCGCTTCTGCCGCTATTTCTGGTTCAAAAGTGGCTTGACCTGGGGAATGCGGCACCTGTAGCCCATTTCCTGCACACGCCTGTGCATGGTGGCTCTGGATGTTTCTACTCCAGACTCAGTCCACTGCTTCCGCAGGTCCCCCAAGGTCTGGAATCGGCCCTTCTCCACAATCTTCCTCAGGGTCCGGTCACCTCTTCTCGTTGTGCAGCGTTTTCTGCCACACTTTTTCCTTCCCACAGACTTCCCACTGAGGTGCCTTGATACAGCACTCTGGGAACAGCCTATTCGTTCAGAAATTTCTTTCTGTGTCTTACCTTCTTGCTTGAGGGTGTCAATAGTGGCCTTCTGGACAGCAGTCAGGTCGGCAGTCTTACCCATGATTGGGGTTTTGAGTGATGAACCAGGCTGGGAGTTTTAAAGGCCTCAGGAATCTTTTGCAGGTGTTTAGAGTTAACTCGTTGATTCAGATGATTAGGTTCATAGCTCGTTTAGAGACCCTTTTAATGATATGCTAATTTTGTGAGATAGGAATTTTGGGTTTTCATGAGCTGTATGCCACAATCATCCGTATTAAGACAATAAAAGACCTGAAATATTTCAGTTAGTGTGCAATTAATCTAAAATATATGAATGTTAAATTTTCATCATGACATTATGGAAAATAATGAACTTTATCACAATATGCTAATATTTTGAGAAGGACCTGTATACTCTTTTCAATAATCAATGGCAATTTATTTATTGGCATTAGAGCAATCAAACCCTTCTTAAAATTGTGAACCCGCTTTTTGCATGTTTCCACTGGTATGTTAAACTATTTTTCTTTGGTGAGCTCCAAGTCTTTAAGGCTGAAAGTCCTCCTTGCCTTCAGCTCGCTCCACAGATTTCCTAAAAAACTCTAAAACATCACTCCTGGTCAGAAGAAAAAGTATGTAGAATTAAAAGAATACTTTGAACCTAAATCCTGCATATTTTTTTAATGCTTGGACTATATATACTTGCTGCCCTATGTGTTGGTTTCTGCTGTGTTAAATGAAGACATGACAAAAGTAATCAGTTAAGATCATTCTGCTGGACTGAAAAGTACCAGTCTTTGTTTCTTTCTAATAATATAATACTGGCAACAAATCAGGTTGATATAAAATTATTTATATCCAAGATAACCAAGATAAAGGTGGATACCAGACAACATACAGAGCAGGACAGACCGCACTTTGGGTTATTTGGAATCAAGAAGTATTTATGGTTGTGTGCGTTTTACTTTGAGGCTTCCTCAAAAATGCAGAGGCTTCAAAGGGAACATTAAAGTTAAAAAGGAATGATTGTCCTGAAGGTCAGTGCTGTTTGGAAGTTTGTCATCCATCTTACTGAGATTAATTCTAAAATCTGCCACTTTCTCACTTAGAAATGAAACACAGTTCCTTGAAAAAAATATACACATTCCTTCACGTTCTTCGTATTGGAATATTATTTGAAAGTTTTGGAAAAATTTGAATTCCTGTTCAACACAATCATGCCGTTCCCTGGACAAGTACTTTATAGAGCTCCCTTTCACTGGAATTTCAGATGCAAGTCTTTTGGGGATATATCCTTACAAGTTACAAACTGAAACATGTGAGCATTTTCTTTGCAAAATATATTCATCGCAAAGACTACGACACCTTACTATTTCAACTATTTTGAAAGCTATGGATATTTAGTTTGGTTTGCCCCATTTTATTTTTTTTGAGTCATTTAAATGTGGGTTCCCGGTGCGCTTCCAGTAATTGACCTGATAAATAACCCAAATGTGCTTGAGTTTAAGGTCATAAACTAATGGATGGATATTTTCATTCAGTATTTTCTGTTACAGAGCAGAATTTATGTTTCCATCTGTTCTTGCACATCATCCAGGTTCTGAAGGAGCAAAGCAGCCCCAAATCATCGTACTACTACCACCATGTTTGACTGTTTGTCATAATGCCATTTAGCCAGACCCTAAAGCCAGCAATAACTACAGACACAGTAGAGGGGACGAGGGGAGCGAATCCACAGGAGCCAACCTGTGGACAAAAAAATAAGTACACACACAAGCATACTGCACACAGCCTCACGGATACAACACTGTTGGTATGATTTTCTCTTTTTGCGATTGTATGTGAGTTTCACACCGGAGGTGAAGCAAATACTTTAGCTCTACTTTACCACTGCAAGTGAAAATGCAACTAGAAATTAGCCTAATTGTGATTTGTGTATAATTTGTCGCTCTGCAGGAGCAACAAATTACAAAGAAACAAAGTCCCTCATCAGTATCAGCAGCTCTCTGCAGAGCAGTAATGAGCAATGTTTGTACTTGGTTAAATTGCTGTGAACAGATCCACTATAATAGCTGCCTATTCATCAGTTCTAGTGTAAGGAATGTGAAACTTTTGTATGCATAAGTATTCACAACCCATTAAGCACATAATTCTGAAGTAAAAGAAAAATTATTTATAATAATTAATTGGGATTCAACCCCCTGAGTTTACCTGCTTTAGCTACAATTCTTTGCCAAGTAGCTCAAGATCAGTCAGACCGGATGCAGAGCATCGGTGACCATCAATTTTCAATTCTTTCTAGAGTCTCAATTGGATTTTTGAAGTAGAATTTGACTGGTCCATTCCGCTGTTGCTCTGGCTGTTTGTTTAGGGTCGTTGTCCTGTTGGAAGATGAATTTCCACCTCACTCTCAATACTTTTGCAGCCCTTTTCTTCCAGGATTGCCATATATTTAGTTCCATTCATCGTTTTTGACTGTAACTGACACTTCCCTGTTGATACAAAAGAAAAACATCCCCAATGCATTTTGCTGTTCACTGTATTTTACCATCGGGAATGTGTGTTCTACAGGTCCTTCTCAAAATATTAGCATATTGTGATAAAGTTCATTATTTTCCATAATGTCATGAAGAAAATTTAACATTCATATATTTTAGATTCATTGCACACTAACTGAAATATTTCAGGTCTTTTATTGTCTTAATACGGATGATTGTGGCATACAGCTCATGAAAACCCAAAATTCCTATCTCACAAAATTAGCATATTTCATCCGACCAATAAAAGAAAAGTGTTTTTAATACAAAAAACGTCAACCTTCAAATAATCATGTACAGTTATGCACTCAATACTTGGTCGGGAATCCTTTTGCAGAAATGACTGCTTCAATGCGGCGTGGCATGGAGGCAATCAGCCTGTGGCACTGCTGAGGTCTTATGGAGGCCCAGGATGCTTCGATAGCGGCCTTTAGCTCATCCAGAGTGTTGGGTCTTGAGTCTCTCAACATTCTCTTCACAATATCCCACTGATTCTCTATGGGGTTCAGGTCAGGAGAGTTGGCAGGCCAATTGAGCACAGTGATACCATGGTCCGTAAACCATTTACCAGTGGTTTTGGCAATGTGAGCAGGTGCCAGGTCGTGCTGAAAAATGAAATCTTCATCTCCATAAAGCTTTTCAGCAGATGGAAGCATGAAGTGCTCCAAAATCTCCTGATAGCTAGCTGCATTGACCCTGCCCTTGATAAAACACAGTGGACCAACATCAGCAGCTGACACGGCACCCCAGACCATCACTGACTGTGGGTACTTGACACTGGACTTCTGGCATTTTGGCATTTCCTTCTCCCCAGTCTTCCTCCAGACTCTGGCACCTTGATTTCCGAATGACATGCAGAATTCGCTTTCATCCGAAAAAAGTACTTTGGACCACTGAGCAACAGTCCAGTGCTGCTTCTCTGTAGCCCAGGTCAGGCGCTTCTGCCGCTGTTTCTGGTTCAAAAGTGGCTTGACCTGGGGAATGCGGCACCTGTAGCCCATTTCCTGCACACGCCTGTGCACGGTGGCTCTGGATGTTTCTACTCCAGACTCAGTCCACTGCTTCCGCAGGTCCCCCAAGGTCTGGAATCGGCCCTTCTCCACAATCTTCCTCAGGGTCCGGTCACCTCTTCTCGTTGTGTAGCGTTTTCTGCCACACTTTTTCCTTCCCACAGACTTCCCACTGAGGTGCCTTGATACAGCACTCTGGGAACAGCCTATTCGTTCAGAAATGTCTTTCTGCGTCTTACCCTCTTGCTTGAGGGTGTCAATAGTGGCCTTCTGGACAGCAGTCAGGTCGGCAGTCTTACCCATGATTGGGGTTTTGAGTGATGAACCAGGCTGGGAGTTTTAAAGGCCTCAGGAATCTTTGCAGGTGTTTAGAGTTAACTCGTTGATTCAGATGATCAGGTTCATAGCTCGTTTAGAGACCCTTTTAATGATATGCTAATTTTGTGAGATAGGAATTTTGGGTTTTCATGAGCTGTATGCCAAAATCATCCGTATTAAGACAATAAAAGACCTGAAATATTTCAGTTAGTGTGCAATGAATCTAAAATATATGAATGTTAAATTTTCATCATGACATTATGGAAAATAATGAACTTTATCACAATATGCTAATATTTTGAGAAGGACCTATAGATGACGTGCAGCAATAGTCCTCTTCTACTAAATAGTGTCTTTCGTGTTCTATTTGCATGTTGTAGCATATTTCAAAGTTTTATGTGAATTACTTTAGTGACTTTTAAGGTAATTTTAAAGTTATTCTAATTTACTCTTTTGAACAGAAAACCCTCTCCTAGACAAGGGCTTCAATACTATTTCATTCTTTAACACAGAAAGTTTCTATCTCTAAAAAAGTGAGGATGATTGAGTAATAAAAAAGCACTTATTTGAAATATATTTAAGAGTGTTATACTTAAAAAATGTCATCACTTTACTTGAAATCACTGGTGATTTAGGTCATAAGAATTCCTCAAAGCAGATTACCAGCTGTGTTTGCTCTTCACCACAGAGATCTAATAGAATGATAAATATCAGAGAACAGAAATGAGAGGACCACAGAACCATTCCTTAAGGCTGAGACCTTAATAAGTCAGCACTCATAGGGATGAAACATAGGGATGAAATCTGGCAGGTTCGATTTACTCCAAAGGGAGGTTACACAGCAAAGTTCCTTGCCAGAATGATGTCAAAGCTCAGTTTTGTTGAGGGCACTGCTACACCTGCTTTCTTAAAATAACCAAGGTGGGTCAATGGTATAAATAGCACTGCACCATTGAGTTAAAATGACATACCCATTTATGTAGTATGCATAAAAACCTCAAAGCATCTCCTTTTGGGTAATAGATAATAGTTAAACACAACAAAATATACTTGCTATACAACCACCAACTTTGATGTACTATAATGGGCTCTTATGTGACAGATCTATGAACATTTATTGTTCTATGAATATCTATTAATTCATTTGACAAATGGAGGTGGACATGTCGTGTTTTGGGGATGCTTTGCTGCAGCAGGACCTGGCCAATTCAGGATGGTAAATGGCCTGCTATTGTATAGCGCTTTATCTAATCCAAGGACCCCAAAGCGCTTTACACTACAATTTATACACACATTCACACACATTCCAACACTGAGTGGTAGGCTACATTTTAGCCCCAGCTGCCCTGGGGCAGACTGCCAGAAGTGGGGCTGCCATACAGTCGGCCCTCTGCCATCCAGGCAGATGAATAGTCTTGCCCAAGGACACGCTGACTGAGACGGATGGAGTGGGGGTTAGGACCGGCAGCCCACCGGTTACAGGACAAACCTCTACCACCGCCACCCCCACCGCATCACATAATAAACCATGAATTCTACCATGTACCAAGAATGGGAGACCTCCTTAAAAAATAAAGCTGAAGCAGAACTATACCCTGCAAAATGACACTGACCCAAAATATGCCAGTGCATCTAATCAAGAACTGGCTGGAATTTAAGAAATGGAAAATCATGGGCTGACTCAAAGATAACATCTTGATCCCATTAAGATGCTATGAGGTGACTTGAAAAGGCTGTGTATGCAGGAAACCCCTCAAAACACCAAATGTGAAAGTGAGGAGTGGAGAAAACTTTCTTCAGACATACACTCACCATGGGTACTTTCCTCAGAGACAAGTACATAACAAGGAAACATGGTTAATTTTAATACCTTTCTTCTTCAGAGATTAAAAAAGACAGACATCATTGTGTTTACATTTCTTTAAAAAACTATAAAAAACTCAATACTTAATTGGTTCTAATTTTTTCACAATTGCATGTATATATTAGAGCCTTTTTTGATTAGAGCAAAAGTACAGTAAATTTTAACTTGTTAAACCCATTCATTTTTAAAACACTGGAGTATTTTATTGTATGAATATATATACTCAAAAAAGAACAGCTCAACTGCATCATTAAAAGTCTCAAATAATATGACATAACATTTATGCCGATAACTAATGTTAATAAACTTCTAATTGATACTAATGCATATATTGATTCAGAGCAGATTATTCTTACATTGTTTATTCACAACAAACTACAGCGATAGCAGAATATAGCAGAATCTGTTTCTCTGTTAACAGCTCATTTTGGATTTCAGCCTATCTCACAATAGCTTACTGGCAAGACCTCTGACCTTGTGACCGTGTGGAGATGTAGCACAGCCTAGCTGCGGTGGGAGATACCGGATGTCAAGGAGACAGAAGTTGAGCAACAATTGGAGGTGACAGCTCATTCATCATGGCCAAGGTATCCGTTCCACTGCGTAGAGCACATTCTCCACCCTAGACTGCATCAGGCTCGCTTAATTAAAAATGGGAGCCCAATAAACAACTTCAATAATTTATTCTCATTTTTTCTTGAAGGGCTACATCATTATAAAGCATGCTTTTGATGTTTTCCGTGAATGAAGTATTGCATTGAATTGTTAATGTAAAGGACATGCTTTGATTATTTGCTTTGTTCTGCTGTTTTGTTTTCCATTGCTGTGTGGCCTTGTTCAGTGTGTTTGTGTGTGGATGAGATACTACCCTACCATTCCTGAAAGACAGAAGAAAGTGTGTGTTGAAGAAAATATGCATGAACACACTCACACCTGGAGCTGGCTTCGAAAGGACAAACTACATGACTTATATTTACTGATAAGCAAACTATTTTGATCACTACACTAAATCATACAACACTGATATTTTTTTACAGTAACACCAGTGGTGGGGATATTATGTGTAGGTCATAAGTTTACATACATGTGATTTTAGGCTCTTGATGCATTTGAGCTATTCTGTTTTGTTTCTTTATACATTATTATACAGCAAACAACAAACAGGATCACTAGTTGTTATTTATTTATTTAAGGTTTTTTCTAATTGAATTGGCACAAAATTATACAAATAGATTCAGATACAGAGCTAAAAATATCAATGGCTGAAGTCCAGTACCATTCTCTGTCTCAGTAAACTTCAGTATGACACATCACGCATGTTAAATTTGCCAGTTGTTACAGTTGGGAGAACAGGAATTGGATAAACTGCCGATCTTGCAGGTTTTCCCACTTGCAAAACATGTAGAAGTCTTTAATTTTTATCATAGGTACTCTTCAACTGTGTGACAAAATCTAAAATAAAAATCCAGAAAATCACATTGTCTGATTTTTAAGTACTTCATTTGCATTAATGATCAGATTAATTAATGATCCAGTGATCAGTTTCAGCACATCTCAGCTAAATCTGTCGAGTGTGTGTTAATAGCAAAAACTGACCAGTATCAAACAATATTCCACACTGTGTTCTGAACATCTGTCATCGTCACATCTCCCTCTCCCCCTTACAAAGCCAGCTTATCCTTCCATAACTTAAGCTTTATGGCACTGTCACTGCCTCGCCTTGCAGCTTTGAGGTGTACCAGCAGCGGGTTCACTCCAACACCCCATGCTACCTATAGATCTTTTTACAAATCCCCCAAAGAAGGAGGACCAAAATTCATTCCCCTCAGTTTAAAAAACTAAATCAGCAGATTTTGCTTCTCATAATGGTTCCACTAGCTGCTGGATTAGGGTATTTTCCACATAGGTTATTAGCTTAGTTTTATTAAATACAGTCAAGCTAAAAGTTAATCATACCCCTGGTAGATTTTGATTTAAAATAATTTAAATTCAACCAAGAATGTTCTTTCCAATAGGAAATTAGACAAGCATGTCTCAAAACCTCAAAAAACAATTTCACTTTCAATTAGAGGAAAATCTGTAAAAATAAAATTCAGCTTTTGTTTACATTTTATTAGACAAAGGCATTTCATAAATTATTTATTTCCTACTAAACAATCAAGGGACAAGCCTTTCTTGCAGCACTTAAACCTAGTTGATTACCAGCTTTTTGCATGTTTTCACTGTATTTTGAAAATTTGGCGATGAGATCCAAGTCTTTGGTTGGAAGACCACCTTGCCATCACCTAATCTTTAGCTATTTTGGTCTCTGGGTCATTTCTCTTTACAGCACAGAAGAGTTCAAATGACCATAAAGGTAGCACTCTTCACAGAATACTATGTCTATATAATTCTCTTCCTCTTCTAAAAGCATTTGGCTGATGGCTCGGTTGTTGTAGTTTCATCATGCAGATTAAAGACAACCACGGTATTCTCAGTGCTTGTGAGCATGATGACTGGGGAAGGAATAATGCAACTGCAAGTTTTAAGGACTTAAAACTGTATTGTCACTCTTCTCCCTACAACAATTTTTTTTCATTTCCTTATAGAGTGACAACATTTAACCTACTAAATCTTGTATACTAATATAATTGGACATGACAGGATCTTCATACATGCTTTGCAAAGGTTTTCACCTTTTCATATTTTGGGTTGTAACAATTAAACATTTCAATTAATTGTATTAGGATTTTATGATAGATAATGAATTGGAAGGAAAATAATTTGTTCTTTTCAACGTTGTTTTCTAAATAAATATCTGAACAAGGGCATGCATTTGCATTCTGATGCTTTTGTCTTGGATAACCCTAAATAAAATCCAATGTAACCAATGTGCATTTACATTGTGGGGATGCTTTTGTTACATGTTAATAAAACCTTTTAGAAGCTACAAAAGACTTGAAACTTTGGTGGATGTCCACCTTCCAGCAGGACAATGTGTCATTGAGTGACATTTTGGACTTTGTGGGTTCTTGTGATGGTTTATTTTGTAATTTAGATTCTCCTTATGGCTCTTTGTTTATTTCTTAGGTTATTGTTTCTATGTTCCCCTCTAGTTTCTCTGTTTACTTTAGTTCACAGTTATTCTAGTTCTTTATTTCCACCTCTGATTTATTCTCTTGCTTAGTTTGTGTTTTCTGTCCTTTCACTCTTCCTCAGCCTTTGTATTTGTTTCACCTGTTCCTGCTCCTTCCCTACCCCCTTGTCGTACCTGTTCCCTGTTCCGTTGATTATCTGCTTTTGTTATTTCTCCAGTATATTAGTTGGTTTGGTGTCTCTGTTCTGGGCTGGTTCCTTCTGTTATTCTGTTGATTACCCCTTTCCCTACCAAGAATATGTTTTGTTTTTGCTTCGCTTATGCTACGTTTTGCCAAAGTACCTGCAGTGTTTTGAAAGTTTTGGATTTTGTCTCTGGATTCATACCTGCAGTGTTTTTGTTACGTTTCGACCTTTTTTAAGAATAAACTATGATGCGGCTACCGAGCTCTTGTCTGCGCTTTGGTCCGACCCAAGATCCTTCTTCGACATTAGGAACCAGCCAGATGGACCAAGCAGACAATAGTGTGATTACTCTGTGGGAGCACCTGAGACGGGAAGCGGAGAAGAGCTCTCGTTGGCTGCAGAGGAGAGAAAGCAGCGGTCACCGTTTTGGGGCTCCAGGCTGGCCATTCCCCTTCCGGGTACCGGTCCGCTGCGCCACAGACCCTCTCCTCATCCCCGGAGTAAGTTACTGGCTCCAGTCTGTTTTTCCTCCTCGTTTTCGGAGCCAGAGTTGCTTGCAGCACACTCTCCCAGTTTGAATCCTGCCCCGTCTCGTCGGAGATGTCGCCGGCGCCGCAAGCATTCCACAGCAGGAGCAACAGCCCCTGAGCTCGTCATGCCCTCTGCTGTTCTTCAGCCGCCAGTACAGCTTCCAGCCCCGAGTAGGATTGAAGCCTGGCTGGAGGAAATAAAGAGGAAACTTATGAGGAATCGTTGCTGTAGATTCGTGCTCCATCTAATGGATCACCCAGAGGATTTGGACCAGGTGCACTCATTACTTCAGGCTGAGTTTCTTGCTGTGGGATGGTTAGACGCTCCAGCTCCACTCTCCACTGGAGGTCCCTTCAATCCTCTTCTCGTGGCCATGCAGCCAAGCCTCAGGACTCACAGCATGCAGCCAAGCCTACAGAGCCTACAGAGCCTCAGCCGGCCGTCGCCGGGTCTACAGAGCCTCAGCCGGCCGCCGCCGGGTCTACAGAGCCTCAGCCGGCTGCCGCCGGGTCTACAGAGCCTCAGCCGGCCGCCGCCGGGTCTACAGAGCCACAGCCAGCCGCCGCCGGGTCTACAGAACATTGTCACAACACGGAGGAGCCCGTGGGCGGGATGCCTTCACTTACACACCATGCTTCAGAGGAGCCCGTGGTCGGGTTACCTTCACGACCTGGTCCAGAGCACCTGCTCAGTTTCCTCTGGGGGGTGTTACTGGAAATACGGACTGACTTTTTGACTTTGCCTGACACACTGCAGCCTGACTCTTTGCCTGACACAGTATAGCCTGACCTTTTGCTTGACACAGTACAGCCTGACCCTTTGCCTGACACACCAGAGCCTGACCCTTTGCCTGACACACCAGAGCCTGACCCTTTGCCTGACACACCAGAGCCTGACCCTTTGCCTGACACACCAGAGCCTGACCCTTTGCCTGACACACCAGAGCCTGACCCTTTGCCTGACACACCAGAGCCTGACCCTTTGCCTGACACACCAGAGCCTGACCCTTTGCCTGACACACCAGAGCCTGACCCTTTGCCTGACACACTAGAGCCTGACTCTGAGCCTGACACACCACAGCTCGACTATTTGACGACTGACTTTTTGACTGACCGTACTCCTGACCATACACCTTACGACTCTAAGCCTGGGTCCATGCCGGACGCCAGGTTCAAGTCTCTAAGGATCTTGACACGTCATAGACTGCCTGACTCCTCGCTTCATGGGTTTGCCTGGCATCTCCACTGCCAGACTCCGAGGCGCCTGCTTCCTCGCCGCAGGTCTCCGAGGCGCCTGCTTCCTCGCCGCAGGTCTCCGAGGTGCCTGCTTCCTCGCCGCAGGTCTCCGAGGCGCCTGCTTCCTCGCCGCAGGTCTCCGAGGCGCCTGCCTCTTCGTTGGCTCCTCCGCTGCAGGCCTCCGGATCATCGGCCTCATCACTGGTTACGTCGCTGCAGGCCTCCAGAACACCGGCTTCTTCACCGCTGGCTTCGACGCTGCCGGCCTCCTGACCGTCAGCCTTTTCATTGGCTACTTCATTGCCGGCCTCCGGATCATCAGCTCCTTCGTCGTTGGCTTTGTCGTCGCAGGCCCCCTGATCATCGGCCTCCCGGATTTTTGTTCTCGCCCTTGGAGATTATGGACTCTAGTTTTGTCTAGTGGGAGTTACTTTTGTTTTGGACTCTGGCCCTCCTCCCAAGGCCTCCCTCCGCCCACCCTGGGTGGGTTGTTTTGCTTTTAACTCTTGTTAGTTCCTAGAGGTCGTCTGGAATCCAACCTTGAGGGGGGGGTTATGTCATGGAGTGACATTTTGGACTTTGTGGGTTCTTGTGATGGTTTATTTTGTAATTTAGATTCTCCTTATGGCTCTTTGTTTATTTCTTAGGTTATTGTTTCTATGTTCCCCTCTAGTTTCTCTGTTTACTTTAGTTCATAGTTATTCTAGTTCTTTATTTCCACCTCTGATTTATTCTCTTGCTTAGTTTGTGTTTTCTGTCCTTTCACTCTTCCTCAGCCTTTGTATTTGTTTCACCTGTTCCTGCTCCTTCCCTACCCCTTGTCGTACCTGTTCCCTGTTCCGTTGATTATCTGCTTTTGTTATTTCTCCAGTATATTAGTTGGTTTGGTGTCTCTGTTCTGGGCTGGTTCCTTCTGTTATTCTGTTGATTACCCCTTTCCCTACCAAGGCTATGTTTTGTTTTTGCTTCGCTTATGCTACGTTTTGCCAAAGTACCTGCAGTGTTTTGAAAGTTTTGGATTTTGTCTCTGGATTCATACCTGCAGTGTTTTTGTTACGTTTCGACCTTTTTTAAGAATAAACAATGATGCGCCTACCGAGCTCTTGTCTGCGCTTTGGTCCGACCCAAGATCCTTCTTCGACATTATGACCATAAACATATCACTAGAGCTACAAAAGAATAGTTTAGAACAGTGGTTCTGTAACCAATTAGAGAAAGAAAATTTCCCAAAGTCGTCGGACACATCACACTAACAGGTCTGTTTATTTCTTACCATTCACTAAGATATCAACAAGCAATCCATTCTCTTCACTTTATTTGTCTTTTTATCTGTTCCAACCTCTTCATTAAAAGAGGTCACATTTATATTGTATCAAACATCGCAACATTCTGCATGCTTCGGCATACGTATGTCCCGATCACTGAGACAGGTCCAGTGTCTGATTAAAGGTAATATATCTTCATCTCAGTTTTTGCTCTAACACCATTAAGGGAGTAAACTTCATAAAGTGAAGTATGACACTACAGTGTCAGAGTCATACAGTGGTGGACCATACAGAGAGGACTGCAGACTTCATGTCAAAACACTGGAACAATATATATTAATTATGCTTGTAAAAAAGCATGAGTAAATACCTGATAAATGCTGGGAGGGATCCCTTAAAAAAACTTACTCAAGAATCACTGATTGCTTAGTCAAAGTCCAAATCTAAATACGACTGAAAATAGTGGCAGGAGCTCAAAACAAATGTCCACAGACCAGGAGTGTCAAACTCCTGTCCTCAAGTATAAAGAATGCAAACATGTCATAACTGCAAAAACAGCAGAAATCTGTAAAAGAGTTGATACTATTTCACATCTGTATCCTTTTGTTAGAACCTTCCATTTAGATGCAGCATAAATGCATTCTTTTTTCAGCCAAACACTATAGGTATTTTTAAACTAAAAATAGGACTGGGGTAGAATCAGCAACGCTGTGCCATGTCTCCTTTATTTCTGTTCCCTATGTTATATCTGTAGGCTGGGAGAGAGGGATGAACAATGATACATCAAGATAGAGGAGCTAAAACTAGACAAAAAAAAGTAAAAGAGCAGCCACTTTTAAGTGATGTGAAATGTGTGTTACAAGTGGGATTTATACGTTATACAGCTCAATAAATGTGTGTTTGATTGTTTACTTACTGACAGCTCTCTCTTCTTCCTTTTTTTCTCCTTGATGTTGTAACTCACCTAAGGGACTCTCAGAACATCTTTCAGAATGCCAAAATAAAAAAGGAGGAACAAGGAAGCATAAGTAGGAGTAATCAAAAGGATTTTATGTATTGGTCACAGTGCACCTTAACTTAGTTGGGTTGTTTTTTGTCTGTAAAATAAAATAAAGTTTTTGGAAACTTTAGGTAATGCTCAGGACTTTTTTGATAAGGACTAGCCATTCATTTCTAAGGTAAATGAACAGTTTTTGCAAGGCAGAACCCATTAGCTAAAATGCAGTTTTGAAACCAGTTACATACTTTAAACAAAATAAATTCATCATTTTTTCTAAACTGAACAAATTAAAAAACAGCAAAAACAGAACAGGTCAGGGGCAAATACATTTTCACAGCACTTAAACCAAATGGAAAACTCACTGGAAACAGAGCACCAATGGAGACAGAAATCAAAGACTAGATACCATGAACTTATCCACAAGCCACCCAATAAGCCCTTGCTGGACACAAGCACAACCAAAACCACAAACCTACACTGACATGATTTAAAGACAGCTCTAACCTTCCCAGACAGAACCACTTCCCCGCAGATCCAGATGAACTTTAAAACAATGACCAATCCTGCGTCTACAGTGTCATGATTTGGGGGCATTTGGGTTTTGGGTTTTTCTCTGATTTTGTTCACACAGTAGTATTTTGGGTCTTGGGTCTGATAATCCAGGTGGTGCTTCATTGCTTAGGTTTAGTTTCTTATGATTGTTGTATTCTGTTCATAGTGCTTTCTAGTTTATGTTCTGTAAGATTTTTCCCTTGGTATGTGTTCTTGGACTTCTGCTTGGTTCCAGCCATGTTTTGTTTTCATTTTCTGGCTCTGTCAAAGCAATCAGCTTCATTCGGTCCACTTGCACCATGCCAATTGGTCTCCCTGTTTCTCCTTTGCCCTGCCCTTTATATAAACTGCTGCACTGTTCATTCCTTGCGGAAACATCCCATTCTCTGTTCATCACTCTGTAATCACTCTGTTCATGCCAAGCCTGATCTGCCAAACCTGTCCATTCCTGTTTCCCTAGCCAAGCGTATGTTCATGCCTGCATCTGTCTCAATTTGTGAGTTTAGTAATTAAGGCCTTTACTTACCACTGCTGCTTCCTGCCGTCTGCATTCTGGGGTCCACTCCAACAGCCAATTATACCAAATACTATAGCCTTTTATGTAAACCTTGGAATTTGAAAAAACAAAAAGTAAAAAATCCTTTGGCTATTTTTTGGGGAAGTTAGGAAAGAGAAATAATTTTGGTGATTCTATCTCATCTAAAATACAAAGGGTTTAGAGAAAAAAATATGGTTTGTTTTTGTTCTATTTAGATAACTTGTTTAAAATAAATGTCCAAACCTACTGCCATTCTTCCCCCCCCCCCCCCCCCCTTCTCTGCTCCGATATATCTGCAGAGGGGAAGCTGGATATAATTTAAAACTCCTATTGATTGGCCTCTACAAAATACCATGTGCGTGTCCTACTTCCTATAATGAATTTTCTCTATCCTAAGTGTACATCATAAAAATATATCAGGGTGACTTCCTCTCCATTGTTCAGCTCCAGCTACATAGGAGCTGTTTCACAAAGCAGACAATGACAGTTTGAAAACAACTTGTTCTGCCTTTGAAAGGAAAAACTTCTGACATGACGTGATGAACGAGCAGGTCATGGCTATTCATCCCTTGTTTACACTAACTGGAAGGCAGTGACCCTCCGAATAATCAGAGCTAAAAACTCTATCTGCTGCTGGGCCTGACAATGATGAAAGATGTGTGCAAACTTACCAGCGCCTATCACAAAATGAATTAATAGTTTATGAACCTCCAGTCGCTCTTATCAAAAACGTCTTAATAATTTACTAAACAAAATCTCTGCGTGAAACTCTTTCATAGCATATGTTTTTTTCTTTGCTCTTCAGAAGGCTTACTTCAAATTTCTCATGTAAAGAAAAAACATGTAAAATATGTTAGAAAGCACGGCAATGTTTGGTTCTCTTGTTTTGACAAGAAACAGTGGCATTGTTTTGCTGATTAACTCAAGATGCTCTTAGGTCATATAAAGAAAACAAGAACATGATCTACGATGTGTTGGTCAAAGGCAGAGTAGGCAGTAATATCATCCTTTTTCCTGGACTGTACAGCAGATCCCAAATGTTTTTCACCTTTAATGTGACATTTATTTGCAAATAAATGTATGGGAAGTTTAGAAAATGAAAAAAGCCTGCAATATCCTGGTTGCATAACTGTACAAATACTTAATCTTATATTTTGTTGTAGCACATTTTGATTCAAAATTCGCATTCAGGTTTTTGATTGGTGTCTGTCAGTATTCCACACCTTGACTTGTTAAAGTTATACAGACTGTGATGACATCGTTTGTCCACATCCCTCTTTAGGTGACCCCACAGATTTTAAATTGAATTCAGTTCTGGTCTGAGGCTTTTCCAAAACTTTCCTCCTTTTAACTAATTCTTTGGTTGATATAAATGCATACTTGGACCACAAGCTTAGGGCCTCCTTTACACCTTCTAAGGAAACCATGGCCAGCAGGTCGACAGGACTCTCCACTCAAAATACAATACTGTCTAGAATAGTAGTGCTTGTGTTTGGAGCGTCCTCTCTCACTCCAGGAAAACCATATTTATACTTTGGCTTTTTTCGTTTGATTTGTTTTATTTTTTAATGGAGAGAAGAAAGGTCTTTGATGATGTATGGAGGAAGGTGGTCAGTGTAAAACCTACCTGTATTCAACAACAGGTAAAGGTAGAAGAATCTAAAGAAGAAGTGCATGTCGAACACATCACAAACTACAAAGATTGGCCTGATAAGTGTAACTTCTTAGCCGAGTTTACAAGACTATTATGCTTTTAGCAACAATAACTTCTTCTGTGTTTTTCGTATTCATTTGTGCATACATGCATGCTGGTAAAAACAAACTATACCTCGCTGCAGTTTCTTTTTGGCAAGCTCCACTCGCAGACTGTTGCAAAAATGGGGATGTGCACGAAAGGCTGAAGGGCCTGGTCACAACCCCAAATCAGCTAGCAGGGGTAAGCAAATCACACACATCACCTTCCACATGGACAGAAACAGCAACCATGAATCATATTTGTCTTCGTTTTTTACTCTAATTGCACATCTCTCATCGATAAGTGTAGTGGTCTGTCAGTCACATTGGGTGGCACCTGAAGTGTCCAATCAGGTTACACAACCACCTCTCTAGATCCATCCCTTGAGGAGAGATGTCATAGTGATATTGTAAAAATAAGTTAAGAAATTCTCATTTGTAAGAGGGACCCCAGATTTTAGCTGATTTTAGCATTTCAGAACAAGTTAACATGAAATTAATGTTATTCATTTGTTACTTTGCTATATTAGCAGATATTACCCATATACACTTTCACAAGAGACAATTTTTAAGGTTGTTGCTTTGATTTCTCTTGCTTGGTCTATAGGCTGTATCAACCCACCCAAACAGCTGATTCTGAATCTGCTGATATAATTTCAAAACAACTACAAGATCTAGAAAAACAAAGTAATGAGCCAACTTCAGTAACACTGCAAAAATGATTTCCTGTTTTAAATCAAACTGGCTTACTTAGACAAGTCAAAGCTGATGAGGGAGATTGATACAGCCGACAGCCTCCGCTAAGATAACTGTAGGTTAGTAACATAGAAGTTGTCTGGTTGAAAAAAAACACATGTAGCAACAATGTATAGTGAAAGTGTAGATGTTTAATATCTACTAGTATAGAATTTTATCCCATGAATAGGAACATTTTTAATTTGAGTTTGTTTTCTGTTCCTAATAACCAGTTGAAAGGGGAGTCTGGTTTGCTAGCTGTTAGCATTCCACCACTTTGAGGATCTATTTACTTTCTACAAACTCATGATAACCTCTCATCACTGTTGCCAGTTTTGCCACACTTTCCCAATATCTAGCAACTTTTCAGACCCCTCAAAGTTTGTTTTTCCAAAGTATTTTTTTTTTTTCCAAAGAATCGATTTGCGACAATTCTAGCTACCTTTTCTGGGGTTACTGGAGACTCGTAAAAGTACGTATTATTTTTCTCAGAGTGCTGCCATTTCTCCCTCCATACAAAGCTCTCACAGGGGGCTGAATCCTGCAGCAGTCCATTCCTGGCTAAAGTCAGAAATACTCTCTCCACATCCAGACTGCTAATTAATCGCACATGCACGAAACAGCCACTGCCAGGATGGTCAGAGGTCCATATAAAATCCTCTTTGACTGCTATAAAAGAAGTCGCTGTTTCCCTATATTTTCTAGTATTGGTACATTCAGATTGTTATTAATAATATAGTTGATTCTATACAAAAAATTTAAAAAGTCTTCTTAAGTATCCAGACTTAACTACTTAAAAAACCTAATAATGAATAAACATATATTTTTAAAAATGAACTTTAAAAAAGTTAATTTGCATGTCTAAACAAATTCAAAAAACATTAAGCTCTCTTATTGTTTCTCTCTGATGTTATTTATAAAATGACTAACAGTAATTTTTCCAAATAACCAACTTCACTGTTTGTGGTTGAGGAAAACAAATTGTAGGTTTCTCCAGTTCCTGCTTTCATTTGCAGCTGATTCGCATGGTTTTCCCATAATTATTTTAGATCCTTGGAACATGTTTTCTGAAGTCAGTCAAAGCATAAGAAGACAGATTAACTATGACTGGCAAAGTCGCACCCGAGAACATGATCAAAAAAGTGTGTAAAAAGTGTGTAATAAAAAAAAATAGGTGGCACGTGAAAGAATTGAGTAAAATGCTCTATATTTCTCTGGACTAAAAACAACTTCTAGTTTTTCTTTAATAGTCAAATCATTGACTGCTTAGGAAAACAAACATGGAAAGATGTGTAATTAACAAAATTGACTATTCCTCCTTTTGAGAAAGAGCAGCAATTTAAAACAAATGTAAGACAATTTTATGGTTGCTTTGACTTGTTAGGTAAAGAAAACAGCAATTTGCCCATTAGATATGTTTTCTGTGGGTGCACTTAAAAACATCCATAGTGTGGGCTTTGAAATAAAGACTTCACATAGGCTGGTAATGATGCAGTATTTCAGTTATGTAAATGTATTCGTCCAATCTGTAGTGGGCAAGCCAACTTTTTCTGGTAGAAAACCATGGCCTTGCACGTGGAGGTGCTGATCCTCAAACCCGCAGCTTCACACTGCGCTGCAAACTGCCCCAGTGTAGGTTGTAAGTCCCAGCCAAAGGGACCCAGCAAAACCACATTATCTGCAAAAAGCAGAGACAAAATCCACTGGTCCCCAACCAGACCTCATCTAGCCCTTGACTGCGCCCCAAAATCCTGTCCATATTACACTGGACTGGATTATGAACAGGACCGCTGGAAAAAGGCAGCCCTGCCGGAGTCCAACATGTACCTAGAATAAGAAACACACTCTTGCTCTGCTTGTACAGAGACCGAATGGCCCCTAGTAAAGGGCCCTGGATTCTGTTCTCCTGGAGCAACCTCCACAGGGCACCTCGAGGGGTACAGTCAAATGCGTTCTCCAGGTCTACAAAGCACATAGGCACCAGTTGAGCAAAACCCCATGAACCCTCGAGCATCCTGTAGTATAGAGTTGGTCCACATCCAGGTTAAAAATTGCTCTTCTCTTCTTGAAGCCGAGGTTCGACCATCGCCCGGACTGTCCTCTCTGCACACTGGCACAGATGTTCCCAAGGAGCCTGGAAGGATGTCTCTTATGTGCAAATTTAATTATTCATTACCAAAGTGCTGTCAAAATTTTTGGAAAGACCTTCTGTATTTGGAGAGGTAAAAGGTCAATGCT
This sequence comes from Girardinichthys multiradiatus, assembly GCF_021462225.1. NCBI lineage: Eukaryota > Metazoa > Chordata > Actinopteri > Cyprinodontiformes > Goodeidae > Girardinichthys > Girardinichthys multiradiatus. Next base: position 28,773,473 of record NC_061803.1, on the reverse strand, counting down.
AAGGAGGAGCACAGTTTAGAAGCTAGGGTCAGTTGGAATAAGGCTTTGTATGCAGTACTTTGAAATGCTTTAAAGTTGGAAGCATCGTTATCCAGGACAGGTACTGAGTAGGGTTTCTGGTCAGAAGGAGTCAGTTGTGGCAGAGGCAGATCTATAGATCGACATGGCTCCGCACCCAGGGCACCATCTTACCAGGAGCAGCATGAATGCTTGGGGAAAAAAAGGTGGCTATATTTTGCACTCTTGGCAAGTTTTATTTTGCTCTTTGTGCTTATTTACATAACACACATGTCTAATTGGAGAGTGGGTATCCATTTTTGTTGTGCATGCACCCTGCTGCTGAAAAAAATTAAGAAAGGTGTCAGGGAAAGAAGCCGCCACTACATACAGTACGGACCAAAAGAATTATATACTCAACAAAAAAGTGTGAAACAACCGAAAATATGTCTTATATTCTAGGTTCTTCAAAGTAGCCACCTTTTGCTTTGATTACTGCTCCACACACTCTTGGCATTCTGTTGATGAGCTTCAAGAGGTAGTCACCTGACATGGTTTTCACTTCACAGGTGTGCCCTGTCAGGTTTAATAAGTGGGATTTCAAGCCTTATAAATGGGGTTGGAACCATCAGTTGTGTTGTGCAGGAGGCGGATACAGTACACAGCTGATAGTCCAACTGAATAGACTGTTAGAATTTGTATTATGGCAAGAAAAAAGCAGCTAAGTAAAGAAAAACGAGTGGCCATCATTACTTTAAGAAATGAAGGTCAGTCAGTCCGAACAATTGGGAAAACTTTGAAAGTGTCCCCAAGTGCAGTCGCAAAAACCATCAAGCGCTACAAAGAAACTGGCTCACATGAGGATCGCCCCAGGAAAGGAAGACCAAGAGTCACCTCTGCTGCGGACGATGAGTTCATCCGAGTCACCAGCCTCAGAAATCGCAGGTTAACAGCAGCTCAGATTAGAGAACAGGTCAATGCCACACAGAGTTCTAGCAGCAGACACATCTCTAGAACAACTGTTAAGAGGAGACTGTGTGAATCAGGCATTCATTGTAAAATAGCTGCTAGGAAACCACTGCTGAGGACAGGCAACAAGCAGAAGTGACTTGTTTGGGCTAAAGAACACAAAGAATAGACATTAGACCAGTGGAAATTTGTGCTTTGGTCTGATGAGTCCAAGTTTGAGATCTTTGGTTCCAACCACCGTGTCTTTGTGCGGCGCAGAAGAGGTGAACGGATGGACTCTACATGCCTGGTTCCCACGTGAAGCATGGAGGAGGAGGTGTGATGGTGTGGGGATGCTTTGCTGGTGACACTGTTGGGGATTTATTCAAAATTGAAGGCATACTGAACCAGCATGGCCACCACAGCATCTTGCAGCAGCATGCCATTCCATTCGGTTTGCGTTTAGTGGGATCATCATTTATTTTTCAACAGGACAATGACCCCAAACACACCTCCAGGCTGTGTAAGGGCTATTTGACCAAGAAGGAGAGTGATGGGGTGCTGCGCCAGATGACCTGGCCTCCACAGTCACCGGACCTGAACCCAATCGAGATGGTTTGGGGTGAGCTGGACTGCAGAGTGAAGTCAAAAGGGCCAAAAAGTGCTAAGCATCTCTGGGAACTCCTTCAAGACTGTTGGAAAACCATTTCAGGTGACTACCTCTTGAAGCTCATCAACAGAATGTCAAGAGTGTGTGGAGCAGTAATCAAAGCAAAAGGTGGCTACTTTGAAGAACCTAGAATATAAGACATATTTTCAGTTGTTTCACACTACACTTTTTTGCTCAGTATATAATTCCACATGTGTTAATTCATAGTTTTGATGCCTTCAGTGTGAAGCTACAATATTCATAGTCATGAAAATAAAGAAAACTCTTTGAATGAGAAGGTGTGTCCAAACGTTTGGTCTGTACTGTACCTATGTAATATTTACTGACACCATTTGGAAACATTATAATCTATGCAGTCTCATATTTTTGACTTAGTAAAAGGGTAAATTCTCCACAAATAGACATGCTAGTCATTTATTGACTTATGCTGAATCTTATTTATATCACGTTCCACACAAACAATGATTCCAAACTATTATACGTTTAACAAAAAAGATAAAAAGACTTGTTGAATGTATGTTATAAAGTTTTTAATCGTATAATTAGTTGACTAAATCAACTTTTCGTAAGTAGTGTTGGAGATTGAGCAGCCTCTTGTTTCCTCCTAATGGAGACGAGATCTGTGCATATAATCATTGTAAGAGCTCTGCTGTGCCAGAAAACAAGTATGGAAAGCAGTCATGTTTCTAGAATGACAATGAGTTGTTGACAAGGAGACGCAGCTGGTTGTGACAGAGAGAGATGAATGAGGCCACAGAAGATGGGATCAAACCTTTTCAGCACACCTGCTCACACCTGTTCATTGTTTTCACTGATCCTTCTCCAGAAGCCGAGCACATAGAGACATACAGATGAAGCTGTGGATCTACCATTACGCAATCAATCAGGGAGATCAGGGAGTATGGTTTAGCACTGTTTAATAAAAGTAGCAACATTTACCAATCTTGCAACGTTAGTAGAATATATCAAATAAGCATGTAATTTTATATCTGAAATATTTCATAACAATCCAACCATGCCTGTATTCAGAAATACCCATCTAGAAAGGCTATTGCTACATACCAGTAACACCAGTCAAATAAGACTTAAAAAAAAAAATCTGCCTGTATTTAGCAAGTTGTTTCAAACCTATTCCTATTTTAAGGCAGATTTCTAGTTATCCCACAATTGATACAAAGAGTAGCCTGCTGGTAAGTAATGGTTGATATATCTATATAAATTCTAGCCTTGTTTGTTTTTAGTTTGTTTGTTCGTCTGCGCACCAAAACAGGCATTGGTCAAACAAAGTGAAGGCGATCTGAAGTCCTAACATCTTGACCTGAATTAAGGCATGGCTGTCATGCCAGATGATGAACCTTAAGGTGTGGAAAAATATTGTGAGGCGTGTCCTAAATCCAGTGCTACCCACAGGAGCCCATCTGTTGTGCGGACGACCACCCAATCAAGTCAACAGCTAGGGACCAAAGAAAGAGCCAATATTCACATAGCAATCATTAGATGATACCTGCATGACTATTAGTTGTTTAGCAGTGAAGTCAGGAAAAAGCATTTTGTGTCCTATCGCCACACAGGTAAACATGTAAAGTTAACTTTTACTGGGACTTTATATGTAATTGTGTGCCTGGATAAGCTAGGACTAGAACTGTTGCCACACTGTTTCCTATGATGCTGTGTATGTTGGTGTATTGAAACTCACTTGTTAAATGGTTCTAAACATAAGGAAAACAGGGTGCATTTTGTGGAACATCATGTCCTGTCATGTATTTGAAGTATATGTGTTGATTTTAACTATTCCGTTCTGAATGGCTTGAGTATACTGGGTATAACGGGGTGGAATTCACAGCGGTCTGCCACATTACTTTTACTTTAATTTCTTTCTTCATATTAGAGGATCAGCTGACCATATGGAAAGGAAATTTTAAAGCTCCATGCAAGCCCCCAAGGGCTAATTTGCCAGAATAATCTGAAAACAGGTCTGGTGCCATCACTTCAAGAATCCACCATACTACGGTAAGTTGCATGAGATTACATTGTGTTATTTGTAAAGGGATAGTTATTGATGCTGTCGCAGTGGTGCACTTGTCCACATGTCATGTGAGAGCAGCAACGCTTATACTGCAGAATTTTTTGACGTCCAAAAAAAATCTTAACAATTCTGTTAAATGTGTAAGAAGGAGAAGTGGGGGTTCTATTTTCCTGTGGTATCATATCTTCAAACACCATTGAAAGAAAAGTCAGATATGCAAAAAAGTCACACATGCAATAGTGTTGATTGAAACTAAAGATGAATCTGTGCCCTTCATGCTTCCAAAGGCCCTGGGAACCTTTTTAGAGTGCATGGCATCATGATTTTTTTGAAGTACATTGAGATTTTAAATGAAATCTGGTAGACAGAAAAATAAAAATGGCTCATCACTGGGTCTTTCAGCAGATAAAGATCCAAAACATATGGCGAAATCAATGCAGAAATGCCTCACCAGACAAAGTCCATCCTCTTCCATGAGCAGGTCCCTAGACCTAAATCCTAACCTTTAGGATGAGTTAAAGAGGCATGAACATAAGAGAAGACCAAGGAGAAGACCAAGATCAAGGCACAATTGAAAATAAAATAAAATATTGAAAATAAACATTTCTTAACTTGTGAATAAATATACTCAAATGTACTTAGAATTGGTCTTTTTTAAATTTTCAGTCTGAGATTAGACTGTTGCATAATGTGAACGTTTGCAACACTATTATCAGGGCAACTATGTCTGCACTTGAATAAATATAAACCCTAGAGTCATATTGTTACTTCAGGTTATGGTGCACTATGGTTGTTCAAGAAAAAATGTCAATACAAGACTTGACTTGAACAGTCTGTCCTCTCCTCTCTAGACGTTTCGCTTTCATAAATATCTCTCACTCCATCTTTTCAAATAGCACAGCAATTGCACTTAAACAGAACCCATTTTCCCTCCTATATTTGCCCGTACCAGAGTGAACAGCTCACAACAGAAGAAGTTGACTAATACAGTATAAAAAGATAAATGGCTCTAGATGGCAGAGACAGCCATGTTGACCTATTTCTGGCTCACACAAACACTTGTTCCAAGTTTTTTTTTCTCCTGTTTGATTGATCAGAGCTAAAACAACCACAGTGAAGGAAAGCAGAAAAGGAGAAGTAATCCATTTTTCATTGCCTAACAAGCTGATTGACAGTAATGTTAGTGGGAAAAAGCAAATAATCACAGTTGGTTTTTATTTAGGGAAACACAGAAACACATTTTGTCATGTTATAACCTCAAACATCAGAGTATGTTATTGGGATTTTGTGCAATAGACAAACACAAAGTAGTCCATAACTGAAGCAATTATCAAAGTTTTTTATTTTTTATTTTTTTACAAATATCTGCAAAGTATCGTGTGCATTTGTATTCAGCTTCCCTAAGTCAATACTTGTAATTATATGAAGTATGTCTATACCACTTTTACACATCTACAGTCTGAGATTTTGCCCATTCTTCTTTAGAAATAGCTCAAGGTCAGTCAGATAGGTTGGAGAGCATGCCACTGGTTTTCAGTCTGATTTTGGTGTGTACTTTGACTGGGTCATTCTATCACATGTATATGCTTTAATCTAAACTATTGCAGTTGTTGTTCTAGGAGGTTTGTCTCCTGGAGTGGAAACCTTCACCCCAGTCCCAAGTCCTTTGCAGCCTCTAACAGGTGTTCTGCAAGGATTGCCTTGTATTTACCTCGATCTACACTTTCTTCCCATGATGCTGTTTTTCAAACATGGAGTCAGACATGCAGTCAAGGCCACACACCAGCCACACATCGATACTCAATCTCTTAACTGAATTTGTCAACTTACGTTGTACAGTAGTTATACAATAAATAAAAATTAAAAAAACATAGTAGAGTAATAAAGATTTGTCATTAAAACAATACAGTCTTCATAAGCTTCCAAAGGTTTTTTGTTAAAACTTTACTTTTGGAAAATAAGGTTTTACATTTTACACTTTATAACAAAACTTAATAGAACTACTGATTGCTAATATTACTGGTAAGTGCTTCTTGTGTAAAACTAGGTTAAATTGGCTTCAGTTAGATTCATTGTGATGATAGTGAGGTCACAGTACATTGTCACATTTGCCACCAAGGTTGAAGTTAATTTGCCTTGTGTGCCTGTTGTAAATGTCTAGTAAAACTAGATGTTATCCCCTCCATCTCAAAAACTGTCGATGTTAAAAATGGACAAAATTTACACCTTGGTGTTTTTTCTTCCCTTTTTCTTCACACTCTTCATGTTCTTTAAAAGCATTTTTAATGCTTTTCGGATCTGCAGACATTTTTCTGCTGTTACGTTGCAGGCGTTTAATCCACAAAAGCTAGACTGCAAGTGGACTCACTCATACATATGATCTTTCAACTAGTCTGGTGCTGTAAACCTTAAGTGCAACAAGAATTCACTGTCACAAGCAGCAATAATATTGTGTTTTGTTTAGATTTTGTTCTGAAATTGCTGCATGTAGCTGCTTCTGTTGCTTTTGTTTTCAATTTAACTTCAGTTTGTTGTTGGGTTGTTTTTTTGGGATGTGTTACGTCCCCTGGCTTGGTCTAGGGGATATAAGGGACCAACATAATTTTACAATTTTACACAGTGAAATGAGGAGTCAAAAGGGCAGTTAAAGAGGTTTGTTTTCTGCCATATTTAAGTTATTATTTTGTTCAGACTGGTAAAAGCTTCAGGTAGAGTTCAGGCCAACATAACAAACAAAACAACCCTGAGAGAAAAATAAAAAGATAACCTACCTAACTCCAATAAAAGCAAAATATACAAACCTCCAAAATAACCTACCTAACAAGCACATAAACAGGAGAAAACTGGGTTAAACAAAAGGCAGCTCTCCCCTACCAAGGCCGTCTGACCATGTTCACATTAGAACAAATATACAAAGAGGCATTCAAGCCTACACAACAAACAGGGGTGTATGACAGTCAAGTGGCCAAAAGGCCCTGAAGTGCAGCTTCACAGCCATTAAATAGTGTGCAGGTAATTGTTGAATGGATTGAAACTCCCAGAAGCAGCACCTAATCCTGGAGGAGGCGGAGCCTAGAACAGAACAAGGCATTACTTCAATACAAAAACATCCACCTTGGGGATGTAACAGAATGTCTGTCTGCAGGTGAAGATGATAGGAAGTTTGTATTTTTGATTAAACTATAGAGTCTCGAACTGCCCCCAATGTTCGGTGCTCAACAATATGAGACCATGCCCAAGACCGAGACAGTACATTCCAAGACCTATCCCAAGACCAAGAAAACAGGAGCTCAAGACCGGTCTCTGAGGCCTTCATGGAAGAGCTAGCTTCGTACGAGGTTAATTACACACAGGTGGACTCTGGTCACCAATTAGGTGACATCTGAAGGCATTTAGTTGCAATGGATTTTCTTTGGGGTTATCATAGTAAAGGGGGCTTAAAACAAGCACTTTTCAGATTTTTATTTGTAAAAAAAAAAAATGAAAACCACTTATCATTTGTTTCCCACGTTCATACATTAATATTTGTGATAGTAAAAGGAAAAATTTCAAGGGGTGTGAAAACTTTTTGAAGGCACTGTATGCACTTTTTTTATTTTGCTAATGTCTCACAGCTTTACATCACCACATTTTTCTGACTCCTTTACACCCTTTTTCCTACCCCATTTTCATTCACATTAATTCTGCCAGCAGTTAGACTTTAATGAGAGCATTGTGGCCATTGCATCTTCTTTTTTGTTATTGTCCCAGTGGTCCTGGACTCAGTGTATGTAGGTCAGAGCAGCAGTGAACCTCAGGGCACAGTCCATTGAATGGTTTCAGGGAATCAGGGCATTTTTCTGATCATATTATCATTCCCTTTATCTTTTACTCCTTCTAAATGACACAGTCAACAGCAGCATACTGCAATCTGCAACAGTAAGAAATACCCCAAAGAGTATCTGATTTATACAAAGCATGTTAAATAAAACATACTAATCACAGGACTCCCCTAAGAGGTGCTGCAGGCTGCAACTAATTACCATTTCCTGAAACTCTATTGAACTACATCTGATATGCAACCCCTTAAAACTCTATGTCCTGAATTCACCATACCTCAGTTTTGTTTGCTTAGTTATGACTCTACTTTTCTTCCTTTCTGCACCCTCAACCCCAGCGCCCCATGGGATCAGGTGCGATGAGTGGTAAATTGAAAGGTCCCAGGCAATCATCCAGCAGCCCTACTTAGCTCATTCAGCTGCGCAATTCACTGTGGACCAGGATGAAGAGGCTAACGGCCATACTCATAAACTCGACCTGCCAAGCCTGTGCTGTGGCTATAATACCCCCTGCTGCTCCCATACATTCCAATCTGTCATCGACTACAATTTCAACAGGAGCACCTGCTGTGTCCTGTGTTCCAGGTGTCCATCCAAACCAGTTCTGTGCAATTCAAGCCTGGGCAGTAAAGACTATTTTTTGATTTTTCCTTGGTTTCATTCAAGTTTTGAAGTCTAAAATAAATAAATAAAAAAATCTCAAGGATCTGTCTCCCTGTATGTAAGAATAATGTTTTCCTTCAACTGAAACCCGATTTTTATGTTCATGTTATAACCCTTATTTTCACAGAGAAAACGTCCTGTTTAGAATAATGAAAGGGAGAAAACTTTAGTTAATTTTAAATCTGTTTCTTCAAATTGTTCACCCACATGCAATTAGGATCCCATCCTAAAACATCCTTTTTGTAGAGCAAATCTGCTCAGGCCCATGTAGGCAGCCAGCTTCTCCTTAAGTATTCCTCAAATGCTGTGACAGGACAAGTGGGGAAGAAAAATCACAGCTAATGAGGCACACATGGGGATGTATTTTAAGGCAACACCTCAAACACACTGCCTCCTTGTGTGACATCTTAGAAAAATCTAACAAAATCATCTAAGATGTAGTCTATGAAAGGGAACAATGGACCTCCACACTGCCTGAGAGTGTGACATTTCAAAATATTTTGCACAAGCACAAACACCATGGGAATGCACAGCCATAATACCTTTCAGGAAGGAATAGGGAAGAAGAGAGACATGCATGAAATGTCCAAATAAACCCCAAAACAAAAACAAAAAGACTTTGAGAAGATGATGGCTGAACTGGAAAAGAGAGACATTAGTCAGAGTGAAATGAGTCCTGTACTGACATGGGCTTAAAGGCCACTGAGCCTGCTAGTCTGAAAACATCACAACTGTGGAGTACCGTGGTGGCAGCATCTTGTTGCATGGGTGTTTTACTGCAGGAAGGACTGGTGTACTTCACAAAATATATGGCATCAAAAGACAAGACAATATTAACATGATGGTTGTGGTATGATGATCTGGGGCTGCTTTAATGCTTTACCTTTTCCTTGCTAATGGATTTTGCTCTCTACTTGAAAATCCTGAAGCCAAATGTTGGACATCAGTTTGTGGTTTTAAGATAAACCCCCTTGGTTATACAGCAGGATAATGACCCAAATGAATGGCTAAAAAAAACCCTAACCCTAACCCTAAGACAAGTTTTGCAGCGGCCCAGTGATGGAGTTGTTCCCAGAAACTCCTGCGTGCTCGTTTGTTTTGGTAAAGCTAAGTCCTATGTTATACTGTTTCAGTAAAACTAAATAATAAAAGGAAACACAGTTTCTTTCGCCCGGCCGGGGAAACGTGTCAGCCGAGTCACCAGAGCACTTCTGACTTTTCCTTCCCAAAGACAGGGTTTTTATTCAAAAGCAAGGCGTGTACAATTACAAAGAAAAAACACATATTTTTAGCTGAGTGTCAGTTGAACTCTTACACCTGGCATTCAGCTGTCTGTTCAACCTTCACAACATTCCTGTTATTCTGCAGACATGTACAGAAATATCTTCACAGTTGCAGGGCAGATTATAGCCAAGCCAAACACACACACACACACACACACACACACACCTGTTTTGAGCAAGCCACTAAGTTACACAGTACATTTCATTTCACACATTATTAAACCTAACTTGAGCATAGCAATGCAGACCCTATTAAGTATTTTAAATATTTTCCAACATTTCCCCCTTTTGAAGTCAATAAGACTTCACCTTAAAATGCCCACAGATTATATTGGAAGCAACTTTAAATCTTCAGCATGCCTTCCTGCTCCTCATCATCAACGTCTACCTCTAACTGTGGCATCATGGTGGGATGCTGAGAAGCCTTCCCTTCAATAGTGGAGGTGATAAATCTTACAACCAGAGATCGAATACATGTCACGCAGCAGCACCCACACATTACCATAATAGCTACAAACACAGCAATAGAAATGAACAAAGACATTATCAAACCCTTCCAATGTCCAAACATGCCCATCATCCAATCTTCAAGGGAATTATCAATTCCAGAATGTTCATACATGGTTGCGGAGAGGGTCTTAAGTCCCTCTAAAGCCTTTGACACTGAACCATCCGGTGCAGTGTTGTTAGGAATAAAAGTGCAACACATATCTCCAAACATCGCACAGACGCCCCCTTTCTCTGCTAACAATTACAAAGAAAAAACATATATTTTTAGCTGAGTGTCAGTTGAACTCTTATACCTGGCATTCAGCTGTCTGTTCAACCTTCCCAACATTCCTGCTATTCTACTTTTCCTGTTATTCTGCAGACATGTACAGAAATATCTTCACAGTTGCAGGGCAGATTATAGCCAAGCCAAACACACACACACCTGTTTTGAGCAAGCCACTAAGTTACACAGTACATTTCATTTCACACATTATTAAACCTAACTTGAGCATAGCAATGCAGACCCTATTAAGTATTTTAAATATTTTCCAACACTAGTCAAGGTCAGACATTGGGAAGCTGTGGCAGTAGCTTAAACTGGTTGTTTACCCTAACAAAAAACCTCCAGTGTGGCTGAATTAAAACAATTCTGTAAAGAACAGTTTACCAGAGCAGGCTTAGTGATTTCACTATTTTCAAACTGACAAAATGATTTGGAGTGAACACTGTAAACCATCTTAGCATCTTATACTAGCAGTTAGCTAATATTGTCATGATCTGACTGTGATGTATCTGGGTTTGACTTCCTAGTCTGTTTTCCCTACATTCTTCAGTTACTGTCATTCTAATTCATGTTTAGACTCATCATGCTACTCTTGTGTTTAGATTACTTTCTAGGTTAGTTGTATTTTCTGATAGGGCAGGTTCCCCCTGTTTATGTCCTTTTAGTACAGTAATTGTTTACTTAGATGTTTTCCTGTCACTCCATGCTCATCTGGGTTAATTAGCCACTCTCCCTCAGTCCTCCTGGATCCCTGGTCACCAGCTGTTTTACAGGTCCTTCTCAAAATATTAGCATATTGTGATAAAGTTCATTATTTTCCATAATTTCATGATGAAAATTTAACATTCATATATTTTAGATTCATTGCACACTAACTGAAATATTTCAGGTCTTTTATTGTCTTAATACGGATGATTTTGGCATACAGCTCATGAAAACCCAAAATTCCTATCTCACAAAATTAGCATATCATTAAAAGGGTCTCTAAACGAGCTATGAACCTGATCATCTGAATCAACGAGTTAACTCTAAACACCTGCAAAAGATTCCTGAGGCCTTTAAAACTCCCAGCCTGGTTCATCACTCAAAACCCCAATCATGGGTAAGACTGCCGACCTGACTGCTGTCCAGAAGGCCACTATTGACACCCTCAAGCAAGAGGGTAAGACACAGAAAGAAATTTCTGAACGAATAGACTGTTCCCAGAGTGCTGTATCAAGGCACCTCAGTGGGAAGTCTGTGGGAAGGAAAATGTGTGGCAGAAAACGCTGCACAACGAGAAGAGGTGACCGGACCCTGAGGAAGATTCTGGAGAAGGGCCAATTCCAGACCTTGGGGGACCTGCGGAAGCAGTGGACTGAGTCTGGAGTAGAAACATCCAGAGCCACCGTGCACAGGCGTGTGCAGGAAATGGGCTACAGGTGCCGCATTCCCCAGGTCAAGCCACTTTTGAACCAGAAACAGCGGCAGAAGCGCCTGACCTGGGCTACAGAGAAGCAGCACTGGACTGTTGCTCAGTGGTCCAAAGTACTTTTTTCGGATGAAAGCAAATTCTGCATGTCATTCGGAAATCAAGGTGCCAGAGTCTGGAGGAAGACTGGGGAGAAGGAAATGCCAAAATCCCAGAAGTCCAGTGTCAAGTACCCACAGTCAGTGATGGTCTGGGGTGCCGTGTCAGCTGCTGGTGTTGGTCCACTGTGTTTTATCAAGGGCAGGGTCAATGCAGCTAGCTATCAGGAGATTTTGGAGCACTTCATGCTTCCATCTGCTGAAAAGCTTTATGGAGATGAAGATTTCATTTTTCAGCACGACCTGGCATCTGCTCACAGTGCCAAAACCACTGGTAAATGGTTCACTGACCATGGTATCTGTTAGGTATTACTTAGTCAACTCAGAGGTAAGAACGATACAGTCAGAGTTACTTGCAGCAAGGGTAGCCCACTTTGCAGTGAAACTACAAAGTTTTTGACACCCTATCTCTTTATTTATATGCACAGTTCAACAGACAGTTCAGACAGGATGTGTGTGTGAGACGGAAAGGAGGCTGGTTCACACAGAGATAACAATGATCTCACACACACAGGGAGGAAGGCATAGTGCAGGTGCCTTGCAACACAAGGTTTTTACATGAGTGATAACAAGTTTTTGCACCCATCCAACAGTCCCTCCTTTTATCACAAGTAAAAACATTTAATATAAAAACGAGTAAGAAAAATACTTTGTATGAGCGAAAACCCACGGACGGTAAACAGATTATATTTTGTGGGAAATACTCATACGGCCCCGCCGCCCTCGGCGACCATTAAAAGTTAAATGTTGATTAATACTTGAAATCATAAAAATAAAAGAATGATACTTGAAATCATAAAAATAAAAGAATAATACTTGAAATCATAAAAATAAAAGAATAATACTTGAAATCATAAAAATAAAAGAATAATACTTGAAATCATAAAAATAAAAGAATAATACTTGAAATCATAAAAATAAAAGAATAATACTTGAAATCATAAAAATAAAAGAATTAAAAAATCTGCCCTGTTTATGTCATCATTGTACTTTTTCTCATTTCACTTAAGCAACAACTTCTTCCGATTTTCTGCTGTAAGGTTATTTTATGAAATACAATGTATGAGTACACTCAGGCTTTTGATGTGATTTATTTACAACATGTCATCATAATCGTCCCCTTCATTTTCGTGTATTTCTACCTAGTTCAGTGTTGCATATGCCACCATGAACAATACCAGAAATTCTGTAGGAATGGATGTGCGTCATGTTCTTCCGTCAGTGTTCTGAGATGGGTCCCGTCTGATGTCCATCTCTTCTGGTTCGGTATCACCTCCTGTGGATCCTGCTTTAGATAGAGAAAGAGTCCTGCTACCAGAATTAAGCTCAGGCTTATCAGTCCTGTCCACATGTTACAGAGAGCCATTTATAATTGGGTGCAGATCAGCTGTTTTCTTCACCGGTTTGAGACGCTGGGCCATCTTTGAACCCGGACTTCCTCTGCTACCCCGTCGGTTGGTTTGGCTCCTGTAATGGCAAAACTGGCTTACAGTGGCTTTTATGGATCCAGGAAGGCCTCTCTGCTATTTTCAGAGCTGTGGGCGTTGTCAGGAGTACTTGAAACGGCCCTTTCCACCGAGGAGTGCTCCAATCCTTCCGGTGGAGTGTCTTAATCAGGACCAGGTCTCCAGGCCTCATTCTGTGGGATAGGAGCAGAGATTATCGGCAGACCACTGGACATTTGTTCTTCTTTTGTCTGCAACATTTTATTCATCCACTCAGCTAATGAAGTTTCCTGTTGTGCTTTCTCTATTTCATTCATGTCAGAGGGTAGAGAAAACGGTCTGCCATGTACTATTTCTTTGAGAATACAAATTCACATCAGCAACTTGGTGTCACGTGATCTCAGGCTCAGAACACAGTGGGTGGAGTTATACAATGATGTACAGTAGGTGGCAAATGGAGTAAGACCAGTTTGATTTGGAGTTATTCTCATCCATAATTTAACCAGGGATAGGCATTCGGGCCATGGCCTCCCTGTTTCTTCCATTGTTTTCCTTAATCTTTAACTGAAACCCTAATGCATTAGAACTTAGTTCTATTAATTTATTTACAAAATGAGTTCCATTATCTGACCTTATAATCTGTGGGATACCATATGTGGGGAAGAAATGCATCACTAGGTTCATCTATTACAACTAGGCAATATTTCTTCCCCCGTGTTTGCAACAAATTATGCATGATCTGCAAAAATGATTTGCATAGTCAGAAATATTTATAGTGTAGCATTAATGCTTTACCAGATGTGACATATTCCCCCCTTGACACGTGGGTCTTCCCAATGTGTCACTGTAGCCGCTGTGTTGTATAACTTTTTTGGGAGGATTGGTTTATCTTCTATCTGATAGATGTCATCTTTTTTCTGTGCTCCTCTCTTTAGCCAGGCCTTTATTTCTGTCTTGGGTGCTGACTGTTGGGCGTCTTTCAGCACGTCTGTGTCTATAAATAGCAGATCTGACATTTTCTCTTTAATAGGTTGAAATGAGTTAGTTCTGTCCCTGATGATGTTTTAAAACCTCTATTTTGCCAAATCTTAGCATGGTGATGTACTGATCCGAACACGTATTGGCTGTCTGTGTATATAGTAAGTATTTGTCCCTCATGTAATTCACATGCTCTTACTACAGCATATAATTCTGCTGTTTGGGCTGAGCATGTATTGGGTAGAGATTTAGCTTCTATTATCCTATCGATGGTTGTTACTGCATAACCAACTCTATTCTTTCCATATTCATCTTTAGATGTTGAGCCATCTACAAACACAACACATGAATCTGGTATAAGGGTTTGAGAAATGTCTTGTCTGGGTTTTGTGTCTTCTTCAACTTTTGCTTTATAAGAATGTGGTTTTCCATCTTCTGCAGTAGGTATTAGAGTACTTGGATTTAAAGGGCACATATTTTTAGAGTTATGTTTGGCTGTGATAATAATAGCGATGTCAGTGTGATATGCCTTGCATGTAGCGTCAGGTGCTTCTCTTAATATTCCTGACTTCAACATATCTTGTATTACTGGCTTAGTACCTTCTTCAGCTTCTGGCTTTAAGGGGTA